>NC_073695.1:56757289-57357289 GCF_029784165.1 Wyeomyia smithii | reverse complement strand
TCCACTACCACTAGTATCTTTCACCTTCTTCATCGTACGGCATATTATTGATTTGGCTAAATTTGAGAGATTAGTGAAATCTGGTGTTCCACAAGGTAGTCATCTTGGGCCATTCTTATTTCTGTTGTAAGATTTAAACTACGTTCTGAAATGCAGGAAGAAATCTGTTTATCAATGTTTCCAAATGATCAGTGATATACTTCAGGCGTAAACGACAGTTAGCTTTTAACGAGCACCGTGAAAAACCTTGGAGTACTTCTTGATTCTTCAATAACGTTCAAAAACCAAGTGTCATACATGGTTTCGGAAGCATCTTCTCAGTTAGGATTCAACTTACGGTTTTTCAAATACTTCCAGGATGTGTACTGCACGGGAAAAGCCAAAACGAACTACAGTATGCACGAACTGATGGATGACTGGGTTTATCCATTGAATGTGACGTCTGATGGGCTATTACGCGCATATGAACCAGCATATCAGTCAATATCACGCCGGTTGATGATGAATACGTTGCCCGTCGAGGTTTGTGTTGATTGGTGTCAATAATTTAATATAAGAGTTGGCCATACCGATACAGATTTTATCTATCACTGCTGCGATTGAATTAGAGAAAAATATATATTTGTGTCAATGCACTGTATGTGCCGTGTATTCGACAATTGTTTTGAATGTTTCGATTTTAATTTGTCTAGACGTGTAATTAGAAATAACTTTTTAAGAGTGTTGTCTGTTTAATTTAGTCCTTACTTGTTAATCTTGGTTTTAGTTTTAGTCATTGAGGTTGTTGCTACCTGCTGACTGTATAAAAAATAATAAAAATAATAATGAAAACTGATTAAACATTTTTATAAATGCGGTTGATTTGACTCCACAATAGCACTTCGAACTTCTGAATCTAATGGTTTCCTTTCTAATGCCTGCCAACACGCAAAAAAAAATGGTTGTCCTTCAAGCCGTAGAATTTAACATGGAACAGCGTGTTATATTGTTGCGTGCTACGCTCTATTCGACTGCTTCTGCTGATTGTCAACACGAAGTGAGACATCAATTCATCACACACTCTTATTGTGAACCAGCAGGCTACCGAAAGTGAGCTATAGAAAACAAGGAATTCGGCAAATGTCAACTCACCTTTTCAGTAATTTATCATCAAATGCCACTTATTATCCCACGAGCTTAGGGTAAACTACATCTATCGATAAAAACTTTCTAAATTCGTTCAGTAGTTGCAAGATTATTAGCATTAAAATGTGCCTTACATTTTCGTTACACTTTTCAGAGCACGCCACTCTACTAAACTACTGAGACATAGTGCAGAAGACCTTAAATATTAGCGAACTTTTGAACAGGTACCGACAATCACAGTGTGTCACAATTTTAAAGATATCATGAAATGCAGTCGATCATTGTTGTTGCTGGATTGTTAGTGGCTTTCCGTGAACGTGCGCATAGCAGTATATTGACACAATTCACCCATTTCGGATTCAACCTCTAACTGTTGTAAGTAAAAATAGGTAAAACCAAGCCGAATTGTGAACCAAACCAAGCTTTCGAATTGTACATTTGCATAGCAGTGCATTGACACAAATATTTTTTTTCTTCAACTCAATCGCAGCTGTGAAAGATAAAAGCAAAAAAAATCTGTATCGGTATGGCCAACTCTCACATTCAATTATTAAAATCAATTAACACAAATCTCGACGGGCAACGTATTGTTCATCAGCCAGCGTGATATTGACTGATATGCTGGTTCATATGCGCCTAATAGCCCATCAGACGTCACATTCAATAGACGAACCCAGTCATCCATCAACCCGAACCTACCGCAAACCACAGCGTACCAGCATGGGAATCGAGCGGAAGACAAACGCACAATCAGTAGTTGGTAGCATATAGCTTTGGTGTCTTCCTCCGCCAAGACGAGCTGCGTGGTATACTTAGCAAACACCGGCTACCCACAGCCGCCCCAATCTCTGCCCACCAGTATGTTGGCTCTGGGCTATAACCAATTCGCGCCCTGCTGTCTGGGTTGAACCGCGCCACTCCGCTAGAGAGCCCGTGGGCGAAAAACCGTCATCATGGCAGCTTCGCCAAAGGAGGCTAGTTGTTTTCAAACAAACAAGGTAGACACCGGCAGAAACCGAGTGAACTTGTATCGTCATGAAAGACTATGCAGCATCCCACGTATTTTTTTCAGATGCCGGTAACGGACGCATAAAACCACATTCCGATTTATGCGGTTGTCACTGGTCAGTCACCACAAAATTGCACCGTACAATCGAACAAGTCAATGCTCTCGTATCGTATGTTTGTTGTTCCGGAATATATCGTTCGTTCACCGTTTTTTTATCGGTTTTTTCTCTACCGACAAAAAAGGAAATCAACAACTCTTTCAGCTCCATTTACTGTTCATCATCTCCGTACCTATCTGCAGACGCGTTGAAATTTTATCTCAGGAAGGGAGATATTATCGGGGTACATCTTGAACCGACAGGTTGTTATAGCTAAGAAAGGAATTGCAGGGATCGTAGAAGTGAAATCCTTTAATAGACGCAAACCACAATCCCTTCGAACAGAGAGCATGACTGGACAATTTGTCTAAAACAACAAACAGACAGACGAATCGAGAAAAAGACGGTTGCGTCGTTTGCTTGGCGAGTGAATGCTCAAAGTAAGGCGAAGGCAAATTATTATGCATATAAAAAGCAACCAAGTGGAAGGAACATAGTGCGCCCGCAGAGCAAAGAGGACTGCTCTATTCCACACGTGGTGCCCTGAGGCACCCGAAGGCACTCTGCGGGGTGGGAGGCGAACCAACGCAATGCAATGCGGACAGGATGAACCGATTAAAGAATCTCATGAAAGATAGGGAAAGAAATATGCTTTGAAGGACTTAAACCGTCTTCGAATGGTGGCGGCTTTTTCTATCTCTTTTTTTTTTAATTTCGTGTAGTTTCGTAGGATGCTTCTTTACGCGATTCGCTATGAATAGCATAAACCGGAATGAGTAATTACTGTCGGAAACTTATTTCAAACGGTCTAGGTACAGGGGCGTATGAGAAGCAGATTCAAGGTTATTCCAAAGTACTTGTATTGCGAATATCCATTACGCTTTTTTATGGCTGTGAGTATGCTTTTGGAGAGTAATCCATACTAGCATGTGCTTTGCAGATTGCAACGCACAGTGGAGAATCGCTGGCCATCAGCCAAAAAAATTTTTTTTTCGTTAGCTGTTCCATAATATTTTTCCTTTATTGCTATAACATTTAAGTGTCTAAATCCAAAATTTGGGCGCAATATCATGAAATCTGAATTTTTTATGACTTTTCAAAGCTTGGCAAACTGACGTCTTTTGTCTTTTTTTTTTTGAAAAAAAAGTACATTACTTTGAAACGCTCTGTAGCTTCAATGATAGCTTGGATTTTTTTGGCGTCAAAGGAAAAGTTGTTGTAAATATTGTGCAAAACAAACCCTTTTTATTAGATATTGTGAAATTTAGTCATAGTAGGCCTGACACTAAAAAAATATAAAAAAACGTGATTTTTTTGTAGAAAAGTAGCTTAAAAGTTTAGTTGCCGCAATTTGCCACGGTTGTGACTACATTCAAAATTTAGGTAAAAACGTATACTTTCAAATGCATACTGTCCGCTGTAGCGCAAAACTGCGCAAATTGTCACTTTAGTGAAAAAAGCGATAGCAAATTTTTTTAGTTTTTATTTTTGTAGTTGAAATTTCATCCAGGATTAATCTTAATCATAGCCATGATACCCCATTAATGAAAATTTATGATATCGTACTCAATCCGTAAGGAAAAAATATAAATTTGGGCAAAAATCACAAAATTTATCAATGAAAAGTTATAAAATAAGTGTTAAACAAGAAAACAGTAAACAAATCTTTATGAAATTTTATTTATGTCAAACTTTATCACTTTCTGCAAATTTAAAACAATATTAAAAACATTCAGCCCTTTTCAATTTACGATCATGAAATTCGCTAAACTGATTGAAGTGTCAAATACACAGCAATATATATAATAGCAGCATATTCATACCATCAAACTCCGGCTAACAATAGCCCGTTTGAAGATTGCTTTTGCTTCGCACTCGTTTGCATACAAAAGTAACGCAAACATTTTGCTCTATGAGGAAAAAACAAAGAACAGTGGTCGCACTCCGCATCTTTTCGTATTCATTTAGAACGTTGTGTCATTCCAGTGTCTTGGTTTTCAAATTCATAAATTCGTTGAATTTTATTATGGAGCCTTCAACTTCAGCGGCACCACCTAATTCAATGTCTAGTAAGTTGTCAATCCATGGTGTTATACATGTATTTAAATGTCCTCTTTCAACCATAGAAACCGGATTAGGAAGATAACATATATATGAAACAATGAAATATCGAAAATCACTAGAAGAAATGAAAATTGCAGCGAAAGACATTTTTCTTGCTGATAAGTATAATGAACTTCAAATTTTCTGGAAACAATTCAACACAAGAGATCACAGCGGAAGATGATGATGATGATGATGATGATGACTTTTTCAATTTGTAATTAGTTTGTATTACTTATGTTGTTTTAGTTTATCTAAAAAATATATATATTTAGGCAAAATTTGTTTAGTTCAAGGGGTCGTCCATGAATTACGTATTTTTTCAATGGGGAGGACGCCCGGTGGCACTACTTGTGGTCAAACATCATATAATTCTATAAAAAAGGAAAAAATTGTCAAAAATATTATAAATTGGGTTTCGTGCTTTATGGACGGACCCAAACAAAAAATGGATACCAAATTCGTGTTCAGCGCCCCCAAATTATGTAAATACCAAGTTTTTGTCGCATTTATCGACACTTTTTTTTGCTTGGTCAGCCTTTGTATGGAGTCGCCCCACTGTGCAACGGCGTGTACTGCCCATAATCGCAAACCAGTCCCACCTGCATTTTTGTCGTTCTTCTTGAGAAGTTATGGTAAATGTCTATCTCATTATATTATGTCGAAAATATGGGAATAAACCACACTTAACAGCTGAAATAACTTAAGAATGAAAAATACCTTTACGCGCTGTTTTGTCAACTAGATGAAAATGAAGCTGGGACTGATATGCGATTATGGGCAGTGTAGCTGAATGAGTTTGCAATTGGTTAAAATCGAAAAATACAGTACTGTTTCATATGTGCTCGGATATCCCAAAGTAATAATGAAGGTTAAGCTAATAAAACATTTTCCCAACAAATGATGGAACTGATAGACGCTGCAATCAAGCACATTGATCATCTCATAGACAGATCGGTCAGAAGTTATCACGCCTCTTTTTCTGTATATCTGACCAACGCTGATGCTAGATTTACATATGCCCTGAAATAATCTTATCAAATTCACTTGCTATGCATGGCCGCATGCATAATCAAGCGAGTCTGTTTTTTCTTTCATCACAGACAAGCAAACTGGTATTCAAAAGAGCGTATTATTCAAGCAGAAAAAATATTTGGCCAAACTAATCAACAGGGCGTATTTTAGTATAAAAAATAAGCAAATGTCATGTTGTTGTGAAAACAAATCGAATGTCATGAATGAATCATTTCTTTCATCATCTGCTTTTCGTTTGCCAATATCCAAAAATCTTTATATTCTTCCCTATTTTATTTTACCAGTCATCGCAAATGTGTGGTCTTGCGTTAACGCCAAGTGAAACATCGAAGCGTACATCAACATCATCAACGTCAACAGTTGCTTAACATTCATTTCGGCGGTTCGTTCAGACTAGCAGCTACTAGCGATCGGTTGGTTGGTCATTATCACTAATTTTGGTATATACCAGATCTCACCGTTCCACGCGGAGATGCAGTGCTGCATGCGGCATCGAATTTGTAACGATCATATTTTTCGTCGGATTCCGAGTGCTCTTCTTTCTGGTTTCGGATGGATTTATTATCAAATATATGTTCTGGTTTTGAGTTTACGTCGTTACCCTGCGCAGTATCAATTGTGTAAATAGTTTAACCCGACGGTGGTCAGCCTGGGTGAGGCGGTGAGGCTAACAAATTGAATAAACACTGCGTCGGGTTTGACACCGTCGAACCGAAGTAGCACATAATAAACAGAGAGGATAGAAAGTAGTGCTGTGCTGTGCGTTCCAATTGATACGGTTCTCACAAAGACACCCTAGTTTGGGATCGATCCGGCTGAACCTGCTAAGAGATTAGGTACACGCTTCGAGCTTTCTGAAACGTGTGAATATAATTTGGAGTAGCGTGATTTTCTGATTTGGTAGAAACCGATTGAGAAAAAAGCTAAATCGAAAAAGTAAATAACCTGTAGACTAATGAACGCTCAATACTTTGTACTTTGTTCTTCTAGCTCAAATAGCAGAATAATACTTGCAAACGGCATTACCGTCCAACATACAAAAATAATCCTTAACCCTTTATAAGGCTGTGGAAACTGCGCAAGAAGCCAGTACAAGTTCAGTAGAACGCAAATTAAATGTAAAAATTATTATCCCCACACTTCTAGCAGTTTTAGAAAATTTGGACTGTTGCAAGATAACCTTAAAAGTCCTTGTTTAAGCATAATTCATAAACAACATTCTTGGTGCAGCAAAAAAAAAATTCGTGCCTTAAAAAAAGTTAAAGAATCAGTCTTTTCTACTTCAACACTATAAATGCTTTGAAAAGGCATTTCAACAACAATTCCAGTTTAAAACTCTAGATAAATATATCCTTTTAAACAATATTGTATCATCATCAAAGCATATACATACTTGAAGTTTTACCCTAAACTTTAGTGGAGTTTTTTTTGTCTTTAATCTTTGAAGCTTTTAAATTTTACATTTTAAGGAAAAAAAATCATTTTTAAGCATCGTAAAATCAGATTCCATGCATCATTGATAACGAGTCTTATACTCAAGTTTTTAAGTCCAGAGAGATTATATTTTAAGATTTGGAAAATGCTTTTACTGAGTTTTTTCCTCCAATGTTTTCTTTTTTGAAAACACATTGAATTTGCTACGTTTTTCTCTTTGACGACACTTATATCAGTGGATTTGCTTATATTGAAGCCCATTCACCAAGAAATTGGTTTTCAGTGGAGAAAGTTCCTTTTTCGAGAGTGTTTTCTTTTGTAGCAGAGCATGTGTAGTTAGGGTATCTATTCTATTATCGTCAGACTTGTTCTATTACCGTCAGAGGGTTTAAGGGAGTCGTAGAGAACTAATCTTTTGTAGAAGGATGCTCTACAATATGAAGAACCGTCATGCAATGAACTTAAATTCTAGGGCATCATTTATTTCTTGAATATATTGGGACAAGCCAGATGATAATAGAACCGATTAAACAACATTAAATTAAAACAATATTAAAGGCCAGGCTGAATAATTTTAATGAAAAAACACTATTCATAAAATATTTTATACACGGAGCATTTCGTCCTACTGGCACTTAATAAGCATTGAAACACTCTCAAACTATAGCCAATTTTTTACTGACTTTGCTTACAAACCGGATATAAAAATCGAACCGTAGAGGTCCCGAATAAAACTTCTATGCTAAAAAAATCAATTTTCGTGCTAGGGAGTCGTTTAAAAGAGAATCGCATATTGGTTAAAAAATTCTCCCTGAATATTTTTCAGTTTTCCCTGATATTCCGCGATTTCCCTGATCGAAATATGAATTCCCTGACATTCGCTGATTTTTCAGGTTTTTCCAGGTTTTGACACCCTGTACCTATATGTCAACTGATATTATTACAATCATAAGCAAAAAAATTATGGTTTAAAGTTAATACTAATTGATCAGTTACAACTGTTGTCTTTAAGAAAAATGTTCAAAAAGTCCGATAATAGAACTATGAAAGGTTCAATTTTCCAGACACGAATGCATCTTTGATGTGAAGTGTTTAAAATTAATGAAAAATATTTGTATGGCACCCCTCCCTTCCAAAAGAAGGAGGGGTGTCAAAACATTATGGGATATTTTTTACAACTAAAAACATTTATCTGACAAATTTGATTCCATTTGTTGATTAGTGTATGGATCAGACAAACCGGATTGCATTTTTATATGTATAGATCACAACATCAATTTTTTAGAACCTAAAGAGTGAATATACATTTATTGGATTGAAGCGATCATGTAAATCTATTTTTACAAATAATAAGTTTGAATGAGAAAGGCTGGGTCTGACCGCTAGGTGGATTTATTCAGGTTTTTTCAGGAGCTATCAATATTCAAAAGCTGGTTGAGAATATAAAAACGAAAATGGTTTAAGCCTTGTATTGTTATATTTTTCCTCATGGTTGTAAAAACTATACTGGTTCAGATTTGAAATCTACTTCTCAAAATTATTTCCTAATTGGCTACTTGTTTTATCTGGGAAAGAGTTGAAAATATAAAAAAAAGTTATGAAAAAAACCTAAATTAATCCACCTAGCGGTCAGACTCAGCCTTTCTCATTCAAACTTATTATTTGTAAATATAGATTTACATGAATGCTTAAATCCAATAAATGTTTATCCACTCTTTGGGTTCTAAAATATTGATGTTGTAATTAAAGTATAAAATATGAAATTTGACGTAATGTTAGTACTTAAGAAATAGCGAAATGAAAGCAATGACTCTTAATTTCGAACAATTTAATCACGAGCGATGCCGGGAACGTTCAGATAGTACGATACCACATTTAAATCATGTTGAGGCCATATATATTGATCGAAGCAGGTAAAGTGTTGAATAGTCTTTGAATTTCTTTTCTTTCTAAAACTTTTAAACAGCATATCAAATTGTTATGAAGTTTGTTATTTGTAAGTTTGAGAGATGACTCATTTGTATGACACTAGTTATGTTCAAATAAGTCGTGTAATACTTGAGATAATAGACTTTCGTTGTTTTACAAATTAAAACATAACGCTTGCTTAAGTTTGATTACAATCAAAAGAAAAGGTAACGTATGGGGCAGCCAAACTTTGAAACCACGTGTTCAATCATAATTTAACCCTTAACTAGCCCGTTCATCTGATATCAATATTGTTCAAATCGGTTGTGTAGTTTCTAAGATAATGAAGTTTCGTGATTTTCACATTTCGATACATTACAGACGAAGTTACAGTCCGATTACTGCAAAATTCAATAGGGTGTTATGAGGTAGGTAGACCTTTTATTTGATACTAATTCTGTGGAAATCGGGTCAACCATCTCTGAGAAATATGAGTGAGTCCAAGTAAGTTGTCTTGGAATATGTTTCTTTTCATAGCTGGATTTCACATTTTTTAACATAACAGGCAAAGTAATAATCCGTTTGTAAAAAAAATCATTAGGGTCTTATGGGGACCTTTCATATGACACTAATTTTATAAAAATCGGGCCAGCCATCTCTGAGAAACATGAGTGAGATTAAATAGTCTCCAGAACACGTTTCTTTCCATAACTTCTGAACCACATGTTCAATCTTCATAAAATTCAATAGTTAAGGGTTTTTAAGGTAGCCCGTTCATTTGAAACTAATTTTAATCAAATCAGATGTGTGGTTTCTGAGATATTGATGTTTCGTGATTTTTACACTTTGATACATAACCTCTAAACTAGAAATCAGATTACAATAAAATCAATAGGGTCTTATAGGGCAACTAGACCTTTCATTTGCAATTAATTTCATTGAAATCTGTTCGGTCAGACCATCTCTGAGAATAGTGAGTGCGAAAAAAGGTGCACATACACACGTACACACCCACACACAAACATATACACCTATACATGCTTATATGCAGAAAATGCTCGATTCGTCTAACTGAGTCGAGTAGTATATGACATTCGGCCATTTGGATCACTTTTCTACCTTTTAATTAGCCAGTGATCGTTAGGAGGAAGTCAATATGTTTACTTTCATTATGTGATTTCACATTTTCATGAACAACGGACAAAGTTACAATTCGATTGCAATGAAATTCAATAGCAACCTATGGGGCAACTAGACCTTTCATTTGACACTAATTTTGTGAAAATCGGTTCAGCCATCTCTGAGAAAAATGAGTGAGTTTAAACAACCTCAGGATAACTTTTCTTTACATAACTTTTGAACCATATGTTTAATCATTACGAAATTCAAAAGTTAAGGGTTCTGGAGACAGCCCGATCATTTGAAACCAATTTCATTGAAATCGGTTGTGTGGTTTCTGAGATATTGATGTTTCGTGATTTTTACATTTTGATACATAACCTCTAAACTAAAAATCCGATTGCAATGAAATTCAATAGCAACCTATGGCGCAACTAGACCTTTCATTTGCAATTAATTTTAGGAAAATCGGTCCAGCCATCTCTAAGAAAAGTGAGTGAGAAAAAAAAGTTGCACATACATACACACACACACACACACACACACACACACACACACACACACACACACACACACACACACACATATACACACATACATACATACATACAGAAAATGCTCAGTTCGTCGAAAGGGGTCGAGTGGTATATGACATTCGGCCATTGGGACCACTTTTATACCTTTGGTTTTTCCAGTGATTGCTATACCTTTCTAGGAGAAAGGCAAAACGATCAATTTTCGTGTCGATGGTTTGAGAAGAAAATTTGTAAATAACTAAATTATAAACAAAGGAAATATCGCTACACATGTGAGTTCTTTCGAGCGTTTTTGGTAATAAAAAATAAACTTATGAATACTTCGCTGCAATCAAGCGATAAAACGCAGATTTTTCTTATGAAGAAAAAAAACTGCAACCCATCCACCTTCAATTTACAGCCTACCGGTTCGGGTGGAACAGTAGGTACTTCTTGCAAAGGAGACACTTACCTTGATCGAACTGCAAATTTTTCAACAGCAGAGACCGGTGCACAGTATCCAGCGCCAGAAGGATTGATGGGTTTCTTCTTACACTGGTGATGTTTGCATTTTCGCTGGTCTCACTATTTTGGTCATTGCCTTCCTCGCTGGCACTACTGCTGCTGGTGCTGTTGTTGTTGCTTTTATTGGCGATCTTCGCAGATTTAAACGCCAGAGGGAATACAAAACCGGCAAGAAAAAAAAACAAGAACACAGAACAGGGAATAAGAGTCGGAAACCGGAATTATTTCGCGAAGCGATTGCGTGAAAACGAGTCCTGTTGGGAATGTGTTATTACTGCCGGTGAAAGAATTTTGCCTTTCTCTTCACGCAACACAAATCATATCTTTTCCGCATTATTGTACTAGCGACTTTTTCTTGTACTTTAAATATTTACACTGTCGACCTTGGTAACCGACGAAACTTCATTACATTGTACTTTTCCGTCATAACCTCAATTTTCTACACTCTGTTATTACAGTATTACTAGGGAAAAAGTCCGTTACGTGATCCCTAAAATACTTACTATTGAGCACTTCTCTTCAAGAGTCGCATCCATCAATTTGACACTTATTTTAATACTAAACCACACACCAGCTTAAAAAAAACTAGTTTTTAACACAAGTTTGTCTAATATCCTTGAAGCAGGAGTCTAGCATAAAACAAGCACAGCACGGCTTAAACGAAGAGATCTTTCGTGTTACGTTACGCAAAAACTACCGCTCATATACGCGCGTATGTTTACTCGACCGATGATCGGATTTGAATGAGCGAGCAACTAACGAATGCAAACGTCAAAAGTCGGGCGATTCAACGAAGAGGCCAGGCCAGGAAAAGCGGAGCAAAGAAGAGAACAACAACAAAAACCTACAGGGTTCAGTGGCAATCATCGAAAAGCGTTCAAAGCCGAACCGAAGCTGGTATAATCAGAGATGTGTAATACATGCCGTAAGGCTCATGTTGACCTAGGGCTGTTGACGTCCAAAAAAAAAGTATCATGCATTTTGGGGTAAGAACAGTGAAAGGATAATCTTCTTTATTGTAACCCTAAAACATTTGAAGTGTTGCCGGGTATTCTTCCGTTAAAACATTGTTTTTGGAATCTCTCTTACCGGTTGCTAATTCGATGCACAGTTATGAACCCATTAGTAATTGAAAATTTCGAGAGGTTGGTCGACCTTCAATATCAATCCAGATTTATGACTTTATATTTTGACTATATGGCTCAAGATATTAATGCTTCTTCATACGATTCCTCCAATATCGCACTTTTAGATACTTCTTCTTCGACACCACCATGAAACAAGAAATTTCTGGTATCCCGGATCAATTGCGACCCCAAGAGATCCCTAAGGTTTTTTTCCAATAAGTTTAAACATGTTAGTTATGATAAAAGGTTTTACACTGACGGATCTAATCTAAATGAGTCCACTGGCTTCGGTGTTTTCCACGAAAATTTTACCGCCTCCTACAAACTCGATGCTCCTGCTTCCGTGTACACCGCAGAACTTGCTGCTATTCAGTACTCCCTTGGGATCATCGAAACCCTACCCATAAACCACTACTTCATCTTCACAGACATTCTCAGTGCCATTGAGGCTCTGCGATCGATGAAGACTGTGAAGCACACCCCGTGTTTCCTGGGTAAAATACAATGGTTTTTAAGTGCTTTAACAAATAAAAATTACCGGGTTACCTTAGCGTGGGTCCCTCCTCATTGCTCGATTCCGGGCAATGAAAAGGCTGACTCTTTAGCTAAGGTGGGTGCTATTGATGGCGATATTTATGAAAGGCCTATTGCTTATGATTAATTTTATAGTATTTTGCGCCAGAGAACACGTCAGGTATCGACGAAAGCATGGTTCAAGGGGTTGGATGTAGGTCGAGACTTCATTCGCGTGATGTCAAGACTTATGTCCAAATACTACACTTTAAACACGCACCTCTTTCGTATAGGGCTTGTAGAAAGTAATCACTGCGTTTGTGGCGATGGCTACCATGACATCGAGCATGTTGTTTGGTCGTGTACCGAATTCTTTGGTGCTAGGTCCAAGCTAACAGATTCCCTTCGGGCCCGAGGAAGACAACCGAACGTTCCCGTTAGAGATATTCTGGGAAGCGGTGATTTCCAGTAAGTCAGAACTCTACTTGTTCCTAAAAAATGCCGACATTAACGTTTGAAAAAAATATCTTTTGTATATTCACCAGAATACCCAACCCACTATGTACTGATTGACGAGCATACTGGAGATACAGAAAGCTTACACAAAGCGGAAACAACGCGGCACCCCTAGCGAGACTCTGCCACGATACAAACTTCTAACGTTAGCAGTGCAATAAATCGAAAAATTAAGTAAATTATAAGATATTAGATATAAGCGAATAGTTATTAATTATTAGAGATAAGTCAGTTTTATTTTTCATGTTAGTCAGTTCTTTAAAAACAAATTCAACTCCCAACCTTAAAATTCCCAACCATAAAATGGCAATGCCATACTAACCCCAGTAAATCGGGCGTAACGGTCACTCCTTCTAACAAAATTCGCTTCTTTTCAAATTTAAAAACCAATACATTGTGAACACTGCTTCGTTAAGCTACCGCATATGAGCTAGAAAATAAATAACTTTAAAACTAAAAAAATCAAAGGAAGGTTGTGTGCAAAGCCACGGCCGCAAGGTTGAAGTAGAATACTTTTTCAAGAAAGATAACCTACTAAGCGCTACCCATTGCTATGCCACAGCTGTGGCCGCTTTTCGCAATCGCTGGTATCCACTGCACTGCTACTGCTGCTGCTAAAGGATGACTGTTGTTGTCGCGGTCTACAACTATTATGAGCGGCTTCGGCTAAAACTAGCGAACCTATACATTAGAGAAATGACAAAACACTCACCGTTAAGGCAACTGTCAACATCAAAACGGATAACGGCAATGCAAATTTATACAGCTCGCCCGTTTTGATGTTGACAATTGCCTTAACGGTGAGTGTCTTGTCATTTCTCTAATGTATAGGTTCGCTAGCTAAAACAGACTCTTATATAGGCCAAATAGCATGTTTTAAATTGCAAGGTATATGATTCTGTCGACTGTGCTTGGGAAGCAATCATATAACGACCAGTCAGAGGTCGAATTTTTCGTTTTGACAAGGCTTGACTATTTTCGATTGTACAAAAGTTTGAATAATAAAATTATAGTTATCTTCATTTGGGAAGAATCTTAGAAGATTTTGCTATCTATTGCTGCAAGAACGAAGAAAATCCATCGAATACTAACCGATTTATTAGCATTTGAAATTGGACATATTTTTCCCTTTTTTTCGATTTTAGATTTTCATTTCGCATCCCTATGTAGCCGAACTTCTTGAGAGAAGTATTCTACTTCAAAAAAACCCTAAAACATTGTATGGTTGCATGGTTTCAAGGTCTAAGTTAATGGTTTTTATTATTACCTACCATGGTTTAACAACATTATTGTTGATAAATTCACCGCCCAAATTTTACCATGAGGAACGTTGTCAGTGACTTCTAAATATATAGGAAAAATGCCCAATAAATATATAGGAAAAATGGACCAAGGTTGTTAATACGATAGATTATCGTCGATAATCGTCATCGCCGTTACCGATTAAGTATGGTATCGTTACTGACGATGACGATAGCGTCTTCAAACATTAACGATATCGGCGATGACGATAGTCACTAGACGTTATCAGCTCACTAACGCCTCATGCCAGTTTCGTCTGCTATGGTAGCGAATGATGTAACGACTTGATCAAAAAGCAGACACGGGGTGAGGAAACGTTTTTTCACTTCGGAAGGTTGGAGACGAAACATCACTAGGCAACAGGAGGAAACTTTTTTTTATTTGTCTATGTTTCGCTTCTCATCAGGAAAATAAATGTCTCAGTTTTGATTGTTTTAGCTTATGAGGCGCTTTTTGAAGCACAAATTCGAATAGTAATGTATGTAGCATTGTCATATTTTCATTTAAAATGCATCTAAATGATATATCTAATGCAGCAAAAGATGATATTGCAGTGGTTGGTGATAAACAAACGTTATTGATTCGATACCGTTCAGTATCTATCGTCTTTGACAATGACGATAATGTCTGAAGACGTAAGCGTCATTGTCGATAACGATAACAGACGGTATCGTTATCGGCGTTTACGATGAATTATCGATTAACAACCTTGGTTAGGACACCTAACCAAATTCTTTTCATAGTAAAAATCAATGTTTTTTACTGTTCTGGACAATAATATTTGATCTACTTTTTACAATAAAACAACGCAGTTTAACCCTCTAGTGCCCAAATTAATTTCTAAACGGACTTCGATAAAATCATTAAAAACCATTATAAACACTTTTTAAGTATTTATTAAAGCTTTTCGGAACTTCGACTGAAGCCCGCCAAATGGCGGCATTGGGCACTAGAGGGTTAATTATGATATAATATGTACAATAATAGCATTTTTAGTTTTTTTTTATATTTTCAAAAGGTATTAATTGTATCGTTTCAAAGGAAAGGTAATTGACAATGCAAGTTTTTGTTTATAAATTATTAATGAGTAGTCATTACGGTGTTAACGCATTAAGCGAAGCGAAGTGAAAATTGGCTGCAGCTGACAGAATATAAACGAACGCAAGTTTTCGCTTGCTGCTGCTTCACTAGCGTTTGCATGCTTGAAAAAAGAAAACCCAAGTGTAAAAGATGAAATCCACAACCTTCGATTTCGCTGGATCGAATTTGTTTACAGTTCCAAGCGAAGTGAAATTTTTGCAGGTTGCATTTTTCACGAGCGTGAAAAATGAACATTTTGTATGAGATTTTCACTTCGCTTTGAATTCTAAATAGGGCTTAACCAACAAAAAGCATCAGAACATTAGGGCATCTTCAGCGGTGGTCCAAATTGTTGCTTTGTTCTATTTTTTTCGAGCCTTTGGCACCCTTATGCCGAGTAACAGTGAATGACAATGAACTCATGTCCTGGGCTCAAATTAATTTGTGCCCGCTGTCAGCAGTAAGATGAAGATGTATGAAAAGGAGCGTTTTTACATATGTTGAGATGTTAGCCCTTGAAACATGGCGTGATGCCAAAGGGGTGATTTTTTTGGAACAAACTCAAATTCACTGCTGCACCGGTGATGTAAATTTTGTTTTATACCAGATCTAAATTGAAAAAAATTGAAACTGGTATACGTTTTGATCTATTTTTGTCACTTTTTGGAACAAGGAATAGATCGTTCTAAAACCCTTTGTACGCTACCTATAGGTGGGTAAAATGTCATATTTTGATTGAATACCTCATTTTTAGCCATTTACATATAAGCATTTTGCCAGAGTTGGGGGATAAATGAAACAAAGATTTTTCATGAATATTCACAATTCATTTTTGTGTTTTTTTTTTTTGAAGAAGAAAATTAACAGGTTTGTCGTTCTTGGTTTTAAGGAAACCGACCGGCAAAAGGGAGAATTCTGGAAGACCATAACCGTAGGTTCAACTACTTGGTTTGAAACCATCAGCCACCAGGAAGACAAATACAGTAAAGTTCTTTTTTACACGATTTTACGTACCGTGCAAAAAGAAACCGTGTAAAAAAAACCGCGTTATTTGGAAAAACGTAAAAAAGAACCGTGTAAAATAAAACCGTGTAAAAATGAAACTGTGTCAAAAACAGTCTACTATAGTCTGTTACCGTTACTGTTACTTACTGTAACAATTTTACGCGAAGACGAAAAATCGTGCAAACAAAACCGTGTAAAATAAAACCGCGTTATTTGAGAAAACGACGTAAAAAAATCGCGTTATTTGGAAAATCGTCGTAAAAAAGAATCGTGTAAAATAAAACCGTGTAAAAAAAACCGTGTAAAAAAAGACTTTACTGTATGTTGGCTATTCGTGATCCGCCTGAATTGTAGTGGGACTAGAAAAGACCTCAAGAGACCAGATAAATGTTCCTTTGTGACACTGAACTGAAAACGTTTAAAATTCAGGCTTGTTTCAATATCCTCAACACCGAACCCAAGTTTAAAGAACTGCAAGATTCTGAAAGATTGATGACACAAAAACGGAAGATGAACATCTACGTGATCAAATATTTTTCGCTATCCTCCGAAGCCCTACTTGTAGCAGAAATTTTTCGATCATACCAATCTATCCTGAAAAATTTCACTGACGCTTGGGTCAAACCATTAAATCCATGAAGTCTTGTGGATATAAAGGGTCCTTCCAAAGTAATTGTTAAATGTGCGTAAAACTTATCGAGTTTCCGTTTGTTAAATATTGAGTGCTTTTTATTATAACAAGTCTCACAAACTAGCATGGGGTGTTGAATTGTTGACAGTGTGACAGATGTCAGCGGTTTAAAACAACAAGATATTCAACACTGGTGCGGAGAACGAAAAGTTGGTCTATATTCGGGTTATTCGCGTTGAAAAAGATTTTGAAGGCTGTTCGCACCTACGTGAACTCTCATATGCAATTGTCAAAATGTGCGTGATGACAAAAGCAAAAATATTTCCTTCCTTCTTTGTCGCATGCAAAAACCAAACAAATATCAGCAACACTGTCAACGCGAATTAGCTGGTTGTATTCGGATTGCGTTGGTGTAAATCTAGTATAAAGTTGTTTCAAAAATAGACCACCGCTGAAGATGCCCTTAGGACACATTACTACGAAAAGTTGTAAAGGGTTCCACGTAAAAATACGCAATTACTTTTTAGGCTATCTAACTTTTCCAAGAACATAATTTGAGAAATGCTGTCCCCAAATATCAAGAGAAAAACGGCAAAATACCAATGAGTATAAAAGAGAGGTGAGGAGGAAACTTACTAGCACTTGCACGCGCCCCTCTGCTCGCCCCCCTCTGCCCAGAGTTGATGCCAAATAGTGACGTAGCTATTTGGATTTACCATTGAGTTCCTCTAGTTGTTTACATTTGAAGCATTTAATAATACTAGAAAAGTGCACTCTCCTCCTCACCTCTCTTTTATGCTCATTGGCAAAATACCCAAAATACACATTGCATAAAATTTTTGTTTCAACCACCACCAATAAGTATAAAATCATTACCCATTTGTGTGCCATACTTTTATGACAGACCCTCACCAACTGGTATAAAACATCTGAAATGATTTTACGCGTATTGCGTCAGTTTGACATCTGTTATTAGAACCTTTGAATCATAAAATCGAAATCAAAAATATTCGTGGCGGTCTGGTTCGTTTGATAGGTAACTGTGAATAATCTACTAAATTCGTTTTTGAATCAAATGTAACTCAGATTTTTTATTATAGTGGTCTATATTATCTGTGTAGCGACTGTAAGTTGACCGGAAGAATGGACACAGACTTTGAACTATTGGCTCCCAGCTTGGAGAATATCATCGAGCAGGAAACATTGAAGTGGGTGTTTGTCGGTGGCAAAGGCGGTGTTGGGAAAACGACATGCAGGTACCACAATGACTTGTTTTAATATTCCAATTTAGGTAATATAATACACCATCGTATACCAACAGTTGCAGTTTGGCCATCCAGCTGGCTAAGGTTCGCGAATCGGTGCTGATCATATCAACCGATCCGGCGCACAACATTTCCGATGCGTTCGATCAGAAGTTTACCAAGGTTCCGAGCAAAGTGAACGGATTCGATAATCTTTTCGCGATGGAAATCGATCCGAATGTTGGTCTGAACGAACTACCGGACGAGTATTTCGAGGGCGAGAATTCTGCTATGAAGCTCAGCAAAGGGGTGTTCCAGGAAGTGATTGGAGCACTGCCCGGTATCGATGAAGCGATGAGCTATGCGGAAGTAATGAAGTATGTTTAGTTACCCTAAGAGTTAGCTTTTGTTGTTACTAATTGTCTTGATTCTGGTTGTAGGTTGGTGAAAGCTATGAATTTTTCCGTAGTCGTTTTCGATACGGCTCCGACAGGACATACGCTGAGACTATTATCATTTCCACAAGTGGTAGAAAAGGGCCTTGGCAAACTGCTGCGGTTAAAGATGAAGCTCGCACCGTTTATTTCACAGTTGGGATCATTGTTCGGGATGCAAGACTTTAACGCTGATACACTGACCAGCAAATTGGAAGAAATGTTGACTATTATTCGGCAAGTGAATGAGCAGTTTCGTAATCCAGTAAGTTTAAGTTCTGTTTAACTGGTTGAAAGAAAATTGCATGTTTATGTTTTCTTATCTGCAGAACCAAACAACTTTCGTATGTGTTTGCATCGCCGAATTCTTGTCGTTGTACGAAACGGAAAGATTAGTTCAGGAGCTGACCAAGTGTGGAATAGATACACATAATATTATCGTCAATCAGTTGCTGTTTCGGCGGGAAGGGCAGGAACCTTGTGCGATGTGCTCCGCTCGGTACAAGGTGCAGGAAAAATATTTAGATCAGATCGCCGATCTGTACGAAGATTTCCACGTTGTCAAGCTGCCTCTGCTGGACAGTGAGGTTCGTGGTGGAGAAAAGGTTAAAAAGTTTTCCGAGAACCTTATTAAACCGTACTGCCCCAACGATGGGATTCCGAAGCAAAGTGAATAGTATCGTGAATAGTAAGTATGACTGTGTTTGTCTGGATGAAAGAGATATGGTTTATTATTTTTTGTTGAACAAATTGATTCCACGGTAAGAGCAATATTCTAACACTTTGGTTCTTAACTTTGGTTTTTGAATTATTACGTATAAAAATTAGGTTGTTATGAAACACTGAACGACAAAATGGTATACAAAGTATAGCTGAAAAATACGCCAGAGGTTCCTCAGTAATCGACCCAATAAATATATTTTCATGTCTAAGAAAGCAAGAAAAAAAAGCTGAAAGAATGCCGTGTTGGTTTTTGATGTTTATTTTCACAACCTACGGAATTACACTCAACTGCTTGCCTACTTCAATAAAGGCACTCACGGCTCGATCAATTTCCTCATCAGTGTGTGCTGCAGAAAGTTGCACACGAATGCGAGCTTTACCTTTCGGAACTACTGGATAACTGAATCCAATCACATAGATTCCTCGCTTGAGCATTTCATCCGCGAACACCGATGCTAGTCGGGCATCGCCTAGCATCACCGGACTAATGGGGTGATCCATACCAGAGATGGTAAATCCTGCCTTGGTCATGGCCGTTCGGAATCGTCTAGTGTTGCTTTGAACACGTGCAGTTAGCTGGTTGGATTCCATCAGCATCTCGATAACCCGCATCCCACTGGCCACGACTGGTGGTGGTAATGAATTTGAAAACAAATACGGACGAGATCGTTGTCGCAGCAGATCAATTAGCTCTTTGGGGCCAGTCGTGTACCCTCCGGCTGCCCCTCCAAGAGCTTTACCCAGCGTCGAATTTATGATATCGCATCGACCCCACATTCCGTAAAACTCCTCGGTTCCTCGCCCGGAAGGTCCAAAAAATCCAGTCGCGTGACAATCGTCAACGAATGTCAGGGCATTGTACTTATCCGCTAGCTGAAATATCTCCGGTAATGGAGCCACATTGCCATCCATCGAGAAAACGCCATCCGTTACGATCATTTTGATTCTAGCATCCGAGGATTTTAATTTCTCTTCCAAATCTCAAAGTGACATGTTATTTACTATTCATAAAATAGTTTTCTTCAAAACTTACCTTTCATATCGCGATGAAGATACCTGTCCTTTTTAGCCTTACACAATCGAATCCCGTCGATAATAGAAGCGTGATTGAGTTCGTCTGAGAAAACTGCATCCTCAGGACTAAGAACAGCTTCAAAAATGCCAGCGTTGGCGTCGAAACAGGACGCATACAGAATGGTGTCCTCTCGCTGGTGAAATGCGGACAGTTTCGCCTCCAGCTGTTTGTGAATATTTTGTGTACCGCAGATGAAGCGCACTGAGCTTAGGCCAGCTCCATACTCGTCTAAGGCTTTTTTGCTAAAGTTGACCACGTCGTCATTGGACTGAGAGAACAAGTAAGATAAATATTGAATCTATGGTTAAATATGCACTAACTTGAACTTACAGCCAATCCGAGATAATTATTGGCGCAAAAATTGAGAATTTTCCCCTCAGAGCCATCCACGCTGATAGCGGTCGCCTGAGGTGAAACGATGATGCGTTCTTTTTTGTATGTTCCAGCTTTCTCAATGTCATTTAGTTGTGTCTGAAGAACCTCACGAAATGATTTCTGAGCTGCTCTTTCCGGCTTTGCTAAACTTGAGTACGATGCTACAAACTCTCCCGGGTACCCTAGAAATGATTGAAAATTGATGCTTTAGATGTTATTCTGTAAATGTATGACATTATGAATTCTTATCTTGAAATTGTCAACGAAAGCGAAAAAAGTATAAAGACATGGCCAAAGATGTTTTTATTTGCGTTTTCTCTGAAAAGTCGTTTGATTCAATTATTTCAATGAGAGTGTTAGGTTAATTTCTAAAACCAATTTCCGAATATTTTTTTGATTTTACCGTTAACTATTCTCTTTGATTTTTATCTAGTTTTAAAGATTGAATAAGTTTTATTTGACAGTATTAGGTGTGAATTATTTCTACTCTTTAGTCTTTTTTCGAAAGTGTTTAGCAGACATCACGAATAAATTTTTGCAAAGCACGCATTTCGGCATTTGATATAGTGGAAATTTCCATTTGGAATAATGTCGGTTGTTATTATGTAGGGTATCAGCTCTATTATCTTAAGATTTTACCTACTATCGTCAGGGGGATAAATGATGTCCAAGATCTTCAATCTCTTCCATGATGGTTCTTAATAATGCATAGTACCTCTCTGCAAAATATTAGTTCTCTATGACTTCATTACCCCACGGACGACAATGGGTAAAACCTGACGATAATAGAACCGACACCCTTAGTAAATTTTCAACTGTCTTTTTGTTTGTTGTAATGTTCACTGGTCGAATCGGAGTCATTTTTTGACATTGTTTGAAAAAAATATATTCCTATTTGCTAATAATACTATCAACCAAAGACTTAAGAGCAAACATTGCACTCTGCTAGATAGATACGAATAATATCTATAAAGATAAGAGCGGGAAGATGCATTCGCCAAGCCGGCTCGTTATATGCTATGTACTTAGTTGCGGCTGTCTCGCAACAACGCCACAAAGTGACTGACCTATTGACGCAATCGTTGCGACCTTGGAGGCATCAATCATTGTTTCACTTTTCTATTACACAGTGTTATCCGAAATTTATTTTTAACATTCTGTGAATCTTCCGACGAGTTCTGCTCTTCTACTACTGTAAGAAAAATGCATCACCGTGCAACTCCATTCAACATATGCTCTTTTTTCGAAATCTGGTTTTCATATCATTTATCCGACTTTCCTATGTTTCTTAAAGCCAAACTTGTTTACTTGAAACCGGTTTGCAAGCCGGTTTCGTCTGGCGATAAGTCTACTCTCACTTACCTTTGCTCAATGCATTTTTGCAAATCAGTTGCCTGGATAGCAACATTGTGCTTGCGTGGTTTCAGGTTCCAAAAAAAGTAAGTCACAACCGTATTCAACAGCACCGCAAAGTATGAAGTAATGAATTGATTAACTCGGCGAAATTGGATCAATTTATGGTCTGCGACAGAATGTGATTCTAGCGAAATTGTCTCGCAGCACTACTTCGAGCTCTACGTTAGCATGGAACAAACAAGACTGCGACTGGACGTTGTTTAGCGACCGCGACTAGCGCGAACTAACGCGAATGGGCGGGGTGGCGCTTAGAAACAGACTAAACTGTGCCGGCTTGAGAAAGAGAAAAAGAGAGACTAAGTCCTCCGAGGTAGGACGGTGTTTCAATCTTGCGTATTGTTCAATTAGTTGGGGACAAATTGCTCTAAAAATTGTGTACGTTAACGTTAGTGCTTAAACCAAAAATCGGTCATGTCATTAATCATAGTGTAGAATTATTATTCTATTAAAATTTGGTTCAATTGCAATTATTCTTTTTGGAGAAGATTCAAATTAGTATGGAGGATATTTTCCGCAAATAGTCAGGAATGCTGAAAAGCGTCGTGATCAAACTTCGCCGATGGAAAAAATAGTTGAATGTATACATATAACGTGATAACATACACCAAGTTAAAATTGCGTTAAATGCCAAGAGCTATTTTCAAATACAATCCCATTTCCATGAGGAAAGTGAAAAGTCTATAAACCACCTCTTAAAATTGAGTTTTAAATAGTCTTCTCAAAGTTATTACAATGGCAAAATTAAATTCAATGATTGTTCCTTAGAATATTATTCTAATTCATCTCCGAATAGTCCTACATGTTTGTTTCCTCTAAGAAAACTAGCAACGATCGATTTGGTACTAAAAAGGCACAAAGACTTGCTTAGCAGTTTGAAAGTGTTCATAATAATTTGAATTTTATGAGTCCAATTGGAAATGAAGTCACACGTCGATATAATTTAATGTTCTCTCAGGATTTTTTACCTGCAGAAAAATAATTGAAACTAACTTGAATGAGATAAAATCAATTATTAAAAATTTCAAAAATATGAAGGCAGTACAAGGGAATTAATGGTCAAAATTTTCAATAGCTGTTTTAAAATTGCATATTTTTCCAAATTTCTACTTCCCTCTCCCCCCTCTTGTTCACTCTCTCTTCATCATTTCATCAGCTCTTCTACCATTCTTCATCACACTCCTTCGCTCTACCAACTATTTATTCGAAGCGCTCTCTATTCTATGTAAAAAATTCTATTATATATAAATAGATTTCAAACGCTCTTAGGCGACATGCATAAATTTGTAATGCAAAAAACCCAATTTTTTGTAAATTGTATTCAATTTTAAAATAGCGTAGGATTTAAATTTTCTGTTTCTCAACGCCATGTCAGCTCCGGAAATATCAATATGAAGAAGTATTTGAGCATTATATTCAAATTTACCCAATTTTCATGAAGTTGGAAGTCACCATCTCGAAATCGAAAATAGTGTCGAACATCGATATTGGGTCTTCGATCGTCATTTTGTTTCCGAAAATATGCAAATTGTAGTAAATGATACATTTTCGTAGGTTTCCAGGATCCAGTAGTCGCCATTATGAATTTAAAAATGTTGTCAGACACCGATTTCTAGTATCTAAGCGCTGCCCTGGTTCCAGAAATACCACTATTTGGGGGTCTTTATGATGGTTTTCCACAGTTTTATACGACTTACCTGAAAACGGGAATAGTCATCTTAGATTTAAAAATGGCATCAGACATTAAGGCCTGTTCTCGACAAATGCATCATTTTTATCCGTGTGTAACTTTTTTGGCCGTGGGTAAAATTTGATGAAAAGCTAGTTATTACTAGTTTGGAGGGCACGTGCAAAATTTCACAATAATCGGTTCAGTGGTTTTTGAGATATCATCGAAACAAAAGAAAATCGCTAGAGGATTTTCCGCGCCCTAATGGAAAGTCCGGCTGCGACCATGAGATGCATTGGAAGACAACTGAAAGACACTCATACAACTGTGTCTCGGGTGTTAAAATCTTTAAGGAGTCCCAGACGACCGAGCGGCGGGCTGGAAGTTGAAGAAAATCGAAAACAGCTGACCCTGTGAAGGCCCGGAGGATGTTGGAATATTTCAGGCGCAATTCGAAAATTTCGATTCGCGACGCGGCTCTGAAGCCAAAGGGTTCCGCTTGGTTCGTTCAGCAAACCATGAAGCGAACTGGGATTCGTATATTCAAGGTCTGGAAGGCACCGAACCGGTGTGATCAAGAAAACACGGCGGCCAAATCCTGCGCAAGGGAGCTGTATTGAAACCTACATCAAGGCAGACGCAAAGCAGCCACCGGAGCTAGACCTCTACGTTTCCAAATCACGATTTGATGTTCCGGAAGACATAAGGAAAAAAAAATGGACAAATTCGGCAAAAAATAAATTCGCGGTCCCACGGAGGCGAGATTATTTCGGCCGAACCTAGCATCATGCCATTACGCGCGTTTGACATTGGTTTGGTACAGAGACAAAAAGTTTTTGTACCAAAAACTGCCAACCCTCCAAGTTCTTCAGAGGTTCGTCCGATGGATAGATTTTGGGCCATAATGAAGGCCACATTTCGAAAATCGTTCAAGGTGTTTAAAAACGAGTTGGAGTTGAAGAAAGAATTGTTGAAGGTGGCCTAAAAGGTCGGCTCCTCCGTTGCACAAATTGGAATGGGAGGGCTTAAGGTGCGGGCTTTCAGCGATGGAAAGGAAATTGAATAATGTAATTATGCTGAAACAGGAGTTTAAGTGTTATGTTCCGATCTCCGGGAATCAACTTCCAGCCTCCAGACATGACCTAGGGCCCGAAAGTTAATGAATTAATTCAAAAAGCTCCCATAATGCACGAAAAATCATGACAATCGGCTAGGACCTAGACAACGAAAACGGACTTACGATTGGGTACTTAGAACATGCAACTACCGATCTCTCAACTTTTTAGGAAGTACCCGGGTGCTTTCCGAGGAATTACTTACTTTTACTTTTATGGCGACAGATCATTAAGATCCTATGCCGAATCCAGAATACGTCTCCACAAAACTCGGTCTTGGGCTGCTACTCTCCAGTCTCCCCCTCTTACACCCATTGCTCTGGCATCCTCGTCGACAGCACACATCCAGCGCGTGCGCGGTCTGCCTCGAAGTCGTCGGCCTCTATCCGGTTCTCTACTAAATATTATAATTGCCGGTCGCTCATCCGCCATCCGTGCTACATGGCCAGCCCACTGTAACCTGCCGTGTTTCATCAGCTTGACAATATCAGTGTGTTTGTATACTTCGTACAGCTCGTGATTTATGCGCCTGCGCCACACCCCGTTCTCTAGTTTGCCTCCGAGTATTGATCGCAGGATTCTACGCTCGAAGACCCCAAGCGCTCGTCGATCGGCCTTCTTCCACGTCCACGATTCATGTCCGTAGAGCGCCACCGGGAGGATCAGAGTCCTATAGAGCGCAAATTTCGTACGGATCTGTTGGCTAATCTCGTACGGATCTGTTGGTTGAGAGCCGTAAAGGCCTCCTCAACTGCTCTACGGTTAACACCAATTATCTCAATGTCGTCCGCAAAGCCCAGAAGCATGTGAGACTTAGTGATGATGGTGCCGCTCCTCTGCCCTTCGTATTGCACCTTCCAAAGCTATGTTGAATAGCAAGTTCGAGAGCCCGTCACCTTGCTTCAGACCATCTAACGTCACAAACGCGTCCGAAAATTCGCCCGCTGTCCTGACGTATGTTGTGAAACTGTCGAGCGTCGCACGTATCAGTTTAATCAGTTTAGTTGGGAAACCATGTTCTAGCATTATTTGCCACAGCTCGTTGCGTTTCACTGTATCGTACGCCGCTCGAAAGTCTATAAACAGATGATGTGTCTGCAGGTTGTGTTCTCGAAACTTGTCGAGGATCTGTCTCAAGGTGAACATCTGGTCCGTTGTAGATCGCCCCACTCGAAAGCCGCATTGTTATTCTCCAACAAAGGCTTCTTGCAACGGCTTCAGTCGTTGGAACAGGATACGGGAGAGAATTTTGTAAGCGGAATTGAGGAGGGTTATGCCTCGATAATTACTACACTCGAGTCTATGTCTCTTCTTGTAGATAGGGCATATGGGTCCTTCCAACCAGTCCGTAGGTAGTTGTTCCTCAGACCATACTCTTAGGATAATCTGGTGAATTGCACTACACAGCCGCTCGCTCCTAACTTTGAAAAGTTCGGCCGGTAAGCCGTCCTTCCCAGCGGCTTTGTTGTTTTTTAGCTCTTTGCAAGCATTCTTCACCTCGTCCAATGTTGGTGGGTCCACAGCTTGTCCGTCCTCCCCAATATCTATCCTGTTCCCCTCGACGACTCTCCTCCCTTCCTCGCCGTTCAACACCACTTCGAAATGTTGCTTCCAACGCCTGGCCACCTGCGATTTATCGGTTATCAGGTTCCCCTCCCTGTCATTGCACATGGCAGGTACTGGCACGGTCCGGTTCCTGATTCCGTTGATCGTTCTATAGAAGCTCCTCGTGTCGTGCCTGGTGAAGCAATTCTCCGCCTCCGCGAGAACGCGATCGTAGTGCTCACGTTTCTTACGGCGATGAAGCCTCTTTTCGGCAGCTCTTGCCTCCCGGTATTTCTCCCGCATCTGACGCGTTACACGATTAGCTGCTACTAACGTGTTGGCGTAGGCTCGATTCTTCTCCTTTGTCACCTCTAGGCACTCAGCATCAAACCACCCACTACGCGTGGTTCCCGTTGTCATGCCTATCACCTCTCGCGCTGTTTCGCTGACCGCATCATGGATGTGCTTCCACTGCTCGTTCAGGTCCTCTCCAGCTGGTCCACCGATCCGTCTATCAACTTTCCGAGTATACTCTGCAGCAACTCCTTCCGCTGATAACCTCTGGATGTCCAGATGTATCTTCCTCGCCGATCTCGATTTAAATACATTGGACAACCGGGCGCGAATCTTGCCTACCACGAGATAGTGATCCGAGTCGATGTTTGGCCCTCGAAAGGACCGCACATCTATGACGTCTGAGAAGTGCCGGCCGTCGATCAGCATGTGGTCGATCTGGGAGCAGGACTCTCCATTGGGGTGTCTCCAGGTGTGTTTCCGAATATTCAGACGTGCAAAATGGGTGCTACAGATGGCCATTCCCCTGGCCGCGGCGAAGTTCACTAGCCTCAAGCCGTTGTCGTTGGTGGTAGAGTGAAGGCTTTCCCTACCAATAACGGGACGAAAGAACTCCTCTCGTCCGACTTGTGCGTTCGTATCTCCGATGACGATCTTTATATCGTGTTGTGAGTTCCGAGGAATTAAAAACCCGCAAATTCAACATCTCAGCGCTGCAGGAAGTATGCTGCGTATCTACGGGGATGGTCATACCATCTACCAAAGTTGTGAAGGCACACATAAGCAGCGGAGAGCTTACATAGTGATGGATAAGATGCAGAAGTGGGTGATTGGGTTGTGGCCGATAAGTCCTAGAATGTGCAGGCTGAGGATTAAAGGCCGTTTCTTAAACATTAGTATTTTCAACGTGCGTAGCCCACACCTAGGAAGTACCTAAACGACAAAGACGAATTTTACGCGCAGTTGGAGAGAATACAACCGCTGCTCAAAACATGATGTAAAGATCATTATCAGGTGGCCAGAAGACCGGTGTTTGGACGTTTCAGTGCAGTGCACCAACTGACGAATGAAAATGATCTTAGACTAATCGACTTTATCACCTCCAAGAACATGGCCATACGTACCACCTTCTTCCAGCATAGCTTCCACCATAGATTCACCTGGAAATCATCAAATTGAACAGAAACACAAATCGACCACGTTTTAATAGATGGTCGATAGTTCTCGGACATTATCGACGTCAAAGCACATCGAGGCGCTAACATCGATTTTGACCATCACTACCTAGTGATGGTTAAGATACACCTAAAACTATCCGTTGTAAATAGCATACGGTACCGTCGCCCGGCACGGTATAATCTCGCGCGTTTGAAGCAACACGACGTCGCAGCGCTGATGCTCGCTCGAAGCTGCGCTGCCAGAAGTGGGTGAACCTGAAGAAGCCCCTCTAGAAGATCACAAAAACGCCGCTGAAACAGCTATCAGTAGTGCTGCGGAGGAAGTCCAACGCAGCGCGACGCAACGCAACGCTTCAAGGAAAAAGAGCGCCGCTAGGAAGAGGAGGGATGCGAAGCACTCGAGTAGCTGCACCGCATACACGAAACACGAAAACTCTACTAAAAACTTAACGAAGACCACGAGCCGAAATGTAGGGATATGGATGGAGGCATTTCGACGGATGATCGTGAGGTGATCGAAATGTGGAAGCAGCACTACGATGAACACCTGAATGGCGTGCAAGCAGGAGACCGCAACAGAAGCGTAGGAGACCAGTGCTGCAAATTTTCGAACTGCAAACAAAGTGACAAAAACCGCATTTTCACCGGCTCAAGTTGAGTCGACCTTCAGCGTCAGCGGTGTCAATTTTCGGTGAAAGTCCGGCCATTGAAAGAAATGTCCGATTTAATATCGAAATTATTTGATTTGAACATAATATTTGCGGCCTTTCGTGAAAGTTTGTCGATATTCTTAAAGGCGTTTCCGTTGTTGAAACGTATAAGCAATATGTGCAAGCAATCTATACTCACTAAAAACTTTGTTCCAGTCATGCACGGGTTACAGCAGGAAGAAGGTTACACGCTATCAATCATAAGACGACGAATATGCGTGTTTTCTGTTTTGATCAATTTTGAGCGTAGTATTCGTTTCTCCCTCCCAGGTGAATACCAGTGTGGTTTTCGAGTGGAAGAACACAACTTGTAGACGCATCATCTGTTTATAGGGTTCAAGGCTGCTTATGACTCAGTGAAACGCAACGAGCTGTGACAGACTATGCTTGAAATTGGTTCCCCAACAAAACTGATTAAGTTCAGCCGTGCGACCCTTGACGGTTTCACATCAAACTTCAAGACAGCAAAAAGCAAAAAGACGGGTTCTCGAACATACTGTTCAACATAGCCTTGAAAAGTACTGTATGCAGAGGAGCTCACCATCACACAGTGGTTCGAATTGTATGGCAAGGGCGGTCATAAATCATTTTTGACCATTGAATTTCAAAAGTTTAGCCTTCTAGAAAAAAGTCCCTTTGCAAAATTTAGTCGGATTTGTCTCGAACACTCGAAACGTACGATAACGAAGTGAGCCGCAAGGTGAAGAGATGGATTGCGATAGCGAACAGGGCTTATTACGGATTGCGCAGCTTGGATCAAGCAGCCATAGATCCACACGAAATTTACGCCCTACAGGACACCGATCCACCCGCCGGCGCTCTACGGGCATGTGGGAGGAGGCTGATCGGAGAATGCTTGGGGTCTTTGAGCATAGAATCCTGCGGTCAAAACTCGGTGGCAAACAAGAAAATAGAGTGTGACGCAGGCATATGAATCGAAGTTGTCGTAACAGCTTTACCCATTAAACAAGTTACGGATAGGTTAGGGTCCGGTATTGTGGAATGTCATGTATGACGACGTGTTAAAACTAACACTCCCTCCAGGGGTGGTGATTGTGGGCTTCGCCGAAGATATAACTCTTGAGGTCTATGGCGAGTCAATTAGAGGGATGCACAGTGGTTTAAAAGTCGATTTTGACGCGCTAAATTGATAACTCCACGTACGTTGGATATACAATTATGACGTCTTCAGCAAAAATGGTGGGTAAGACCTCCTGCATCTTTTGGTACTATGAGATTTGTGATTAATCTCCCCAAAAGTGAGATGAAAAATTTATTTTTTTGCTCCATCGAGATACAGAGTTGGTGTCTTCGGTAAAGTTATAGGTATAACCAATACGACCAACTTTGCCGAAGACAAAAAATTCGTATCTGCTACTCAAATTGACTTAGAGAGTTTTTATTGAAAATAGACATGTCAAAACACATTTTTCAATGAAACATGTTTTTTTCTATTTTCTAGGCCTTCACTATGTTCTACAAAGTTGTTAGTAGCATCAATATACACAACTGTCTGGGAGGTACTATATTCGTATTGTTTGAAAAACTATGAGTTATGGGCTATTTTTTATTTTTTTCGCCATATTTAAAATCACTGTATCTTTCTTAGGGGCAGATAGATGCAGATTCGGTAGTAAGCATATGAAAGTATAACAATAGAACTTTCAAACGCTGGTGGTTTCGCTAGTCCACGACTTTCTGCTGATGAGTTGTGTTCATAACAAAAAACCTCGTTTTTACCCTCTTTAATGATTTAATCAGGTAAACTACTAATATTGTAAACCAAGATGCCACGTAACAAGTTCGTATCTATGGTGACCATCCTACCAAGCGTGGTTCAAGTTTTTCAGAACATGCAAATTGCATATGCTTGTTTTTGGTTCACATCGAAGGTTCTTAATCAAAAACAATGAAAGTGCTATTAGAACACTAAGTTGATAACTGTAGAACAAGCAAAGTTACCATTAACCTCTAACACAGTGGTTCCCAACCGGGGGTCCACGGCTGGCAAGGGAGCCGCGAGGCTCATCGAGGGGGCTGCGAAATTGTTGGTAAATTTGATAGGCATTCAAAATTTCTTTATAGGTGTCTTTGGGAAAGCGGATTTTCAATTATTCTGCCTATTAGGACTAAGACGTGAAACAAATTAGACTTGCAGGACAATATGAGACTGAAAAACGCAGCCTCGTATTGCAATCTGAAATTCTTTTTGGGGGCCGCAATGCTCTCTGTTCTTCGCAAAGGCGGTCGCGGAGCTTTTTGTGTTTAGTAACAGGACCCGCGGACCCAAAAAGATTGGGAACCACTTCTCTAACATATTCTGAGCCTTTTCGGAAACACTTATTTACTGTTGTGCAACTGTGCATCTGTTGGTATGTTTGTAACCGCGATATTATCTACCAACAAGCGTCCACAATGTATTATTGCATGGGTTGGCCGTAATCATCCATTTCAATGTTTCACTCCGCCAGCTTTTAGAAGAGGCTCAGGAAGTAACGAACAAGAATTAGGAAAGGTACATGAATTAACCTTACGAATGTGTCATGTTATTTTCAAAACTTTAATTCAACAGATATCGGGAATACAATACTTGTAAAGCTATTGGATGAACTGGCTGCTTGCTTCATCAGACCCCGTAGTAACGTCCATTCGCGGATGGCCAAAAATCACGAGAAACTATTACTTGATGATGTTATGATGCTGCTAGTTCGAATGTGTCGAAACCGACAACTGCATGGTGGTGGACAATAATAATTAATAGTTACTACTGAATGCAATAGTATTAAAAGAAATAAATCCCACCAAACAAAATTCAACAAGAGGCAACACTTAAATTGTAATTGATGATAGTGGTGGATAGTGGATTGTTCTACAGATACCAACTTAGTATTATGTTCATTGTTTTTGATTGAGAACCTTCGAGGTGAACCAAAACAAGCATATGCAATTTACATGTTCTGAAATACTTGAACCACGCTTGGTAGGATAATCACCATAGATACGAACTGATTACGTGGCATCTTGGTTTACAATATTAGTAGTTTACCTAATTAAATCATTAAAGAGGGTTAAAACGAGGGTTTTTGTTATGAACACAACTCATCAGCAGAAAGTCGTGGACTAGCGAAACCACCAGCGTTTGAAAGTTCTATTGTTATACTTTCATATGCTTACTACCGAATCTGCATCTATCTGCCCCTAAGAAAGATACAGTGATTTTAAATATGGCGAAAAAAATAAAAAATAGCCCATAACTCATAGTTTTTCAAACAATACGAATATAGTACCTCCCAGACAGTTGTGTATATTGATGCTACTAACAACTTTGTAGAACATAGTGAAGGCCTAGAAAATAGAAAAAAACATGTTTCATTGAAAAATGTGTTTTGACATGTCTATTTTCAATAAAAACTCTCTAAGTCAATTTGAGTAGCAGATACGAATTTTTTGTCTTCGGCAAAGTTGGTCGTATTGGTTATACCTATAACTTTACCGAAGACACCAACTCTGTATCTCGATGGAGCAAAAAAATAAATTTTTCATCTCACTTTTGGGGAGATTAATCACAAATCTCATAGTATCAAAAGATGCAGGAGGTCTTACCCACCATTTTTGCTGAAGACGTCATAATTGTATATCCAACGTACGTGGAGTTATCAATTTAGCGCGTCAAAATCGACTTTTAAACCACTGTGGGATGGCGTTAAAGGCCGCGCTATCCATACGCGTAGTGGCAGACTGGATGCACTCCAGGAAACTGGAGCTAGCGCACCATAAGACAGGGGGTATTGTTGTAAATAACAGAAAGTCGGATCAGAAGGCATCGATCAGTGCTGGTGCATGCACTACCGCTTAAAAACGCTCCTTGAAGCTTCTTGGGGTTATGATCGACGACAAGCTCACGTTTGGGATCCACGTCGATTATATCTGCAAGAAAGCTTCCATGGTTGTAGCGGCGCTATTTCGCATGATGGCAAACAGCTCGGCGGTCCGTAGCAGCAGACGCAAAGTCCTTGCTAGCGTGACTACGTCCATACTCAGGTATGGCGGGCCAGTGTGGTCCAAGGTATTGGGTACCTCGTGCCATTGCGGCAAACTCGAGAGTACGTACAGGCTAATGTGCCTAAGGGCCGCGTGCGCATACCGAACAGAGTCGTACGAGGCGGTTTGTGACCTGGTTGGCATGATGCCCATCAACATCATCGTCAAAGAGGATGTAGAGTGCTGCGACCAACGCGACAAGAGGGGTATACGCAACACAATACGGTCATCTTCAATGGCTAGGTGGCAGCGGGAGTGGTCCAACACTACAAAAGGTAGATGGACACACCGACTCATTCCAGAGTTAGCATGCTGGATTAATAGGCACCATGGGGAAGTAACCTTCTATCTGACACAGATCCTGTCAGGCTATGGCTGCTTTAGGCAGTACCTGCATAGATTCGGGTACGCCGAGTCCCCTATGTGCCCCGCATGTACGGGTACGGAAGAAAACGCGGAGCATGTGTTCTTCACATGTCCGCGTTTCGAGCGGATAAGGTACGAAATGCTGGCAATAAGTGGGACGGACACCACGCCAGAGAATATTGTGCGTAGGATGTGCCAGAATAGGGAAATCTGGGATGCGGTCATTAAGGCCGCATCACAGATTGTTAATATTTTGCAGGGCACCAATCGATAGGAAACCATCGATGTGCCCCAGTTAGTTAGCAGTTAACTAACTGGCCTGAATAGGTTGCTCTGCTACCCATAGAGGTAAGTGCTAAAAAGCACGTCTGGCCCTCTCCCTGAAGTAATGCCTAACGGCGGTCCCGGGGAGACCAAGCGCTTTAACTGTCCAGCTTAAGGTTGCTCAGCATGGGTAAAAGCAGAGCGGATAAGTTGAGTGTATAGACGACTCATTAGGGAGGCCAGACTACCATTGTAGTTTTTCCGGAGAACGGATGGTATGCCGTCTGGTACAGCGCGACATGGAAGACCTGAGTTTCGAGGCGACTAATGTTATCGCGCTATCGTCAATGAAGAGGTTAGTGCACGACCGAGAAAAGAGACTTATTCTGTCCGTCGTTAACCGTTCGTCTACAAATACGCTGAAAATTTTTCGCGCAAACATTTGGGTAGATTTGTTCGACAGAGTTCACAGTGTCGTCGTCTAAATATACATGAGCCGTTGAGAGCAAAAAGTGATACACTGCCGGTACCCGGATAACTGTCCCATAATGAAAAACAACATGTTGAGAAAACGGCGATTTAATATTATCCGTGAATTTTCGGATTTCCAGCAATTACATCCATAAGTAATGACTATAACAGTTTCATGGCACCACAAGTTTATCGTTGAGAACAAAAAACCATGGATGGAATTGGTTTTACCTTATATAACTTGAAAAAAAAGACAAAATGGGACAAAATATGCGGGTACATTTCAAAAGTACTCGCATATTTTGTCCCATCACATATAAATTCAACCAGCAACCGGCAGTATCATTGGCAACGTAGATTGTACTACAAAAAAACAACATTAGTCTAGTTAATTAAATGACATAATTTTTTTCAACACAACTGCACTAAATCATTGCTGGAAAGGTTTCAAAAGACGGTACATGAAAGCATAACGAGTTCTGGTTGAGAAACTTACACAAACTTCAATGGAAAAACATGTACCACTTTTGTTCTATGGAAAAAATAATGACAACCAGAAAACGTTGAGAGCAAAAGTGGTACATGTCCAGTGTGAGCATGAAGGATCCATTATAGTTCTCTAATCTGAGGACATAGAACATTCATGTTTTAAGCAGAGTTGTCCAAGTGATTGAGTACTATAGAATGATGATCTGTTTGTTGAGGAATTCTGTCTCTTCGTGGCGCTAGCGTATATGTATTTGGTAACAGCATATGAGTTGATACTGAAATAGGTAAAATGCTTTCTGTTACAAAATAGTCACGGGTACACTAGCACCACGTAGTGAGAAAATTCCAAAGCAGACAGATCTTCATCTGAAAGTACTCAATCACTTGACCAACTTTGCTGACGACATGATTGTTTTATATCCTAAGATCCTCGACTTACAATTCATCTAACATGCACAGACTGGACATGTACCACTTTTGCTCTCAACGAAATGGTGATTATGTTAATTACCAAAAATTGTGTTGGCTACAATTTTGGTTTAGGTTATCAGATCTCGGTTTTTCTTGGATATTCTAGTACATTATTGCGTTCTACATCAATTTATGCAAAAAACCCAAAAAGTGTAAATATGGCACATGTACCACTTTTGCTCTCAACGGCTCACATATAGATGCATATTTCCAAAATGATTATGGGTTAGGTACGTTTGAACTGTTTGTCGATAGCCATATCCATGCATTTAAAATAGGAAGTTGTAGCGTAATCTTCTTTAATTTGTGAATGTATTCACCCTGGTCAAATGAGGATAGAAAATCCCAAATAGTATCGCATGTACTGGTATTGGAAAAACGTAGACGAACGAAGGATGATTTCGGGTTTTATTCTTTGCTAGGCCAAGTGCGATAATTTGGTCATCGTGCTTTTATCTTCAAGCATTCACGAAATAAAAAAGTACAGAAACTGTTTTCTCAAATTGAATGTATTACTTCCTCGCAGCGGTCAAGAAACACCGTTTTGTTGTTCATTTAATTTAGCACTTTTGTTCAAGTTTCTCCTCATAAAAGATTAGCATTTTCTTTGACATACAAAGGTTTATCTACAGGATGCGAATTTGTTTTTTTGTGTGTGTGCTTGTCTACTACTGGAATAGAGTTGTCCTCGACAAATAAGTACAATGTTGTTCAGTTTGGTTCTAATAATTTCGCTACGTGTTTTGTTTTTTCGTTTGCCGTGAGTAGATGGAACAAGAGAAAGAATATATCAAGCGCACTTTGCTGCCATGTGTTGCTGTGCTATTTGACTGAATGGTAAACGTAGGAATGTCTTGTTTAATGACTGAGTATAGTTCAATGTTCGACACACGATCAGTGACGCTTCACTGGAGAATTTTCTAACGAATGAAAAAAGTTTTTTTTTGCGTCAATTAATCTATCACCTTCGTGCTTTTTTACAGATTGTTTAATGGTAACCTCTGCGGCTGTTAGTTTTTTTTCCTGGAGGAACTCGCCGCAATGACCTATTTCTCTGAGCTGAATTGTTAATTCTACGGTCTAAGTATAGAATTGATTAAATAGATTTCGATGTTGCTTAAATTGAAATTTATTTTTCTCTAACTTGGTATTACTGGGGATCAAAATCTGCGCTCTTCAAGCTAAATAGTAAAAGATTTATTCTCTCTTGTATCTAAATTTGATTTTTTTGTTGTTGTTGATGTTATTGTTGTTTTTCTTAAGAATCTAAAGAATCTGTAATGTTGCAACTACTCGATCAGTGTCATAAGTTACATTCGCATCCGGAGAAATGGTTTGTTTTGTTTTTTTTTCACCAAAAGGTACGCAATCATTGTGTGACTGCTTGCTACACTAAAACACAACTTTGGTACATACTAAAACTTAATCAACAGGTTCCAACTTACGTTGAATTTCACTTTATTTGTTACCGGTACAAACAACTCGCAGCGTGACTCTCATACAAATGCAGTTTTTGTTTCTTCTGTGGAAATATATTGTTTAAATTGGCAAACGTGTTACAACTATACGGCGCTGCATCTAAACTGACTTTCCGACAAAAAGGTCAGCTTTTACATGCCACTGGCTGCTGGTGTTTTACTAATGCCAGCGCTCAAGGTAGTGCTCGGACTACTACTGACCGGGGACGGTACTGCGGATGGTTGTTGGATTACATCCGATGGTGATGCTCCTGTAATGGCTCCATCTTTCTGTATCATTGGTTTAGCAACTCCCTCCGAGTTTGCAGCTGCTTGGGTAGCCTTGGGAAGGGTGGTTTCTGTTGGAGGATTGTTAAACAGTTGCGAAAGATTTTTCGGAATAGATCCTTTTTGACTCTGTAATGTGTTTTTAGAGATTGTTACTGCAATGTTAGTTAAATAAGTTGGTTCTGTTTGAAGCGGCTTACCTCAGTAGGGTTTACTGTGGATACAGTTGTTGGTACCTCCCTTCTTTCAGCCTTCTCCAGGCGTTCTTTAATTACCGTAATCTCACTATTTATAGCGTCGTTTTGGCTGTGATACTGTGCGCATTCTTCTCGAACCGTGCCTAAGGAGCCCTTCAGGGTGTTGGTCACGTTCTGCAGTAGTTCGATCTGTTCGTTCACCTGTTTGCCAGAACCTTCCAGATTGTTCAGGTTGGTTTTCATCTCGACCCAAATGTTTTCCACCGACTTGACGTGAGAGGAGATGTTGGCTGAGCTCTCTAGCAGATCATCGATGCTCGTCTTGTGGGTCTTGAGATCATCGACGAGCCAAGCGTTTTTCTGTTTCAGTGTTTCCAGCTCTCCTGTGAAGTTCTGCGCTAGATTTGAGATCTGGGTGGATAGCTGGTCGCGGATGTTTGCGATGCTCTGCTCGGTTATGTTGTTAACATTGTTGCCAACCATTGAGGCTGTGGTCGAACCGTTGCGAATTTCAGCGAAAACGATCTGAAAGGAAATGCAGTTGGAATAGTTCAATGCTTAATTATTATAATAGTTGAAGAATAAAAAATCATCAAAGTCAAAAATCAAAATAAAAAAACACTAACTTGACATCATATAGTAATTGAAATTTAAATACATATTCCTGGCATTTGCAATCGGAACCAGAAAATCAGAGTTTTGAGCGAACAATTCGGTAACGAGGCAATAGTGACAATAGCATTGAAATTGAATTAGCATCTATAATCACCATCAGCCGTGTGTGCGATTTAAGGAGCGAACGAGAAGACGCAAGGAGCGCACGAGATTCAAACAAATTTACCAAAACACTTTTATGCTTGAAGGTAACATTGAAACAATTAGTAACAACACATTGACAGTTTTTATGCATATTTCCTAAATATTCAGTTTTTCATATGCATTGACAAGTAGGAACGCTACTTAAACACAAAATTTATGGAACGCCAACAGTTAGAAAAAAACTGCCCCACTGCAATTTTTCAGCCAGTATGAATAAACAGTGTTCACTAATATCGAACATGTATTTTCAAGCTTCAATCTTGCTTGGTGCGAATTCAAATGCATGCAATCAATTTCAATAAACTTGAATTCGTTACCCATTCCTTACCTGCAGCTCACCCAAGCTTTTTTCAAGCGTTTTCTGTTCGCTCTGGGCCTTCGTGTAGCGATCCTCCAGGGACGTTATTCTGGCGAGGGCGTCCTTGATTTGGGAGCCAAGGTTTGCCACGTTGGTCATCAGACTGTTGAACTGTGCTTCCTGGGAATTTTCGTTCTTTTTCTCTATGGTTTCGCGAAGCTGCTTCAGCTGGAATTAGGGGCTTGGATGAAGATGGATGATGGTGCGAGATAAATTGAAATTGAATGCTTGCTTACCTCGGTAGAGAAATTACTTAGCACTTGTTGAATATCCCGCAGCTTTCCGTTCAAAGCCGTCTGATTTTGTTCCAGCGTTTTGGACGTTTCGTGCCATTTTTGTAAGGCTTCCGGCACATTGTGACTGGTTGCTGACACTGGCGGGTGGTTTCGAGTGGGTGTTTGCGCATAAATAAAACATGGAAGAATAGTTTAATTAGTGAAGCTTAATTTCCAGTCGCATGCATATATATCAGACAAATGCTTTTCTACTATAGGCGACAGGATATTTAGTGGTATAAACATAATAACAACTTCACAACGATTCCCGTGCTGGTAATAAAAGAACATACTAGCAGACGCTATTGTTATAGAATTACAATGTCACCCCATAACATCCTCGCATAACATTATGAATCTATGTATTTAGAATGATTCAAACACCCCGACGGTCCATTTTTGCTATGGTTGCGGGGTAGGTACATGTGAGCACTAAAAATCACCTTGCTCGATTCGAATCCGGTACTCGGAAACCTGCTGTCTGATATCGAAATACAGCCAGTACATAAAGCCGAGTGAGAGAAAAATGCAGGACACTAGAACGAGGGGACCACACGTGCGCACGCAAGAGAACCGCTTCCTCCGACAGCGCGACTGAGCTCTCACTTTCGGTTGCTGGCTCCGATCGAATATTAACGGCCATGGTGATTGTCCCGACAGTAAGCGTGGGTGTTGCAGGTGTAGAGAAAGAGAGATAATAATTGTTTAATGGATATGAAAGGAGCGCTAGAGGAAACCTCAACTAACCCATGAGTAGTCTTCTTGTTCATCTGTAGAGTTGGACAGCAGCTGGTCGTGGGAGGCAATTCCGTTTCCAGCCATGTGACGTTTTCCAGAACTGTTGGTTGAACAGACAACGGAAAAAAGGTAGACGATTCATTTCGATTGGCGGTTATGGTGAACGCATTATGATTTAATACAGACAAATTATCGTGCGTCTCCACTTATTTATTAAATTTATTCTCCACATAATATCAGTCTAGTCTTACCTTTTTGCAAGCGAGTGCGCCACCAGGGCGTCCAATTCGCGTCTTTTTCGCATCTTTTTGCCGCCGACTCTCAGCGGCACCGTTACGTGCCCTACGGATTCCATTTCGAGCTGACTGTCGTCAAAAGTCACCTTTGAGCTGTTGCGTTTCGCGCGAATGTTGACCGCCGGTGTACAGGTAGAATCGAGAAGACAACGACAGTTCTATATCAGGTCAGACAAGATGAGCTTCGAATGCGATAGGCCTTAGGCGTCATAGAATTCTATGACTTGGTCGTGAGATTTGCAACGAATTTTTCGTAAAAGCGCAATATTGCCGTTCACATTTTCTGATGTTGATTTTTTATTTGGCCGTGTATTATTTATTATTAGTTGGGGTGTGTCTCATAACTTATAATACATATTGTATTTGTCAATATCACACTCAGTTCAACTGTAGATTGAAAAAAAAATGTTGGAAACGATGCTTTTCCACATATTTTACTGCTTCATTATTTACTAAATCTCAATTTTTTCATCCCCAAAACTATTACCGTGAAACTCAAGCAAAGAACCTTCGTAATCAGATTTCTGCACAGGTACAAATGAAATGTCTGAATGAAGTAAAGTAACTTATGATATCATGAATATAAAGTATTTTCATGTTGTGGAAATACACCGTGAACAATATTGATGAGTTCATGACCCATTTCTTCGTTATTGATTTGCTGTTGCTGTCAAGTGGATAAAACTTAATTCCTAAAATCATCATGCATCATTGATTGCAAAACCGAAAATTAAATTCTTTAAACCTGCACTTTTGTTATTGAAACTACCTTAAAAAAATCATGACCGTTCAGTTTAAGTTAAATCTGAGTATTTTGATTTTCATGATGATTTTGGATGCGTGAGGCAACGTAAAATGGTTTGTGATAGGAAGCAAATCTGCCATTTGATTTTTTATATGCACTACCACGGCTTAAATTCTATATTTATGCCAACTAGGAAACTGGAGATATTTAGGGAACACCACTTCAATATATTGAAAGTTTTTCTTACCAAAGTTGAAAAGGATGAATCAGAAAAAAGATAAAAATAGGTACACGAACTAGTTAGGCTGTGTTTTTTAAAATTCCAAATTAACACTTGCCTATTCGACCCCTCGAAGCCGAAAAAATGAAATTCTTTTACCTGCCATTCCGCAAGATCTGAACCGATTTTGATCGAACCTTCTTCAAAAGATCACAAATTAATCATAGTTTTTGGGACAGTAGGCGACATTTCGAAATTTTTTGTTGTTCCGGATTTGTCGAGGGAAACCGTGGGATAAGTACCCTCCAGAGACACAGGCTAGATTAAACATGGTAGCGAAACCTTGCTTGCGACATATCAAACTTCAAGTTTTTGCAAAACAACACTATTGGCGATCGGTATTTGGCCTACCTACTTAATCTCCTCGAAGTCGCGCTAAGCCTTGAGGCAGCGTTGCCGGATGAAGGAGAGCTTACCGAAGCCCCTCTGGAGGATTGCTGAAGTACTGTGAAAGCAGCCACTAACAATACAACGTTAGGTTCGTCGAGAGGAATCGACGTAACGGCTGGTTCGACGAGGAGTGTCTAAGGATTGTAGACGAGAAGAATGCAGCGCGGGCATTGATGCTGCAGCAAAGAACCTGTCATAACGTAAATTGATACAAAGAGAAACGAAGACAGCAGACCCATCTTTTCCGGGACAAAAAGCGCCGCCTGGAAGAGCTGGAGTGTTAGGAAATGGAGCAGCTGAATCGTTCTCAAGAAACACGTAGATTCTACAAGAAACTACACGCATCCCGCACAGGCTTCGTGCCGAGAGCTGCAATGTGTGGAATGAAGATGGAGGAATTTTGACCGATGAGGGTGACATTACCGAAAGGTGGAAGCAGCACTACACGGTGACAAAAAAGTCCGGTTACACTTTTTTGGGGTCGCCTGTAGCCTACAGGCTGCATCTCTCTGGTGCCATCTATATGTCAAATGAAAGGGTTAACTTTGCTGCCCAAAGTGGCAGAGTTTCGTTTCTGTGCAGTTTGTTTACATTAAGTTGTGAGCCATGGCAGAGTTAAGAGCAGCTGTTTTCGCTGAATACGTGAAAGGGTACAAACCCTTTCACATTTTCAAACATATTCAAACACCTAAAACCGCTCGGAATCAACCGGAAATTCGTGTACCGGACCATAAATCGGTACCTAGAGACCGGAGGCACCGAGGACAAGGCACGATCTGGACGACCAAGGTCTGTGAGAACTCCAAGGCTGAAAGAGATTATACGAGACCGGATTCGCCGGAATCCCGCCCAATCTGCACGGAAGCTGGCCAGGAACCTTAAAATGAACCGAGAATCAATCCGCCTGCTTCTGCGCAAGGATTTAAAACTTACACCGTACAAAAAAACAGGTGGTGGGGTTACCAAAGCTACAAAGGACAAGAGGTACCAACGGTCGCGGGAGTTGCTCGGTTGGCGAGCAGATGACGAGATTATTTTTTCGGACGAGAAGCTGTTCGTTTTGGAGCAAACAGTCAATCGCCAAAATGATCGAGTTTGGAGTGTGAGCCTCCAGCAAGCTCCTGCGGACAAGCTGAACGTTTCCCGGTTCCAAAATAAGACGTCAGTGATGGTTTGGGGAGCCATTTACAAAAGAGGTAAACTGCCTCTTATTTTTATCGATAAAGGGGTCAGAATCAACGCAGCGTACTACCTGGACACGGTTTTGAATAAAAATCAAGCTCAACTATTGTTTGAGGACGATTACTACTGCTTCCCATCCCACACCGCAAAGGTTGTTCAGGCGTGGTGTGAGGGAAACTTGACCGATTTCATTTCGAAGAATGAATGGCCTCCGTCGTCTCCGAATCTGAATCCATTGGATTATTTCGTACATGATGTCGAAGCTGAATGACTAAAAAATAACAAATTTGGAGCAATTCAAGCGAGTTATCACGAAAATCTGGGACGAGATGCCGATGGAGCACGTGCGCGCCGCTTGCGATGACTTTCCGAGACGTATGAAGCTGGTTCGATCAGAGAAAGGTGGTGTAATTCCGAGATATCGTCTGTGAAGTATCTTTATGAGTTACTGAATAAAGCTATGAATACCAGATTCAGATTCTCTTATTATTCTTTGAAATATTGAGATTTTCCTGTGTGACCGGACTTTTTTGTCACCCTGTGCAATGAACACCTGAATGGCGGAAAGGCAGATAACCAAAACGGTAAGAGGATTACGACTTCGTCATCACAGCGGATGAGGGAGACATGCCGGCCATCACGATAAGTGAAGTCAAGGATACTATCAAGCAGCTCAAGAACAACAAATCAGCTGGAAAGAATGGTGCTTATTACGGGAGTCAATTCACGGTGAAATATATTTCACTCTCACGCTCACTTCACTTTTTTAGACCTATTCCCGATTCCACCTCAAGTGAGGTGACAAAAATTACCTCCGTGGAGTGAGATTGACAGTGAAGTGAAATTGAGAATAGGACAAGTGAAATAAGATTGCTTCCCAGCTCAAAAATGTCTAAGTCCCAGACAGTCGTTTTTCCCGTTTTTTCTAGATAACACCAGATCTCGACGTGTTCTGCATTTCTAAGACATTCGACATAAAAAAAATGTTTTTTTCGGTATCGAAAATTTCCTGAACTAGTTTGCCTTTTTTTCATCGGGCAAAAAAATGAAAAATTGACCGCTTCAAGGCACGGATCAAACTCTTATTCGCTTCGTTACTGAAGAATAAATCCAATATTTACCATTATATCACAAATCAATCAACTTTAAGACTTATGGCATCTTCGTGGAATCGTTTCACCGTTCAAAATGGTCGTGAAATAATTCCACGCGAAACGTCGCTTTTTCCTTTCTCACTTCACTGATATGACACTCATAATAACCCAGATTCCACGGCAGATGTCACTTAGCGACGTTTTTCTCACTTACGTGAGTCCCGTAATAGGATTTTGTTCACTTCACTCTGATTTCACCGTGAAGTGACTCCCGTAATAAGCACCAATGGTATCGCAGCGGAGCTTATCAAGCTGAACCCGGATAGGTTGGCTTCCTGTTTGCATTAGCTGATAGTCAGGGTCTGGAATACAGAACAATGCACAATGATCCAGAAACCACTTTTAGGAGGAAATTTGGGTCTAGAGTTCTATAGCATTATTTTAGAGAAAAACTTTCTTCTACAAAGTTGTTACATATGATAAAGCGCTTATTGCAAAAATATAAAAAATTAGGGTGACCAGAATTTTTCATACAATCAAATATTTAACTGTTTTATCTTTGTAAATAGAAGAAACATTTGTTCTACAATGTAATAGCTCCATTAATTTTAAGTAAAAAAAAGTTTTTCTCTAACTTTGAAAACAACCGATTTATATTGAAAAAACACATCTTGCGCTCTAACTTCTTTATTTCAAGTTTTACCTTTAAACTGTCTTTGAATGACATTTAGAGCTTTTTAAGAAAAACAATTTGCAATGCTGATAACGCAAATGTCTCAATTCTACTCAAAGTTAATATAATATATGCGTTTTTCATTAATTTGTCATTCATTTTGGAGCAAACATAAAAAATATCGCTTAGTCTCATTTTGAAGGGAATTTACTCTATAAATGGAAGATTTTTTAAAAATATGTTATTTTTTAAATTTGAGCAAATCCAATTTAGAAACATGACAAAAATTTCAATAATTTTTATACATTATGTATATAAAAGCACGCAGATTATTTTTTTTGGTTTTTATTTAACTGATCCAAAAAGATCGAAAATCGATAAACTGGTTCAAAAGTTATAAGTTTTTTGAAATAACTAGCTCCCTAACAACCCAATGAAAAAATACGGGTTTGATTATTTTCAACGTAGATCCATCAAGCACTTTGCGTGACCAACTTCGAAATAGAGTGACCATAAAAAACGACTGTGTTCGATGTTTTTAATTTTTAAAAAACAATAACTTTTAAACCAGTTGATCAATTTTCAATCTTTCTGGATCAAATTAAAGGTAATTATTTCTAGTTATGAGATAAATACCAAAAAAATAAATCTACGTGCTTTTGCGAGTGGGGGAATTGTGGGTAAAATGAACAGGGGTGGTGAAATGGACACCTGTTTAAATCTCGAGTATTACGTTGAAAAATAGTACAAACTTCTTTGGCACGCTATCTTAGAGGCACTAGAAACTATTCGAGACAAAGTATGCGACATGAAACAGGCAAACAGTCAAAATAATAAACAAAAACAAAAATTGGGGGAGTGGTATCCAAGACACGACCGCATAGTTGACGTAGAACAACAATAGTTTTATATTTCCCTTTGGGGCTCTGTTTGAGCTCGTTTTACTTTTGGCACGGTTCCATTTTGGCACACATGTGCCAAAAACGAGCGATTATTTCTAATCACATTTCTTAGTTTTCTTGATTATTTGAATCAATTTAAGCTCAACATCCTCCAAAAGAAGAGTATTTTGGTTCTTTATGTTGCCGAAGCGGATGACCGGAATCGATAAAACGGTTCCTGGAATATGCATATGTGCCGGTAATATAATGATCATGATCTAAGCAGTACTAAGCCTTCAATTACTCGGGTAGTAATATCAAGTATCTAGGTCGTCAGCCTCCGTTCATCAAGCGACACCTCAAACGACTTGGAACTAAAACTACTTCAATGGTGGAAATATCTATGAAAAAAAGTCATGGAAAGAGAACCGTTCATTTTTTGCAAGGTTCAATCTTGGCAACAAGAAAATTCTACCGTGTCGTGTTTGGCAAAATCAAACGGGGTCTGTATTTTAATTATTTATTTGCAGCACTCTATTTTAGAAGAAAAAATATTCTTTTTATAATTGATGAATACACAGTACCAAAAAAATGAAATCTACAACTAATACAAATGAAAGCACATAACGGTGAAAAACATATATAATTTCACACCGTTAATACGCGAAAATGCAAGCTTCCATATAGACCTGAATTGAGTACGATTTAAAACAAATTGAACAACATTCATTTGTCTTGTGAACGACGGCTCACTCTTCGATCACCAAGCGGCGAAGATGTCACATAAAAAAATTTTCCTGTAGATAAAAGTTCGTGGAACAAATAACGACAAAGAATCACAGTTTTTAAACAAAAATGTATATTCACAGAAAATTAGAGAAAAAATTGAAATAAACAACGCATTTTATCTGTACAATGAACAATGCTATTTGCCTCGACCGACACGTACAGAATTTTGTTGTCCCCGCAGTGTATTTTGCGGCACCCGAATAATCATATTGAATTCTGATATTTGCTATTATACGAAACAAGAAGAAGAAGAAGACAATTCAAACGGCAATTCGATTGTGTTCCAGATTGCAAAACGATACCTACGCGTTAACCCAACACGCCCCACTGTGCATCGACAGCGGCATTGTAGTCTTCACTTGGCTTGGCTGCACACAAATGAATATCGAGTTCTACTGCACTGATAGACGACGAGTGACCAGCGCTCTATTCATACATTGCTCGGTGCAGTACTGTTGCCAGCATGTTTTCCTTCAAGACATAAGTTTTAATAACATTCTAATCGCAGAACGTGAAACTGTCTAATATTGGAGGTTACGAACTTTCCGAAAAAGCTTCACCTTCAAGACATCAAAATAGTCTAGGCTCATGGAAGCGAACATTAGTTGACCTATTGGGACGGGGAGATTCTGTAAATTTTTTTTTGCCACTGTTGTATAGGATATCACAGCAGGCAGTTGGTGTTTACTTATGAAGTCTGTGCCAGGCGTGCTCGCATGTGATTGGTACATTGTTCGTGAAAATTCGACCTTGAAACTTTTATGAAAAATTTCACAGTTTAACAATGAAGTGATAATGATAACTGAGGAATCACAAAATTGTCCATCATTTTATCAATCCAACGACATATTGATTAAGGTAATTCATCATGTGGTTACATTAGTATTACCGTTTGAAATCTTCCATTCCAACGTTACACCTTGGTTTTAGTTTCCGCAGAATGTATCTCGATATAGTGCGGCTAGACGTAGTCCTACGTCAAAACACGTGTACATTCGTGGTGGTGATGTTATTTTTGGCCAACAAGAAATAAGGTTTTTTCTAGTGTAAAACAGTTTTTTATAGCAATTTTTCTGCAAATACCTGCACTCAAACTACTAACCATCAGAAATCATCAGAGGTCATCAATTGTTTGAATGATTTTCTCGATATATTAAGATATTTTCAATAACACGTATGTGCGGCTAAAATGGACAGCCCATCGTGATGGTGAAAAAAATGTATTAATGTTCATTCAAAATTCAAGATGCTTCGTATATCAGAAAAACGCAAAGGTGAACTCGGACCGATGAACAGATAACCGCGGCTAAACGTACCGTTGAATGCGGAATGTCCGTGAAACAAGCCATTCCTCCATTTCTACGACAAACGGTGAAAATTAAACTGTTAAGGTGTTCATATTACCACCTCCCTATGTTCATTTTACCCAAACGTGTCCATTTTACCCCCAAAAAACTGCTTCCAAAAATGCTTATGAAAACTTCGAAAAATACAATATTTGAGTACTCCTTCTTATTTTTTGTATCAACAATTAGGGACTCAGTTAATTGGCGCTATCGACTCATAGTTGTAGTGTTGAGTTGTGAAGGAAACTGAGAAATGGCTTAAAGTATCTATTTTATCACCCCTTCCCCTATAACGCCGTTGTTCCGGCATCATTAGAATGCATCGTGAGAAGGCCGGTAATGAACCTTTCTCAAATGTTTATTTTTTTAATATATATCAATACATGATATTTATAGGAAATTTTCCTGGGAAAAACTCTTCTGAAGACCGCAAGGCGCTACCTTGCTTGTGAGAAAAGATATTCACCCTAGACTGATTGAATATCTGACGAACGGCTCGCCATTGAATTTTACTAGCAATACTGCTGCAGCACTCTGCTGTTGCAAATTCAACCATGTGATAAGAAATGATATCGCTTAAATTTATCTTGGAAGCTTCCCCGAAGATACTATGAGCAAAAATCACACTTTGAAAATTAATTCCACGCGAAATTATTCCTCATACTTGAGCAAGTTTGCAATAGCAGCATGCTGTAGCAGTGTTGCTGGAAAATTTCAATGGTGAGCCGTCCGTCAGACATTCAATCAGTTTGGGGTGAATAGTTGTTTCTACAAGCACCGTAGCGCCTTATAGTCTTCAGAAGAGTTTTCCCCAGGAAAATTTCCTACAAATATCATGTATCCATATATTTTTAGGAGGCAACTGGACAGTTATAGAGAAGAAGTTTTGAAAAAGTGGATTTTCCCATATAAAATCGTATGAAGACTTTAAAAATCGGGCGCAAATCGGGCGTTTCACCAATCGATCTGAAAAGTTACACAGTTGTTATGGGACCTATAAGGAACACGAAAAGTGCATGGGAGCCAATATTTATTTTTTGTCCCATCCTAATGGAGATACGTAGCGCGTAAAAAACGCATAAAATGCATGCAGATTTCGAAATCCGCGTAGAAAAAATTAAAAATCCTTCGGTTTTTTAATCATTTCTTGTAAATACTATCGGTAAAGACCTTAGTATATATGTATATGTTAGGGTGGCAATGCTTGCATGCAATCAAATTTAAAAAACCGACCATGTACATTTTGTTTATTGGCCTAAAAAAATTATCTGTACGAAATTTTAGCTCAATGGGACATGATTTAGGGGTGCCTCAAAGCGCTCAAAGTTGTGACTTTTCGACCATTGGAAATCTACCAAGGCACATAAGACGGTGTTCATATAGAGAAGTGGCCAAAATTACCAAAATGCTAATTTCATATTTAGGAAGTTTTGAACACATGATTTTGTAGTTTTTTATCTATATTTTCATAATTTATCAATGAAATCATGATACATAAAACGGACAATATTGAAAAACGCCTCAAAAGTTACCACTTTTAAAAATAAAGAAAAACAGTTTTTCTGAACCTTTTGGAATATATAAAATCCTACTCAAACTGTTATGGTATGTTTGCATACAATTAAGTGCTTTTTGTATTAGCTTCCTCAAACCGGAAGAGTATTTAATTTTAACCCTGCAGAGTCTGCCGCATGTCACGTATAAAATATTGGGAATTTTCCTAATTTTGACCTTTAAAAACATCAAATGTAAGCACGTGTAAGTACAGCTTCTAATAGTGTGCCGGAGTGCCCTGAGTTTGTGCTCCTCAAGAATCAATGTTAAAAGTTTACGGAAAATTTTTGTAGAAAAAGATAGTTAGTAGATAGATAGTTTTTTCTGTATATTTTGAATTTTTGGGTGATTTATCAATGAGATTCTTCATATATCACACCACCACCAAAACTAACAATTTGACAACAACAAAATAATTTTGGCCGTAAATCTTAATTTTCCGACCTTTGTGCAAGGGGGGAACCACCCTAGTAAAAAATGAGCCACCCTAATGAAAATGGAGTTAGAGATAGCTAACGAACTTCAAAATAATTTACATCTGGTTTGGAACGACTTGTTAGTCATTTTAGAGGCAGTTCTAAAATATTCCATATTAAACCTTCGGTTGCCCCGAAAACGGCAATAAAAACGAAAAATCCCAGCAGGTCGATTTTCGATCAAAAATTTTTTTTCGAGATAACACCATCGTTTTATGCATTTTTAAGACCTTTGGCATCGAAAAAAAATTTCGATTTTCCCAATTTCCTGCACTCCCCACTTGATAGATCTTCGCAGGTTCGATAACAAAATAAACGGAAAAGAATAATGAGAACTTTAGAAAAGTCCTTAATTGGCTTTCCGGCGAGCTTTTTCATGAGGCCGGAACAAGAGCCGCAGCCGAAACCGGGCGATTTTCATTTTAAAGTGTGAACTTTGTCAAGATATTTGATCGTTTTGTGACAAGGGGGGATGCTCTGAAAGACGCAGTTTTGATGTGGTTACGCACAGTCCAATTTTTGCGTGTACATGTTGTTGTTTTTATTTTGAACCAACAACCCCCTAACCCTCTAGTGCCCAGTGCCGCCTCTAGACGGTCTTCAGTTGAACCTTTAAAAAGCTTCAATAAGAACTTAAAAAATGTTTATAAAGCTTCATAGTGATTTTTTCGAAGTCCGTCTAAAAATTAATTTGGGCACTAGAGGGTTAGCAATATTTTTAACGAATATCCAAAAATATTTAAAATCTCATATCAGGAAACTTCTCCGAAGAAACGTATATGCAAAAACGTCAAAAAAGATTTTTGTACCTCAGGGTGGCCACTCTACCGGGAAAAAACGGAAAAAGCCGGGAATTTCAAATCACCGGGAGAAAATACGGGTAAACCGGGAAATTAGGCTTCAAGCCGGGAAAATCATCTTCCTTCATGTCCGCCGTTTTATTTGTTCGACAGTTTCTGAGGAAATGTCAACATGAAAACCTGTTTTTTGCACGATGACCTAACTGGCATGATTCTGCCGGTTAGGGGAAAGCTGGTTGTTGGTTTCAGCCAAAGTCGAGAGCGGCTTCGCAGCAAGATCTACGTCAAATAGATTCAGGCTTGGTCAGGTAAATTTACTGTTCCGTAATATATATTGTCAGATTTTTAAAGAAGTTAAAAAGTAATCAGCGTCGCGGGAGGCGTATTGAAACTTCTTGTGAATAGTGTTCGACATCGCATCGGGTAGAATCCGGTCAAAAGTAGGAAAAGCGTCATTCATAAATTATGTAAGGACTTTTTTTAAAATTTTCAACCCCCCCTCCCCCCATGATAAGGGTTAGTAAGATTTTGCATTACCCCCCCTCCTCCCCCTGAATCTTACGTAAGATTTTTTCTTCAAGGAAAAAAATATTTTCGAAAATGAATCATTTGTTTTACATAAAGCGTATTTGTAGAGGATAAAAACAAAACAAGTTAATTAAGTTAATATCATGTTAAAGTAAATAAAATTTAAAATCAAGTAGAAATGAAGTAAAGTACAAAATTATTCAGCGACGGTGAATTCACTGCTTTGTCAAGGTTCAGCTGTTAGAATCACAGCGAAAAGTAATTTACCTAATTTTTTTTTTTTTTTTAGTTTTGTCAATTTTTTTTAGTTTTTAAAAATTTTTCAATCTTACGTAAGATTCTCTTGAGTCCCCCTCTCCCCCTGCGTAAGCATTCGTAGGAATTTTGGATACCTCCCCTCCCCCCTAAACCCTTACGTAATTTGTGGATGACCCTACAGGACCGGAAACTTCGGGTCTCGATTTTATTTCGAACCGGACCGGAACGGAGCTACCCGGTTTGTACTTCTCGATTTTTGATATGATTTTAATCACAAGCAGCACATTTATATTGAGGATCATTTTGATTGCATTTGCAAGTGACATACTTTAAAGAGAATATATATATATGAATATTTTTAACAAACTGTGTTCATCTGTCATGTTGCGGAAACTAGCTCAATATCTGCTGAAATTTCGGTAATAATATAAATAATCAAGACTGTTATTTTCAAAATTCTCCAGATTAAGAGTTTCGCAGAAAAAAAATTTTTTTTTTACTCTGTGTTCAACCTTTTGACTACTGGATTTTGTTGGGGAAAGACGTCACCTTGAGGAGCTATTTGTTGCAGATGGCTCGGATTTTTTATATGTCAAAAACAAACAGTAGCTAATAATATTTTTTTTTCAAATTGTTTATTCAGTTGAATTTATTTTACGGACCATGATAAAATTTCTTATACATTCCATTGGCCCCAGCTCGAACATTTAGTAAGTCCCAGGATCGAAGTTTTTCGAAAAAAAAATTGTTTTGAAAGAACAGATCTCATCGATTCATGCATTTTGCAAAATGCATCTTGACAGTGTTATGTGCATTTTTTATTGGTCACTTTGAGGCTCTTCTTCCCAAAGTCCGCTTGAAAATTTGCCTAATGACATTTTTCGAAAAGACAAAACCTTAGCGCCCCAACTCCTCAATTTATCTCATGCATTTCATTGGCCTCCTGATACAGAAGCACTGCAAGCTCGAGAGTAGCTTGACAGAGAAAGAAGCAGAAGGAAGCAAGACAGCGCGAGAAGGCGGTTGTCAACGATTTGGAGATAAAGAGGGCGAAAATTGTGCAACAGATCACTATGAAGAAACTTGCTAAAGTCGACGAACAGCTAAAAACGATGAAGGAGAAATGTTTTTCATAGTTTTGTAACACTATTTTTGCAAGGCGTAAATAAGCATGTGAAAATTGATTTTTTCTCATATGTTTTAAAAATCAAACACCGGGAAATTTTGTTGAATATCATCGGGAAAATACCGGGAAATCGAAAGTGATGTTGAGAGGCCACCCTGGTACCTCTTTTTCCAGTTCGGTCCCACTGTGTGTCGGGGGCAGAGCTACGGAATGTCAATATCATACTACTGACATTACGCCAAAATGATGCAACACCAGAATCAGCCAACTACGATGCATGGTTCATTACAAAAGAGTTTGCGATGTTTCGATGATTCTGTTAGCGTCAACTCTCACTCTCATTTTTTTCTTGCTATCTTTCTCCATCATTCGGGTATGGCTGAGATTGAACCAGCAGAAATATCAAGTTCATTTTGACAGCATGATGTTATTAGGATAGCAAACATAAAATCAATGATTTTTTTTCAATTGATATGTATGATATTGATATATGGTCGGCGTGCGATCAGACTGAACTAAGCGCCGTTTTCTCAGATCGAGTTATTGACACCCAGTGGATATGAGTAGTAATAATCTATCTATTATAAAGTAACGAAATCGTTTGAGCATTTGATAACGATATTATAACAAAAATTCTCTGTAGCAGCTTGCCTACACAGCAATCGCGGCGGTAAATGTCTTTCGACGCTTGGTTCGGTTTGGCTGCACGCCGACTAAAAGCATTGTCAATAAACAACTATTAAGGCTCGAATACACACACGGCGTAATGACGCCTTCTCCATACAAATTATAAGGCGTAAACGCGCCTTCCGTTGGGACGCCTTTCAACCAGAACCTTCTAGCTTTATCTTCTAGTGAAGAAGGTAGTCGTTCACCGCCTTCAGCTGCGTACTTGACTGCCTTCCGTGTAGACGCATCGTGCCTTCCACGCGGTCTTGTGTCGCGGTTGTGTCTTTTGGCGAAGGCGCTGGCACGCCGTGTTGTATCATTTTCCGCCTGCTGGTGATTCTAGAAGTGTGTTGCCCTATTTTTTCTTCCAACAAACATAAACAAACATGAATTAGGTGGCATGACGGCAAGAAGGTTAGCGCACGGCGGAGTTCGAGACGGCGTGATTGCTCCTTCCGTGTGGACGAGTGGAAGGTGGCAGATGCTAGAAGGCACATTAAAAAGTTTTAAGGGACCGTTCCAAAACCACGTGGTCATATTTTGATCACGTTTTATACCTCCCGTACCCCCTCGTGGTCTTTCGTGGTCTTTTTGCCAACCCCCCCCCCCCCCCCCCCCCTTGTGACTTTAACCACGTGGTCTTTTTATTTGTCAAGTTTTTGTTTGTTTGTTAGTTCGCGGCAAAAAATGAATCGCGGGTGGCAAAACAGAAAACTTTTAACTATGTATGGGTATATATATTTATATACAGATCCATCCATCCAATTTTGGCACGGTTCAACTTTGAAACTGTTCAATTTCAATTTCAGTCATGTTTGGTTTTGTAACAAAATCTAGTTATACAAACATAAAATTAAAATCGATCATCCAAATTAATCTCATTTCAATGATCTTACCAATGGCAGAACAAACGCTAGCGTAGTTATCCCAATACAGCAAAGCAAATCAAATTTAAAAAATCCTGATAGCAACAAACTTCAAGCTGGCACTGAAATAATCACGCTACTGGACCGATTTTTGATGTTCCAAAAATCACCTAGATTTGCATTGCAGTGATATTTCCGAGTAAACTCTGTACATTCACGACGGTTGACAATGGAAACCCGAAAATGGCAACAAAAGAGACAAGATATTGATTCACTTGTCGGATCTCCACGCTTACTGTGATGGTTACTGGCTATTCATTAGAGAAAAAAACGAGTGCGATGATATTTTCTTTCTCGTCATAGTCAACATTTTGCTTGGATTAATCGCAGCTCTGGTCGGGGGTATATCATCAAAACACTCAAAACCATTGAAAAGGCCTGTAGGTGTAATTTTATGTACCAGTAACTAGTAAATCCAGTAATTAAAGTATAAAACATCTGTTCAGATATTCATAAAATTCCTCAATTTCGGGAATATCCCTGGAAAAGATTATTTGCTGAATCTTCTGGTGTAAGATTGATTTGAGCGCAGTTTATTTAGTGGAACGCTCAAAATAATGAAGTGAAAAGAAACCCAAGCTTAAAATTGTTAAATTAAGTTAAAAGGTTGATAAATTCGACAAAAATGGTAGTTGAGTTGGTCACCATGCAATTTACACTTGAAGCGGTGCGTAATCAACAAGTTTTCAAAACTTTTGAAAAAAATATAGATTTTTTTAGACGCAAATTACACACCACCAGTGGTAAAGTGTCTCAAATGAACATGAACATTGAACATTGAAAAAGAATATTTTCGCTAGCATATTAACAAAATATTGAGTGGGTATATAACAAAATTGATTGATTCAGTCTACCAAACCAGTGCGGTGTACGAATCTAATGTTCGCGGTTGGTAAATAATTTCCCTTCAAGCTTCTCAGGTATGTACATCGATTGGCAATACTCTTTCAAGTTAAACGGAAAAACAAATTCTGGTACGATGAAGGACAGTACTACTCGCCGTTATTTGCCTATGATAGTGGATTTCTGTCTATTGGGATGGCATGATTCAGGGAATAAGAAAAAAGGGACATGTTAGGTACTATTTTCGATTTTGCTTTCGTGGTTGAAGAAGTTCCATGAACTAGGGAAAGAGCAAAAATTATTTATAAAATAATATGTGTATTCTAATAACAAAATGTTGAAAAAAAGGCAATTATAAGCGCTATAATAACCTAATTATAAACTAACTATAAACAAATTTCACATTCTCAGAAGCGTGAGCATCCCTAGAAAAAAAACTATTGTAGTGACAACAAGTGATTGCATGTTTATTTTTCATTAGAGAAATTCGTTAGTGTTAGTATCATGCAGCATTTTTTCACTCACAACTATTTTTCCTTTTCTCATCTTGGTCAATACTAGATGTGGTACATAAAATAGAGTAACCTCGAAGTAGCTCAACAAATTTATGATAAATAGCGACAGCGAAGTGGAAAGCGACATTCCGTAAAAATGTATAATTTCATTAATGGTGCACGATGTTTCCTGGTACAGTTATTTTTGGCGTTTTTTTCGTCCTTCGGCCAATGCCATCAAAACCAGGAAACGGGCGAAAGACAAACAGAAGGAGTGTAAGCTCACGTTTTGCCGGAAAAACTTGCTCCATTAAATACTTTTCCTCGGAAATTAGATAGTCTATTAAGATAGGGTTTTTTGTTTTGTTTTACTTGCAAAGCAAGTACCCAGTGTCGTAAAGTGGAACTTTGTTTCATGATCACATCATAATAGCAGTTATATAAAGAATGTCTATTTGAAGTCATAAAAAAAATTTGAGTTAGTTTCCGATGTAAAATTTAAATTTTCGAGGTTTCGAGGTTGAAAAAATCATCTAGAAGCTCGAATGGGGTGAATATATGCTGATACCATTCCAACTCAAATTGAACGTTTTAATCGGTTTACTCTAAATAATCCGTTCATGCCTCGGCCATAAATTTGTTTTACCATCATATCTATTGTTGTTGATCTCGGGGAGAGAGAGAGAGAGAGCGTACTACACAGCAGCGGACCGAAACGAACAGAAGTGGTAACCGTCATCAAAATTCCAAACGAATTGGAAGCGAAAGTGAAATTTTACCTTTCGCACCAAAATACCCTTAACCTAATGGGATTGCGCGCTATCAGTGTCTAACGGGCATAAGACGGCCTTCTAGAATTCGAGTTGCGATGTGATGGGGCAAATATGTACGTGTACAGCTCAACCGGGAATAAGTAAAAATTTATGTTTTCACAGCCTTGAACTTCCACTGGCTACTGGGAATTGAAGTTTTGGACTTTTTTATTACTGCTTTCTATCATCGGACGCAGGTGCAAACTTCTTCGGTGCTTTTTATATTCTTCGCTCCAGTTACGGGATGCAATATTTATATTTATATGTGCTCTGTTTTTGATTTTTTTCTTTGTCTTATCGTTGAAGGAAGTAGACAGTGTAGCCGCAGTACAATTGCCCCACATAAACTTAGGTAATCGTGCTGAATATTCATCCTTGTTTGTCTGCAACACCACCACCACATTATGATTCACTGTAATGAATAGCGAAATTTATCAAATCGTAACAGTGTCTGATTTGATTAAGGATTGAACAAAAAGTGATCTAAATTAACAATATTCTATTCTGTCACGCATATTCTGTCACGCATGTGTGACCGAACTTGGCTACATACCAAAACCACATATCACTATAGAAGGTCAATCATCCAGTCGACGTCATTGGCGTTAGAATGTATTTACCAAACTAGGGTATATGATTTTAATTTGAGCTCTTTTTTCGTGAAATATGGAGGATTTTATGGTTAGGTTTTTGTCTTTGGGAAAATGATTCTTATGTGTTTTGAATTAAATAATTCTGCATCAACAATTTAGTATGGTATACCCAAGACTAGGTTTGTGACTCTAGGCAAAGGTCAGAGACTTCATAACTCAAATACATGCGTCAGAATTTTTTATGCGATACATGTACACTGTATCGAAGAAATGTTCGTACAGGTCTTGCTTGAATATGATAGCACCAAGAAGAAATTTATTTCGTTAGCTCTGGAAATACAGTGATGGAAAAAATAATAGGTGTGAGCATTGCTTATAAATACATCTGAATTTTAACCTAACATGTATAAGGCATATTTGAACGCAATATCTGCGTGAGATTGCTTATATTATGAGCAATGAATAGAACAATGCTATCTGTAATCATGGTATTTTGTCCGTGAGCGAACAAAAATCTTTCATTGACTAATGTTGTAAGTGGAAAAATAATAGGGGTAAAGTAAGTTATACATCGTGACGTGACTGTTAATACAAGTTGATTATTGAAAATAATTGATTTACGGTTTTCTTTGAGTGGAAACAGTAAGTTTGTACTGATAAATTAAGATTTTGAAAGTTGGCTCTATTATTTTACTTTATGTTTACCGGTAAAGGGTTGCGGTAGAAAAAATCAGTAACACGACGGTAAAAGGGAAACTAGTTCTAGGAATGGCCGTCGTATACTGTATTTCATGTAGAAGACACAAAAAGATAGCTTCTGTAAAAACCGAGTTATTGCCAAAAAATGTCGAAAAAATAACTTTTTTTTTTACTTCCGCCGATCACATTAAGGCAAAAATAGCAAAATAGCAAATAGGAACTCTACGAAATTGATGAAAGCGTTTATCCTTTCCAGCATCTTCGTAGCCTTATAGAGGGAGCTGGCATCGCTGGCAACGTGTGTAGACGCTTTATTTATTGTGTCCGTGGTAATCGCGTTTTATTGTGGTATATAGCACGATAAATTGTGAATTTCGTATGGTAATTGTGGGTAAAAGTGTTTCGAGTGTTATAACAGTGTTTTAAAAGTGATTTGGAAGTAAAACGATCTGGAAATTTAAAGTTTTATTGCCGTTTTTTCCACAATTTGTCGCCTAGCAAATGGCTGCTTTTAAAGCGCAGTGTTGTGTTGGTGACTTTCTTTTGATACGGTAGTGTGCAAGCTTATTCTCCGCCGACGGCACGATCTGCTGAGAGGCAGAAACTGAGAGAGCGGCAGTTGTAACCATAGAAACAAGTTGCCTATACTTGTTTGCGTGCGAGCGGAGGCATGTTTGGTTTTCTGAAAGCTGATTCAATGGCTAAGATAAGTGCATACATTTACAGACATGTTTGTTTATTTATAAATGACTCGAAGGTAGTAGTTTTCGCCGACAAGAATCAAATTGTTTTTTTTTTTTATATATATATTTCGTGTTGTAGTGTGTGCAGTACAGTATGATTTTTTAGCGATGAATTTGTGCGTCATTTAATGGCGAATTCATCTTTCATGTGTAGCTACCACAGCGTAGCATTTTCGTACTGTTCTGTCATTCATTTATGCACCGCATGAAAAGGTGTACCAGACGATTGCTGTTTATCTATTTTGCGATATTTCATAATGTTAAAATTGTCTTGAATTTCCGAACTGAAATATATCTGATGACTATGTTTTAATATCCATTGTCATTCCTTTTCTATTTATGACTTCACTAGCTTTTGAATAATTATTTTTACGCCATAGCTAAGTTTTGTTAAATATGCTAAATTTTTATAGGCGCAGATCCAAAACGGTGAAATGAATAATAATTGTTCTGGCATTTTGTAAAGGGTTCAGGAATACTGTAATGGTGTGTCAAGCTCGTTTCCGCAGCTGTGCTACACCGTTCTGGACTACACTTTACAGCACGAAAACGAACACGCAAGCGACGCTACACTCAGTTGTCATATTTTTCGTACGGCATTTTCGTACGGCATTTGTTTTTGTTATTAGTGTTTTGAGACTGCACCCTGTTTCTTTCGGGTGTAGTCCAGGATAAAGTGTGTAGTCGGATACAGAAAAAGTATAGTCCGGAAAGTGAAAAAAAAATACAGGACAAAACTGTAGTCCGGGTGTGAACGTGCCGCGGAGACGAGTTCGACATTACTTATGCTTTTACGCATGTCGTTTGACAAAAGGTCCCTATTGCTCAGCTTAATAATGAGCCAACATAACGCGTAACATTACTTGAACTCGTCACCCAGAGAGTACTGGTGTGGTTTGTGGAATTCAGAGTATGGTGCATTGTTGCTAGTCGAAGTCGAAATCTTATAATTAAATTTTTTCGATTTGTCTCGTTTTTGAGCAGAGGTTTTTGTATACTATGTCCCAATAATGACTAGTTCGGCATTTTGTCAACAAACTCAAGATATATATTTTGGTCAATCTGCGTATCTGCATTTTTCAAATTATTGGGGCTTTGGATGCATGAAACTTTGCCAATTTTTCTATTTGATAGGCAACACTCGCATCGACAGCTAATAGAGAATCGGCGTGAAATATCGTGCTCCCGAGCGTCTCCGTCGGTAGTCGGGGATTGAGCGGTCGTGCATAATGCTTTGGTAAAGCGCGTCTCCGGCCCGAGAGAGTTTTATGATATCTTAGTTTGAATCGTCCACTTAGTGTGGTATACCATTTTGCGTTTCACTAGGATGTACCACACTTACCTGTGCGTGACCCTACAACACTCTTTAGTTTATTACTGCTTTAAATCGGTCTCAAATCAAAAAATCGCTTTTATAGAACAGACGAACAGTATAAAAGAAACGTCGTTAGTCGACCTGTTAGGCTCAAAGCCGACTGAATATCTAGAGACTTCGCGTCGATACCTTTCATGAGGTCGTATTTTCTACAGATTGGTTATAACCGTGTTATAATTTTCGATATAAATAGGGTCACTTCCCGAAGAAGTGATAGGAGTCGCGAGGCGTTAACGTGGACTCAACTCTTGTAGCTTTCGTAACATTGTGTAGTCAGCTGAGATCAATCAATGGGAGATACGTTTCGGTAGTTGCATAATAACTACATAAACAGATGTTCAAATATTTGAGTCGGTCTTGATTGAGTCATAGGTCCGGTATCCTCGCGTGCGCTTTATTTTTGCGGTGTTACTTCATCTAAAATATTGATCGCGTTATGACTTCCGTAGAAGGTATAATGAACTCGTACGTGCGATATTTATTCTTATGAACCCGGTACTCGAACTCAGCGCATCGTTTACCAAAACGAAACCTGCTGCAAACCTTAACCTTTTCTCCAACATCCCAGTGATTTCTCGTGGAAGTGCAGAGGTGTTCTCGGCTTCCAATAAAGCGAGTATCACGTCAACATATTCCTATACACACTCCTTCTTTGACCTGCATTCGGATGCGGCCGGCGCTGGTATTGCCTAATATAAAGATTAAGGTCACCAGTTTTTACACATTGAAGATGAATGTTAGTCCCAAGCATCATCTGTTGGTTCTCTGTGTAATTACAGCTGATCTGGCAATAACGGAGTAGCAACCGCGGGCGGTCAATCATGCTCATGCTCCAGCATCTTCGTAGCCTTATATAACATCTGTTCAACTAAAGAACCAAAAACGAGACAAAATCTCTTTATTTTAAGTATCGACATCTAGCGGTGGAGTGAACGCATTTTACACTCAAAATTTTATTTCACTTACACCATTCATTCCTGCTTGTGGTGAAGAATTACTTCGTTCTAGGGACGTTGCGATACCATTAAACATCGATACTTTGAATCGATACCTGTATCGAAAGTAAGTACTGATGTTCCGATAGTATCGAGGCTAACGTATCGATACCTGAATGTATCGTTGTGCGATACCAGTTCATTCAAAATATAAGTCATATTTTTTTTTATTATTTATTCCTCAAAACGTGCAATTCAATGAAACCATTTATATAGACCATTTCACGAAACGTTTCTGAACTCAATCTATGAATGAAATTTTGACAGAAAGCTCGGAACCGCTGACATAACGCACGTAAAAGCAACATCATCAACAGCAGAATACGTGACACCTGTCAGTTCGTAAAATGGTCTATAAATTTACTGAATCTAGAAACACCAGCTTTTGCAGAAACTTAGTCGAAAGTCGATTACTCTTTTCCTTAATAATTGATCCTGTTTTCGAAAAGAGCCGCTTGCATGGCTCTGTAGATTTTACCTTCGGATCTGCATGACCGTAGAAAAGGATCGTTCTCGTGGGTTAATCTGCAGAAATTTCTGTTAAATTGGCATTACCGATGAGATGGCATGCATGCATACGATACATCAAAATGGCACAGGATACAGCATATTTTCTGCTTCGTTCGTTCTTCTTTACAAGGTTGTTTTGAGTCTTTTCGATACTGAGAGGTGTGTATCGATATTGATGAAGTATCATTGGTAAAACACCGATACCAAATATCCGAGTATCGGAAGTAGAAGGATCGATTCTGTATTAGTATCGGTGGTATCGCAACGTCCCTACTTCGGTCTCTCTTGTCCAAACCAAAAAGCAAAGTCGTCGAGAGGATTCTTTGTTCTCTCCGGTACTGGTATAGCGAGGTTGCCTTTTCATGATAATCGTACAGTACCACCCGCACATATTTTTTAATGAGTTCTATTGTGGCCTGAGTTGAAAACCGAATATCTTGACTAACGATACTAGTTTTTCTACATTGTACCTAATGTCGCAAGCAGTACTGTGTGTAGCGCGTCTGATATGCATTACTCCCAACATTAGGTATAATAAACAATACGAGAAAAAAATTATTGTCTTTAGTCGAGAAACGCGGTTTCCAACTCAACCAAAAAATTTAAGTAATTCTACTAACTGGTTAAAACGGTTTCAACAGTCGTGCGGTGTACGACCCAAGAAAATTTGTGAAGCAATGTTTGAATGGTTGAAAGATTTTTAGTTTATTTTTTCTATCAATGTTGATTGTGAATTGTTACTTAATTTCTGCTTAAAAAATCTATTGAATGTGGTCCTGTTTTAACTTGACTTTGATAGATTTAAGATCACTTTTTTGTCCGATCATTGAAGCAAACAAAAAAGAATTGATATTTATGCATGTTCAAACTATTGGAGCGAACTGTATGAACGATGCACTGTGAACTCATTGTAAGATGGGACAGCAAGAAATGAATGCGAAAGCGTGGGCTAGGGTTTGCAGCAGATTTTTGTTCGAAGTTGCATATTGGGGCCGTTCAATAATTACGTAAGCATATTTTTCCACTTTTTCAATCCCCCGTCCCCCCCCTCTTGTAAGACGTCGTAAGACTTTTTGATACCCCCCTTTTCCCTAGTAAGATCTTACTATATATACTATATATAGATTTTTATTAAAGTTTTTTCATCCTGGAGCAAGCATAATACACTAAGGTCGCTTTTTACGCGGTTTTTTTACGCGGGTTTCTTTTTACGCGGCTTTTTTACGCGTTTTTTTTACGCGGATTCCGGAATTTCCTTCACTCGGAATGCAAAATTAACTAAAAAGTACCTCTAACTAAAACGTAAAAGTACCGCTAACAAGACAAACAAAAGTTTTCTTAATTTAACTGAAATTCCTGAAAAGATTTTAGTATGTGCTCAACATGTCTGAAGAACCCAAAAAACCAGAATAGTTGTAGAGTTTTTATTGTAGATCATTTTTTTTTTGCTGATGGTAAATCTGTCCACGTGGTATGTGGACGGCCCCTAACATGACGAAAAAAACGCATTTTTCTTTAAAAAATTGTCAATTTTCAGGGTCATCCTATTCTTCTCAACATCGCTAGAAAAAATATCTGAATATGGCGTTTTGTAGAGCGACTCAAGAGCTTTAATGTCATGTATAAGCCAAGTGTGCCAAATGGGGTAAAACGGCCCTAGAAGGTTTTTTTTAGAACGTCAAAATCACTAAAATCACTATAGTTCCTGCTAGACTTAATAGATTTTACTGAAAATTTGGATTATCACTGTGCCTTACCAGAACTACTTACTTTGCCAGAAGATACGCAATTGGGGTTAAACGTTCCTTGATAATTTTTTTTTCGAAAAATGCCGTAAAAATCACCAAAACTGTAAGAACTCTGGTTAGACTTGATAGATTTACTGAAAACTTAGGTCATCACTCTAGTTAAATACGAACTTAAGGGCAAGATGACAAAAGTGATACATAGGTTTACAAGACGAAAATAAAGATTTTTCTTGGAAAACACTTGACAATTTTTAAAAGAAAAATGCGTTTTTTTCGCCATGTTACCTCTTTACCATATATTGTGACCAAGCGTTTTTAAGTACTCTTAGTGTAGAAAAATACCACAATTTTTTTAGAAAAATCCATCAAGTCTAGCAGGAGTTATTGCACTTTCTAGTATTGGTATGTTTTTGGTCATATCATTTTCAATGGCCGTTTACCCAACTTAACAATATAAAAAAAATGATATTTTGCAGAACTTCCTACCTTGAATAGACAAACAAACGCTGAAAATTTCAGCTCAATCGGAAAACATCAAAACAACGTCCCTGAGAAAGGCGGTTGCGGTTCTCGCGAACTGCTCAGAAGAGGCCGTAAACCAATTGAGTGTCCCAAAACTTCAAAACTTGCTGCCCGTTAAAACCATTCATGTCTGTCAGAAATTAGTAAAAAACATTGTAGGTACTAGATTTTTTCCGCTGTATTTTTGTTGCTTATTTTTAATTTGGGCAATAACTGTACGTACAATTTAACGATATAGTGTACCGTCAGGCACGCAACTTATTGGAGAAATTTATATCTTAAGCGGTGTCTAAACCGACAAATAAATATTATCTTGGTTCAACCCGTAATTGAAAACAAGCTCTGGGGGCTTAGCGTCGTGTAGATAAAAGCGCAAAGATACCTCCAATGTCGTTATGAATATCTGATGCCTTCCGCGTTGCATAAAAATGAGCTATCCGAAGTGCCTAAATTTTCACAGTCTGTAACCATCGCATCTAAATGATGCCTCGTGTCATACGACCGCATACCAGAACAAGCGCGACACCCGTCGTCACGAGTGGGTGGTGTTGACGTTGTTTTGTAAATATGGTATGCAGAGGGAGAGGAAGCGAAGATTTTCCCCACACTAACTGCTGACTGCTTCCGAGGGAACAGTTGCTGGCTCTAATCGATTTGCGAGATGGCGCGCGCATACCAGCACAGTGTTACAGGGAAAGATGATGTGGTGACAGCATTGCTTGGAGATGGTCTGCTGACGAACTTGGGGGAATAGCGGCCCTCTCTGCCATCAGGATGGAAACAAATAAAGAACGCATAGTTTTACGCGGACAGTGATGGCAGATTGTAACGAAAAAAAAAATGAAAACCAAACATTAAAATTGACATAAATTTTGTGATGATTTAATGTCCAATAGAAAATCGCCACCACTATGACGATTTCATTAAAATATGACACAAAAACAAGAAATTTGAGTTGGAATCTGACAATAGTTGTAGCAATGTTTCCTCAGATAACAGTCTGACAAAAACACTGCCCAGCGATAAAATTCACTCAATGTTTTATTCAGCAATGCTTCGTTAATTTCCAACTGGGCGAACAAATTAAATGCCTCGACGGAACCGTTTTGTTGGATATACGGTACACGTGGATTAATGGGTGAATATGGAAAAGCATCTTTTCACGCAGAGCTGTGTTTTGTGTTGTCGCTTTTGTCACTATGTGTGCTTGTTCCTGCTGTTTTGGTCGCTTCCATCATTTTCGCACTCGACATGCTTTACATCCTGGAATGTAGTACAAGTTTGTTCCGTTCGAACTGCAGAACACAGCAATAGTTACAACAACAACAACAACAACAACTATAACTAGAACGACAGCAACAGCAGCAACTATATAGCGACCTTGCTCGTTCTAATCCAATTTTCCTTAAGCCGTACACTTTTCACTTTTCCCACGTAGATTGACAAATGGGGTTCCTTTGTAAATCCCTCTAGCTCATTACAGCACAACGCTGCAGGGCAGATCCCGTTCCGTAGAAGGAAACACACACACACAGTTCCTGGTTCCAGCAGCACCGCATGATGAAAGGTCTTTTGAAAAAAATAATTTCAATTGCGTTCGCCAGTACCCCGAGGGACTAGGAGCTGCAAAATCATTTTTCACATCACGGTCAATTGATGATGCATCCCTGGTACTCCTCCGCAGCCATGAATTCGAGAGCTGTTGCAAGCTGTACCCCAGTTTACACAGTAACAGCCTTAAGTATCACGTCTACCCGCACACGTATCGATGTGGCGTACATTTTTAATGAGGAATAGAAGGCAAGAACCACGAAACGTACTGCAAAATTCAACACTTCGAATCACGGGTATCGAGCACTTGTAATAAATTATCTTTTGCTTAGGAGTTTCCCGCTTCCAGGAGACAAGTAACTTTTTGCTCCATTCACACCGTTGCACCTCTCAGGGAAAGGACACGAATCCGATCGAATCCAAGGGAGAACTGAAAATGTAGTTTTCTTTGGGAGGGTGCTGTTACTGCTTTTCGAGCCTGCTCGAATCGAGAGGCAATTTTCCGCGCTCTCTTTCTCTCACTGCGCGTGTGATAAACTCACCGTTATTATTGATAGTATTTATAGTGCTGGAAGTTGGTTCAGAGCTTTGCGAACATATAAACATTTGGAGTTTCCGTAGACAATTAAATATATGAACTTCGCAGTTCGAAAACAAACGAAACGTTTTACTATTACTATTTGTTCCTAATTTTTTAACCAGGCGATTTGGTTTTGTCGGTGCTTTGGTTTAATGATTAGTTTCTCCCGAAAGCAATTTTCTTTTGTACACCGTACCAATAATTTGACAGAGGAAGGTATGTATATGTGCTCAAATTGGGACCTATATTTATTTTACCCATTCGTATAGTTACAGTGGTATCCCTCTATAACGACATTTTTATATAACGACGTTTTTTTATAGCGACATTCTCAATGGTCATAACACATCTTCTTAGATGAAAAAAAAAACATCTTCGTTTTATTGCGACATTCCGTTATAACAACCTTTTCTCTGTAACGACATACCAACACTCATACGTGTCATTCTTTATTGCGACAGTAGTAGTTCGTTCAGTAGAATTATAAAGTTTTGTGTGTAATGTGTAACCACGCAATTCGCATCAGCTTAGTATCAAAAAAAATGCATAGCATTCGCATCCAGTACAGTTGAAAAAATGAGTGCGAAGACTAGAACGGCATTAACGCTACAAAATAAACTCGATATAATCGAGAAATTCGAAAATGGTGTTAAAAATAAAGCCCTATCCCTAGAATACCAAGTTCCACATAACACAATATCGTCAATTATTAAAAACAAAGAACACATTCTTCAAAAGGTAAGCGTACTTATAACAGAGGTTCTGATACTGGAATTCATTTAATACTTCTAGTCCCACCAGTTTTCTCTTCAACATAAAAAAACTCGTTCGGTGAAATGTGATCAAATAGAAAAAGCTATGTTAATGTTTTGTCAGCAAACGATGTCATACAACATTCCCATCTCTGGTACGATTATCAAACAAAAAGCGAAAGAACTGGCAATGAAAATGGGGCAGAACTCTTTCAAGGCTAGTGATGGATGGCTCAATGGATTTACAAAGAGAGCTGGCTTGGCGTTGAAAACTGCCCGGTGTGACAACGAAGCTGAAGCTGTTGTGTGTGTTGAGCAATTGCAATCCGAATCGTTACCTCATTTGATTGCTGGATCCAGCCCAAAAAATGTTTTTGACATGGATGAAATAATCGATTTAGTTAGTGATCAATCAGATGACAGTGAATGTATTTTAAGTAGTGAAGAAACAGTTGATAATGAGTTAAGCATTGTTACTTCTCAGGATGAGCTTGTTAATGCTTTCGACACTGTATATGCTCATATGCTTAGGAGAAATGATTTACCAGAAGATAGTTTTTCGAAATATTTTGATTTGAAAAGCATATTGCTTCCTAAATGAAAAAAATAATTGTCTTAATTTATACATTGTGACTTCATATTGAAGATCGAGTTGCTAAAAAACGTTGAAATAAGAAATATGTGTATCTCTTTATAACAGTCGAAAATTCCTTTATAACGACTTTCTTTCTAGAGCGACATTTCTTCATAACAACGGTATGAAATTGAACTCAGAAATGAAAGAAATTGAATTGATACGTAAATGTTTTCAGCAATACAATAATTTAAACAAGCTGGATTTTCTCAGCTACAAAACATTTACTGCTATCGTAGGAGGATCTTTTCGAGCAGGAAATTTTCTCGTACTTATCCTACATTTTGCAAAATCCGCTATTAGCCCCACAGGCTAGCGTTTATATATTATATATTGTTTTGTTTTTTCCTAGGTTCCAACAATATTTTTCTATGCCTATTCGTCTCAATCATAGAACGACAGCGTGGAACATCCAGCTAACAGTTCGAAGCTGTTGCAGCGCAGCTCAATTAAATTACGACAATCCAAACCCGCACATTCCATCGTCAACAGACAACGGGTGCTTTCGCTCAGACTTTTATAAATTGCCTATCGCCTTGATAGATATGTAGCAGTTTGCCTTTGATTCCGGCTAATCAAAGTGTACTCACCCTTCTGTATGGCTATTTCAAGCCGTCGATTCTCGTGATGCACTACCGATGTGATGTACGATATTATAAACAACCACAGCACGGTCATCAGAACTGCCAGCCACAAGCCAAAGTTCCTGCAGTCGATGTGCGATCCAGTTCGATCATCACCGTGTCGAATGGTCGACGCTGTCCTTGGACGTGTTTTTCTAAAATTGATACACACCGCCAGTGGATGATGTTGAGTGTTACAATTCTATTTTTAGAATGCTACAAAAAAAAAGGAAAAGTTGCCCGTACCTTCTGACTTTCCGTTTTCTCTGGGTTGTCATATCCGGAAGCTCCAGGTCCGAAAAGCTTTTTGAATCATCAGAGAGTTGCAGCAGTTTGAAGGACTCATTTTTACTTTCACCATTCATATTGATGATCATTACAATTACACTGGTATTTTTACACTTAATACTATATTACGTTTGATGTTCTTATCTACTAGCGGATCACAGCACTTTTACATATTTTCGAATATCGACTATATATTGCAAATTGTGAACCTGTAATTGGCCCTTGAATGAATGCCAGCTAACCCGTACGTCACAAAACGCTGTTCATAACTATTTTTTACATAACGACCGCGACCGTGTCTTAGAGGCACTGCATACTACAGATAAGCTAACAAAAGGATCTCTGTCTTATCGTTATCACCTGCAAAAACCCCAATTAGCTGCGGCATTGTATACCTCACGAAACACGAAGGGCCAATAAAAGCGAGTAAAAATACAACTTTTCGCGGAGCTCTTGACGTTGTGAGTGAATAAAAAAATTGTTTGCCTTAGAATAATAATATTTTTATCGGCTGTTTAGCAGAAGAGTTCAGCAAATATTTTGTGTTATTGTTGCTACAACTGTAGTTTGCTCCTTTCAGGTCTAGGATTGCATTTAACACATTGAAACATTGGAAATTCACTCTATAATTGGTTGACGTCATAGGTGATGAATAATATGATATTGTACAGAACATATTTAACATAAGTACTACATCACACTTGTTCACAGTAACAAAACTCTCTAATTCAATTAGGCACTAAATCTATGAACTAACTACGATTAAATAATAAAAAATTATGACTATTATCTTGCTCTATACTATCACAAAGTGCAACGTTATAATTACCTGACTGTATAAAAGCAAGGTACAGATGACTGACAGTAGTGACTTGCATGCGAAATTGCACTAAAGTTGAAAATGTTGTAGGGGATTATGGAACTCTACGTTTGCTATGTTACATACGAATGGAATGATTCAGCTTTGAACTAGCATTTAATTGAACATCAAACATTTAACAACCTAGGGTTTGATATAAACTTAATGGTCGGTTGACGTTGATAAATGCGGAATCGTTCAAAGTAAACGATTATTGAGATAAACAAATTAAAAAATTTCGAAACTGTTAGTAAAAAATAACAAAGACTCATTCAACCAAACCACAGAACGGAAGGTCAACTTCAGGTATATGATCAAACAGAAAGTGCACACAAAGAGGACTGAAAAATCACGAATTAATTTTCTTTGCCCACAGCAATTTATATTTGTCGTGTACATTTATGCCACTGCGACAGTGGTATAAAGTGGCATAATTTATTCGTTGTTTTGAATTGACGGTTATTTCAACAGTTTAACCTGTTTAATTCGAACTTTTACGTGCAATGCGAAAACGTTGTGCGAAAACAGCAAAGTTTCACATTTGTGCAATTTTTTATATTCGAAAATCTATAATGTGGCGAAGTAAGTAAAAGTATCAACACAAGCTATCTGATGTCTCGTACATGTTGGTTTGGAACACGAACCACAATCAATGCTATTTAAAACCGGGTGTTCGAAACTGTCAATGATGCAATTACATATTGCGAAGGTCTTCCTCTCACGATTGTATCATGTGTTAGCGACAGTTATTTTTAAAAATTAGTTTGAAACTTTATCGTTGTCATAAAGCAAATATGAAGTGTTTTTTTTTGTTTTTGTTTAAAGAAAGTGCTACTTCGTGTTGTAAGAAGATGTTGTACAGATAAATTTTGTTTGGCAAATATCTTGATATTTTATAATTTTTTTTGTTCACACAACATTTATTTGACACGGCAAAATACAAATTAATGTTTTACGGAGCCAATTAAGTCTAATGCCTTATGGTCTAAAATATCTTATAAGCTAAAGGCAATTTTTTTATGCTCGCTGCCGACTACGAGCTGAAATTTTATAATATTGAACCAATACCTTAGTCGACCATGAAATTTCCAAACAGGTTTCATCCTGTTATTTCATTATATCACATGTTTTATAGATCACCCGAGATCCAAACTCTGAAGGTATATCGGTTTTGGACTCATTGATGCTAGATGCATCCGATGGAATAAAAATAAGGAGGATGAGATTAGATAAACTTGGATGAGCTTCTGGAGCAACGGATAATGTGGTTGTACGAACGGATAATTTGGTTGTAGCATAATTATTTTGCGAACGATTTATTATATTTTATATTTATATTCACGGATTTCTGGTGTTTATATATCAGCTGAAAGAGTGTAATTTTCTGAACAAACGTGATTTTATGTCATTGTCCTTCAATTTTTTAATGAAGAATAAAAATCGCATAAATGACAGTTGGTACATGGGCGAACTGTTATTGTAGCGATTTCGAGCAGATTTCGAACTGTTTTAAATCGGAATTTTAAAACCGAAGGATAACGATAGAAAATTATTAAAAATCATGATTTTATGTGATAGAATATTTTTAAAAATCATGATTTTATTTGAATGTGTGAATGAACCGGTTCTTTGAAAAGAGCGAAAGAATGAACGGCTCACGAAAAAGAACCACGGTTTTTTGAGCGCACCAGAACTAATGGATTCGCGCGAACCCGAACCGAGAAAATACGAACTGTCAACGCTCGTGAATCATTGTGAACCATGAGCGGTTCATAAGAGTCTGTTCGGAACGGTGAGTGAGCGGTTCAGAGCCGCTTTTGTAAAAGAGCCGTTCCGCACACCCCTATGTGAAGTCTTGCTCTTCGGCCCAAATAACACAGTTATACATTTTGCTAAAGCCAGTTGACATGTTGAGCAGGAGTGCGAATGAAATAGCTTGTCCCCGGGTCTTTTCACACCTCCTGATTTACTGGTCTTATTTCGAAAAATTCACACGAAAAAGCAGGTCTTCTTCACACAGAGTTCTATTCCACAAAATCAATATGCGTCGAGGCGAAACTAATTTAGAACACTTTTATATTAAATTGAAATAAGTCTTAGAATGATCTTTCACATTATGTGGATGTAACCAATATCTTCTTTTCAATGGTAGTACAAAGGATTTAGCAAATAGCAAATGCAATCTCTCTGGTGCAGCGATACTATGTAAGTCGCAGATTCGAAAGCACAGCAAAGCCTTGCTACTACATTCTAAATCGGAACTCGACATTCTGTTATACACCTACTTCGCATCCAACTGTTTGAGTGTACAGGACAATTGCGGGGCTAGCACTACGATCCTACTGACAGTGTCAGTCTGACACTAACAATCTCTTCTGAGCCGAGACTCGAACCTACGACAACTGGCTTGGTAGGCTAGCATCGTACCTCGAGACCATCTGGGACGGTTCGAGATCGCAGATTCAATAAGCATTCGAATCCTAATCACTTTTCGTGACGGACGGAATTTAAATATTGCTTTCATCCCCGTACCTTTCAGTAGTAAAAATTTGCAAATTTCCAGATCGATTATATTATTCGTACTCATACGTCAAAAGTGTAATATAAAACATCTTTCAAATGCTTGTGATAACCAGTATTGCTGGGAAACTTGAGAGAATTTAAAAGTAATAATATAGAATAAACACATAACCGCATTAAAAGAGTGCACCTGTAGTGTTTTCGCTTGGCAGATTTATACCAGTGTGTATGACAGATGTCAATAAAAGAAGTATAAATTCTATTTATTTTCCGTGTAAAATGCGTTCTTTCCACCACAAGGGAGCGCTGCAAAATTCACTGAGCACTCAGCAGTTTTCAAATCACAGATGACCTCCGTTCTGTGACCAAACTCTTTTAAAATAAAGAATTTTAAATTAAACAAAATTGTTTTTAAAAAGTATCGTTAAAAAAAGATTGAAAAAGAAATCAGAATTTTTTGCTCCGAAAATTTGAAATCAATAGGGGAAAACAAACAAAATCTTTAGCCTTCTTCAGTCATTTGCAAATTATACATCTAAAAGACATTTACACAACAGATCATGATATCGTAACAAATTTTTCAGAAATTCTTAATTATATCAATGTCAGTCAACCTAATGCTCTAGAAGTTTTCGGCAGTCCAATCATTTTGACACCTCTGAGAGTGCAGGAAATGACGAAACTTCCTCTGCTTTTATGAAAAACTTAGGGCATCCTTAACAGTGCGCTTCTATACCCCGTTTGGTAGCGCTCTATCATCACTTCATACCGTACCGGTCGCTGCTAAACGCGCTAGAGAAATAGTAGCCGGGCCTCCGGGAAGCATCGTGCTCTCAAATTTGGCAGCCCGGTAAAAGCGCTGCTTAAGGTTTATGCTGAACGAAACTTCAAACAGAGACGATAGCAACGACCGGTGTGAAAACAGGTGAGTGCGTAAAATAGCCGCGCTGTACACAGTCGCCATAACAACTTAAATAGTAGCGCACTGTTAAGGATGCCCTTAACAGCAGAGTTTACTGCTCCATTGATTTGGTTTCTACCAGAGGGGATTCACTGCTGTCAAATTTCATATATGTGTGTGTTATCGCAGATCAACTCTGGTCCATGACGTTTGTTGGTCCATGACGTTTGTTGGTCCATGATGTTTGTAACTATGAACAATAATGGGGGAAAAATGTGAATAGCTCAACAACATTCATGAAAGTTTTCCGCGGTTTCTCGAGTTTCGATGAAAAACATTCCAATTCTATAATATTTCACATCGATCAATTTCATGACCAAAAGGAACAAAAACCAAAACAAAACCATGTTGCCGAATATGTTGGTTACACGATTTTTGACAGATAGATCCCCCCTGGTTTCTACCATCGCTTTTCAAATCTACTAAATAAAAATGGAATTCCGTAACGCTTATCTCATCTTATCTTATTGATATTATTCCCTTAGTCTCTGAGGTTTACAGTAATCATCGTCATTTTGAATCGTTATAAATCAAAAATAATAAGCGGTGACATGTAGGTTTTTTAACATGAAAATGTTCACTGATGTTCAGGAAAGACATTTGAGAAAAAAATAATAGGTATCTAAATACTAAAACTTGAGATATTATTTACAAAAGTACGTAAAACATGCAAAATTATAACTTTCTGTGCTGAATTTGCCTCTAAATCAAAATTCAAAGCGATGAAATATGATTCTTGTTTCACTAAAATGTTTGTTAATGTTCGAGAAAGACATTTGCGGAAAAATAATTAGTATCTGTTCACTAAAACTTGAGATATTATTCACAAAACAACGTAAAACATGCAAAATTATGACTTTTTATACTTAATTCGTCTCCAAATCAAAATTCAAAACCATGACATGTGATTCTGTTTTTCATTAAAATGTTCGTTGATGTTTAAGAAAGACATTTGAGGAAAAATAACAGGTATCTGATTACTAAAACTCGAGATATTATTCACAAAACTACGTGAAACATGCAAAATCATGACTTTTATGCTGAATTTGCCTCTAAATCAAAACTCGAAGCAGTGATCTGTGATTTTAACTATAATAAAATATTCGTTGTGTTTAGATATTTGAGTAGCGATACCATCTGTCCTGATTTAGCAGGACATGTCCTGATTTTTAAGACCTGTTTGGGCGTCCTGATTTATTTTTTATATTTTAGCATTTGTCCTGATTTTCTTGATCTATTTAACTTTGTTGTGTGGCAGTGATCAGAATTTTTCAAAATTGCTCAATAAGTGTTTTCGATTCCAGGTCACAACGTTCACTGCGATCGAAATTTTTCATTGGTTGAATCTCACTAGAGTAATAAGACGAATCTCTCACGCGTTGACCGTTACCATTAAGCATCTGGCATTTGTTAAGTTTAAGTTGAAACAGTTTACGTCTGTTGAATTTTTAAAGTATCTACTAATGCGTTATAATTTAAAGTCGTTTGATGAAAGGAGATCGTCAGAGATACACTCAGATTTTCTACTAGGTATTTTTCTACACGGATTTTCGAATTAACGGTTTTTTCACGCGTATTTTTAAATCGAAGGATTTTCAAATACGCGTTTTTCACGCGGATTTTTTTATTAACTCGTTTTTTCGTGAGGTACGTATCACCGCGTAAATAAAAAACTGAGTAAATCAAATATTACGAGTTATATTTGCTCATACTTCGAGGAATAGAATAACTTAGTCAAATTTGTGCCTGGAAAAGGTGTCCTGATTTCTAACTTCGACCAGATGGTATCCCTATATTTGAGAGAAAAATAATAGGTATCTGGTTATTTGAAATTCAAATATTTTTCACAAAACCACATGAAAAATGCAAAACCATAATTTTTTAGGCTCAATTTATCTCTAAATCAGAATTCAAAGCGATGAATGTTCGTTAGAGATATTATTCACAAAACTAAGTAAAACATGCAATATCATGAATATTTTGGCTCAATTTGTCTCTAAATCCAAATTCAAAGCTATGATATATAATTTTTTCCATTAAATGGTTTGTATATGTCCAGGAAAGACTTTTGAGTGAAAATAACAGATTTTTGATTACTGAAAATTGAGATATTATTCACAACACTATGTTAAACAAGCAAAATCATGAATATTTAAACTCAATTTGCCTCTAAATCGAAATTCAAAGCTATGATATGTAATTGTTCTTTATTAAAATGTTTGTTAATGTTCAGAAAAGACATTTGAGGAAAAATAATAGGTATCTTATTGATAAAAGTTGAGATATTACTTTAAAAACTACGTATGTTTGAAGATGATTTTCTGCATACAGAAAAACACATTAAAATACTCTTTTTGAAATTTATATATCTTATACATAAAATACACGCAAAATTTTGACTTTTTGAGCATGAGCTCAATTCGCCTGTAATTTTTTTTTTTTCAATAAAATGTTCGTTGTTCCTTTAACATCTGCAATAATTTTCTTGCAGAAGAATTTATGTTTTAATTTGGTGCGAGTTGAGCAGAAAAAAATTACATTTCTGATGTTTTCGTAGTTTTGTGAAAAGTACACATTACGGGATTCGAAATACTTTTTTACTTTTACCAAAACTAGATCTTGGGACATTTGGCTGGAGGAAAGGCCGCATTTCATTGGTTTAATCTTTTTTTTAAATTTCTGCGTAGTTATGTGGATTAAAACGTTAACTTCTTCTCAGACGTGTTCCTTCATGTCGTATAAAAATTCACATGTTATCTCTTTAGTTATGATTATAGAGGAGAACTAAGCATGAATGGTAACGCTAAATTCTTCTTACATTGATTTCTCTCTTCTAAAAGTTTCATAAAAAGAGGTTTTACTGTGAACGATTGACGAATATCCGGTTATCACCCGAGTGTGGTATATTCGGAACTGGGATGACCCCACATAACATTTACCAAAATAACGACTTCTGGTTTCAGGAAAATAATCTAAAGTGATATTTGGCCAACCTTTTCAATACTTCCGAAACTTCCGAACACCATACGTCATTTTGAAATCCGAAATGGCGACTTCCAGTTTCTGTAACACATCCCCAAATCACAAAATGCAATCCAATATGGGTATTTCCATTCTGTGCGTTCTCAGTATGTTAACGACTTAAAGTGATGATGAACGTATAAGATGTGAAGAATTTTTGAAGTGAGTTTTAAAAGTTTTGATCCCGAGCATCGCCGGGAACGTTCAACTAGTTGCAAATAATGGAAGTTCATTCAGAATGTGTAAATTGAAACCGCAAGCAAACAGTTAAGTTTAAAGGTAGGAACCAAATTTGGTAGTTCAAGGCTAATTAAACACTTTATAATTTATTTTATTCAATTTTTTTTTAATTTCTACATTTATTCTGAGAGAACAGATTGTAGAGGAATATGAACGAATTAAGGACTAAGGAAGAGGGTCGTATGCTAAAATCTCTACTGAAAGAGACTCGTTAGAGTTCGAACACCGTGAAGCTAATTGTTTCAAAATGACAAAAACTATATTACAAGAATAATCCAATTAAGTGTGTATTGCAGATCAGTGTTAAAAACTGATTAAAAAAGTAGTGTTTTAGCTAATATGTTAGGTATACATTACGTTTCATTTTTCTAATTATATTTATGGTTATTGGAAAAAAAAACTTTTGAAAAAGCCAGATGTATCATACTTTCTATCATACTTTTATCACAACTAAGAAAAAATCAGAGGTATTTTATTGAAAAACGGCTTGTTGGAAATGATGCATAGAATCTAAATTTTTCCACAGTTTTATCAGAAAATGTGATTATTACACTGGTTGACAAAAGCAGAAAAAGTTACCCCAAAGTTGCTCTAAAAAAGTTGTAGCTTTTCAACCATTCCTGTGAATTTTAGTATCCCTTGTGTATACAGAAGTGCGTCAAAGAGCCGCAGAATAACTGCTCACCGAGTTCGTCCTTTCTATGTTGGCTTATTTAAGTTCCTGAAAAAGTTAGATAACATTAAAATTCACAGGAATGATTATAAAGTTATAATCTTTCATCGGCTCCTAGTTTGAGCTCGCGGCGTCTGTACTCCAGGTTAGGGGCGGCCGATTACCGTCTTTGTGCCAACGTGGGACAATGAACATTGTTGTGCACGATGGCCCTTCGGAGAGACAGGGGGTTGGTGCGCAGGCCCTACAAGCCGCCACCGAACGAGGAACAAAGAAATTCTGACTGGAACGATCGACACAGACCCACGCGACGAAAACGATCTAATGATTGGCAACTCGGGACGTGGAACTGCGAGTGCTCTCCTAAGCAGTGAAGGAAATGAAATGATTTTGAGCTAGCAATGGGCGGTATCGGAAATATCGATACTTTTGAGACGATATTTCGATTTTTTGGATCGATACACAAGCGACTATACTCGACCGTATCGATACTGAAAACCGCGATTTTTGTATCGATATACTTTTATGCATACGGACCAGCTAGCTGACATCGCGCCATGTTACAAGGGCTAACATCTCAATGTGTACACGAGATCACCGCCACTTTTCATACGCTATGTTATGCTGTCTGTCAGTGTCAGTGGAGCCCACACATCGTAGAACCGCTGCGATGTTGGCTGCGATAAAGCAAAGCAAATCGGATAGAGATGCCAGCTAGTTGATACGAGCTGGAACCACTGAAAAGCTGCCACTGTCAGTATAAATATCGCACAAGTCTATTTGCACTAGCAAAACTTTAGCCTGTATAAAACTCTTTGACCAAGCGTCTAATATTTGGCACTTTTTGACAGATAAAAATTTGGTCGAAGATAATTATTTGTCACTCTCCAATTTTAACATGAGGCAAACACGGGCAAACAACAGCCATGATGTCAAATAAATTTGACCATTATGTCAGAAGGTCAAAAATTTGACCATTAGACAAAGAGTGTACTACAGGCTTTAGATGGAGAAATAGATAGAGAGAATATTGTGAGCCAAACGAACTGTCAAAATCTGAGCCAAACGCAGCATAGGGCCAAATTCGAAATTTGTTTTACTTAAGCCACACATTTAAAGCCAAAAAGGAGTGCTCAATAATAACGTGTTCTCAAATACTTTCAAAAATAGGCATAGCTCTACGTTGCATTATTAAGCCACAAAACTTATATTGTTTCTCTGACAATTGATTAAAATATTGTTTGTTTACATTTATACTCAGCTTCATTTGTTTTTATTTCAATTAATTCTACTTCTCTATTTCTGCGTTGAAATGCATCCACAAACCCCTCAAACGAAATTCAACGTTATCAGAAATGATGTTTGGCTTCGATTTAGTTGGGCCATAACCCAACGAGCGGGAGCCCAACTAAAACGTAGCCCAACTAAACATAGCCCAACGAGCGAAACTTGACTGTATTTTAAAAACAAATATAAGTTTTCTGGTTACACTGTTCAGATCGAATATTTGCTAGCGGAAACTAACTCATGCTTTCCGTCGACACAAGTTAGAGTACAAGTGAAAAAAAAAATTGCAATATTATTTATTAGTTAGAAAAATTCAGCGGTAGACTTCACTATCTTATTTTCGCTGACATATCTAACTTTTTTATGTCATCAATTTCCTCTTAAATTAATATGGAAGTGTGTCAATAATTTATACAAATAAGACGGGAGCTTCACAGCCCATTGGGCCAGTGAATTCAAATCTTGAAGATATAAGTTGTTTAATTCATTTGTTTGCCAAAGCTCAGAATTTCTGTATTGCCTGTATGTATTTGTTTGTGAAGTCTTTTGATTCATGCTGCTCTAGAGAATGCGGATAGATACCAGAAAAACAACGAAAAATTGGGCACATCAAATTTTCATTGCTGGAAACCACCAAAATTTTGCTGATTTTTGGTGTGCTGTGCTTCAGGCACCAGATTCCATCCGCCAATCGGATCATAGGCAAATTACTGTTGAACTAGAGATGTATGATTATCATTTCAACTTTTAAGTTCATCTAGCTCAACAAGGACTTAGCTATGGTTCCATATTCGCTATCAGGAGCTTAGCGATGATCCCGTACCAGCTGCACAGCGATTTGGCGTGTTTTACTAATGACGGCTTGACGTAAATTTTTTGACATATCAATTCTTTTGCTGGATCCCTGCAAACATTCATTTACTGTTTTCTGTTCAGCAAATAGTTTTGCTGTATTTTCGCGAATCACTGAATCGATTACTGGTTTTCAGTAAATTCAGGGTGGCCACTTAATATCAATTTTCAATTTCCCGGTTTTCCCGATGATGTTTAGTGAAATTTCCCGGTGTTTTATTTTTAAAACATATGAGAAAAAAATCAATTTTCACATGCTTATTTGTGCCTTGCAAAAATAGTGTTACAAAACTATGAAAAACATTGCTCCTTCATCGTGTTTAGCTGTTTGTCGACTTTAGCAAGTACCTTCATGGTGATCTGCTGCACAATTTTCGCCCTCTTTATCTCCAAATCGTTGACAATCTTTGCCTTCTCGCGCTTTTTTGCTTCCTTCTGCATTTTTCTCTGTCAACCTTCTCTCGAGCTTGTAGTGCTTCTGTATCAGGATGCCAATGAAATGCGTGGGATAAATTCAAGAGTTGGGGCATAGAGTTTTTGTCTTCTAGAAAAATGTCCTCAGGCAAAACTTCAAGCGAACTTTGGGAAGAAGAGCCTCAGAGTGACTAATGAAAAAAAAAATGCACATGAACTGTCAAGATGCATTTTGCAAAATCACGATCTGTTATTTCAAAACAATTTTTTTTTTCGAAAAACTTCGATCCTGGGATTTTAAAATTTTCGAGCTGGGGTCAATGTATTGTATAAAAAATTTTCTCAAAAAAAAAATCTCTCCGTAAAATAAATTCAACTGACACTCTGAATAAACAATTTGAAGAAAAAAAATTTAGCTACTGTTTGTTTTTGATATAGAAAAAAAAACTGAGAAATCTTTAACAAATAGCTCTTCAAGGTGGCGTCTTTCCCCAACAAAATCAAGTAGTCAAAAGGTCCAACACAGAATGAAGAACCGGCTAGCTCCGTTCCGGTCCGGTTCGAAATAAAATCGAGACTCGAAGTTTCCGGTCCTATTTGGCTTTTGACCGGATTCTCCCCGATGCGATGTCGAACACTATTCACAAGAAGTTTCAATACGCCTCCCGCGACGCTGATAACTTTTTGACTTCTTTAAAATCTGACAATATATGTTACGGAACAGTAAATTTATCCACCTGATCAAGCCTGATTTTATTTGACGCAGATCTTGCTGCGAAGCCGCTGTCGACTTTAACTGAAACCAACAACCAGCTTTCCCCTAGCCGGCAGAATCATGCCAGTTAGGTAAACATGAAAAAAAAACAGGGTCTCATGTTGATATTTCCTCAGAAACTGTTGAACGAATAAAGCGGCAGACACGAAGAAGGATGATTTTCCCGGCGTGAAGCCTAATTTCCCGGTTTTCCCGTATTTTTTCCCGGTGTTTTGAAATTCCCGGCTTTTTCCCGCTTTTCCCGTTTTTCCTGGTAGAGTGGCCACCCTGAGTAAATGTATTTATCAAACATTCAAAAAATGATCTCAACTATAGTATCGATACTTCTGGTATCGATACTTTTTGACCGATATTTTGAGTATCTCGATACTTTTGGTTCTTCGGGTATCGATACTGAGGTATCGATACTCTCCGTCGTATCGCCCAATGCTATTTTGAGCTGATTGTTTTTTCATCTTGAGTTGTGCACATCATGAAGTGCACAGTTCATGACTAAAATTGTATCCTCTCAATACGTAATAAAATGTTGGTGCCTTGGTCACTCAGAGATGACAAATACAACAGTTGACTACATACAACTCTGAGAATATAGTGATGCGCGTTGCTCCGTTGTAATTCTCTCTTCGTACGTGGCGCATCGTAGGAAAAAAGGATAGCAACAAGTAAAGGAATAATTGAGAGCAGGGATGCCACATGTACAGATTAATCTGTATTTTACAGATTTTTGGCCTAAGTAACGGTACAGAATCTGCATATACAGATATACAGATTTTCGTCGAAAAGTACAGATTTACAGATTTTTCGAAATTGACATAAATTTTTATAAACCCTCCAAATTTTATTTCATTAAATATTAAGCAAATTGAACATATTTTCAACTCCTCACACGTTTTAAGCTAGAAATTTTGTTTATGTACCATAAAGCTCAAAAAAATACAAAGTTCTTTATGTTTAAACAATACAGATTTTTTTTACAGATATTTTTGTTTCAGATACAGATGCTCAGATTTTTTCAAGGGAAAACACAGATTTAAATGTGGCAACCCTGATTGAGAGTCCCATAAATGTTGGTTGGATTGCATCTCGCATCGCAGTGACGCAGCAGCGATGATGCGGTGCGGTGATGATGGGAGGGAGAGTAAGTAGTTCGGAAGGTATTTTTTTCAGCAGGTTTTCTATAGCAGCCAAACAGATACCAAAATGTGCTATGTTTGTTACCGAGAAATCATAAGTTTGTTGTATTGCGTTGCGATTTCGTCAATGACATTACTCACTAGTTTTTGTTATGATTAGTGAATGGAATATTTTCCTCATACTAATTTGGGTAGTAACGTTATGGAAGAGTGAGAGGGGATGGAGTTTTGAAAATCTTTGAATAATGCTTGACTTGCTTTTGAACTGGTTTTGGATGCATTATTGCAGATTTGATACTGCATTTTCACGTTTCAGTGCTGCGATTTTCAGGTTTTAGTGCTGTATGCCAATTGTGTTGAACCGAATATATTTGTACAGAAGTACAGAAATAACACCGAGAGGTAAAATAAGGCTTCTTTAGCAAAATCTTTAGCAAAAATTTGTAGAGGTTTGTAAAATTATCATTCTTATTAAACATATGCTGGCAACGACATTTTTATTATCACTGGACTTGTTTATTCATACTAAATTCAACAAGGAACTTGGAATATAAGCATAACAACTCAGATCTTTTTTTCCCTTCCTTTTCAATTTTCTATATTTCTGAGTACAAATGACATAAAGTATTTACAGATCAAATTTGTAACGGCTAATTTAACAAACATATTTACCCTAGTAAAAATGTTATGCAACTTAAATCCAAACAAAATATGGCAAGGGTTTTTTACGTCTAATGCCTGATTAATACCTGATAAAATCTGCAATATTTTGCAAATCATTAAAACTTTTTCTATCTTTCACAACAGTTCGAAAAACAGAGAGGAGAAACAATTGGTATGATAAAAAGCTCATCGAAGCTTTTTTCCTGATTGGTCTGATTTCAATTAGTCGAATGTTCGCGGAATACCAGTTCAAGAAACACTAGTTAGGGCCAACAATAGTGGTTTTAAAAGGCTTCGCGCTCATTCCACAGCCTTCCGACCGAAAAGCATTGCCACAACGATTATAAGGTTAGTTTCAGAGCTATATGCTCTGTACTGAAAACAGTTACAGTTTGAACCTTTGTTTTTATTTGTTTTGAAAATATTCGAACTGTTATTAAAATTTGTATACACTTGTAACAGTAAGGAAAAAATTTTTAATACATATTTAGAAGAAATTTGTTTTGTAAGTTCTCCGTACGTCACAATTGAATCAGTTGTAACACACCCTGTTGACACAGTGCGGTTCGATTGTTCGATTTTGGTAACATATTTATTTGCTTTCATTGACCACAGGGGGTTTGTTTCTGAAAAGTTGGTTGGGTTTGTAACGACAGATGTTGTTTGGCCATAATGGGTCAAGTAGGAGAAACATGATGTTAGTGATAAATCAAACGGGCCCGTAACATCAAAATTGCATAAAAGCTTGAAAAATCCGAAATTCAAAGAGTAGTAAATCTAGGATTTGTTTATATTAAAATGTTGATCTGACTTAACACCAACTAATTATATATAAGGAATTACCCATCGTGAAAAAGTTGAAGAGGTTGTTTATTAGACACGACCGCAGAGTTAACCTAGAATACGACAGCCTGTCTTAAGTCAATATGGGTATTCATGTCGAGCTCGTAAACAAATACCCAGCCGTAAAAATACTCACCTCCATTGACGAGTAATGGAAGATACACAGTTTACGACTGGGTATTCGTATACGAGCTCAATGTGAAGACCCCTAATGTATTTCTTGCAATAGGTTTGGGAATACACTCAATGGGGTTAATCAATTTAATGGTCTCTCTGTTCCAGATGACGTTTACCTCTACAGACGGCACCGGTAACGACAAAGAACAACAGCAGAAGCTATGTGCAGCTAAGCAGTTTCACTTGACGCCATATCCAAAACAAGAATAAAATTGTATTGTTTTGTGGCTGTCTTTTGTATCAAGTTGCACTGAGAAAGCTTAATTTAGGCAGTGGCTACGATGAGGCCAATAGTGCATTCCCACCATCTAGGTAACCTAGGTTTAATACGAACAATTTTCTGCAGTTTGCAGTAGCGTAGATAATTTTAAAACTGATCGCTGCAAATAGTAGGACTTGAGCGAAAAAATATGTGATTCAGGTTCACTGGCGCAAACATTCTTCAAATAAATGTTAAAATACACTCAGTAAACTTTGAGTCTTAGCTGAAGTCAAAAGAGGTTAATAATGTTTGTCAATGCCATTTATTGAAAACTGAATATTGTTTTTTGACATGGCAAATTTTTGATTTAGTTCTGAATGATTTACTGTGTAAAATCAACATGAGATGATTTATTTGAAACAATATATGATAATGTTTATCGCTATACTGCTAGTCACGCACGCTATATAGCTAGCCACGCACGCTGTAGATATGCACACACGCTATATAGCTAGCCACGCACGCTATAAACATGCACAGACATGCTATAGACATGCACAGACACGCTATAGACAAGCACAGAAACTATATAACCATGCACACGCAAGCCACGCACGCTATAGACATGCACGCGCTATATAGCTGGCCACGCACGCTAGTGACACACGCTATAAAAATTCACACACGTTATATATGTGCACACACCCTATATATATACACCCTGGAAGATGGTGGCTTCTCAAACCACCTGGCGGTGCGAGTCTCATTTAATTTCTGGCTGTATTCACCCAACGATATCTGAAATGAATTACCACTGGTGGGGTCCAACTCAGATCAAAAGGGAGCCGAACTGAAAAAGTTAGGTTCTGCAGCTAACCACTACCGCCGCCGCTGTTGCCCGCTGCTGCAACACGTCGCCTTTGCCCACTGCCATCGCTGCTACTGTCCGCCGCTGCTGCCTGCTGCTAGTAAACTGAGATTGCTTGAGGAGAAGCAGTCTCTTATATAGCCCAACGAGTGCATTCCTGGCTAACTAGGTACTCCATTCTGTCGTCCTTTTTAGGGAAAGGCAGCAAGCAACCAATCAAAGGTCGACATTTACGTTTCGACAAGGTTCAGCAATTTTCAATAGTACAATAGTTCGAACAGTCAGATTACAATTTTCTGCATTTGGACGGTTGCTTAACCCTTTCCCGCTCATGGTGACTCTAGAGCACCAAGAATTATAATCACCATATCTTGACATAAAGTAGTTTGTTGTGCTTACGATTGTTCTATAAACTTTTATATGCTGCCTCAGAGCATCACTGGGCATTTTCTTCAAAATACTACAGTTGACAGTAATTTTAGTTAGTCTACAAAGTGTTCAGCTTGAATTTTCTGGTGAAGCTATAAATTTTAAACATAAACCTTGTGAGCGTTAGAGGGTTAAATGATTTTCCAATCGATTGCTGCAAAAATGACGGAAATCGGTTGAAAACTGACTGAGTTTAGAACGTTTGAAATTGGACAATTTTCGTGACGCTCTCCATGTTTTCGGTTTTCAAAATTGGATCCCTGTATTGAAGTTGAACCCCTATATATGTTGCCGTAAGACGTATTCTACGTCAAAAAAATCAATTTTGTCAATGATCAAGGAACAACTTTATTTGAAATAAAATAGTCTCTCTCTCTCCAGCTCGGGGAAAACTAAAAGTGTCAGAAGGATCGTAGCTCTAGCCCCGCAATTGTCCTGTACACTCAACAGTTGGCTGCGAAGTCTGTGTATAATAAACAGAAGTTCAAATTTCAAGACGGAATGTAGCACCAAGGCATTGCTTTACATTATCAATACACAAAATTTAAAATTGTTAAAAAGTTGTTTAAGTTAAAATTTCCGAAATCTCATTTTTTGTTATGAAAACACTATAAAAGGTTAGCTAAATATTTGTTGTCTGATCATGGCAAACTGAGAGAGAAAAAGTTACGATGGCAGTTCGTAACGTTATTGACTTTTGGCCGATAGCTACAATTTTCCACCGCCGTGCACCGGAAGTTGCCATTCTCCGCCACAAACATTTGCCGAACTTTTTCGGATACATTATTTTTTCTTAGCCCTTTGTCCATCTTGACGCCCTTTACCGACAAAAGCTTCTAACCAACTAGAAATTTGCACTTGCGCTTGCACCTACCAGCTACCACCAAAAAAAAAACCCCGTTGAGTTGAGTGAGAGTAGGAAAACACGAACTCTCTTTCTTGAAAAAAAAATCCCCATCATTGAGTAAATATTTACGATCCAATTTCTCTTATTCATTACTTAAGTAATTGTTCATAACGCGACTAACTTTATATTCTCAGATGTGCACATATAGAGAATAACATATATTGCGTGCTCCCACGATGAAAAGTACATCGTAAGAAGGAAGGCGGAGAGAGTGCACCAGTAACGATTTTTTATTCACCTACCATGGAGGTCTGTTTGCAAATGTGCGAAGAATAAGAATAACTCGCACACTGACGACGATGTCAACGCATCATAGGCTTGGTTTATATGTATTCATTAGTCGCTAGAAGCGATTTTTTTCCATCGGTGCTCCTAAGTATTAAAATCCTGCAGGTTCGACGTCGTAGAACTGCAGGAGGTGTGCTGCAAAGGCTCAATGGTACGTGCGTTCCGGGATGGCCATGCCATCTACTAGAGCTAGAAACGCATGGACAGCTTTTGAAGAAACGAGTAGTTTCTAATCAGCTCTTGAATGTGCAGGTCGAGAATCAAGGGCCTGTTCTTCAACATCAGCACCATAAACGTGCACAGCCCGCAGCTCGGGAGTACCGAAGACGACAATGATGAATTTTAGGCGCAGTTATAGCATGAGTACAACCACTGTCCAAAACATGATATCAAGATCATCATTAGGAATTTCAACGCTCAGGTTGGCCAGGAAAAACAGATAGATCCTATGGGAGTGCTAACGTCGACTCGGACCACTACCTGGTGATGGTTAAGATGAGTCCAAAACTCCCCGTTGTTAACAACATTTGGTACCGACGCCCACCCCGGCTAGATTTCGCGCATTCGCTTGGAGCTTCGCTACCGGAAGAGGACCAGCTGGAGAAGGCTCCTCTCGAGGACTGTTGGAGCACCATAGGAACACCAATCAATAGCGTAGCGTAGAACGTCATTAGCAAGTGGAACGAACCCAACGAAGCGAGGGAATGAAACGTGGGCAATGCTCGAGGAGGACCTGCGAGTGCTCGGAGTTTTCTAACGACGGGTACTAATGACGATCTTTTGCGGCGTGCAGCAGAACGGAATATGGAGACGGAGGATGAACCATTAGCTCGCACTACTCTATGGCGAACCCAGTATCCAAAAGGTGGCCAAAACTGGACGGATACGCTGGGCAGGGCATGTTTCAAGAATGCCGAATAACTACCCTGCGAAGATGGTGTTTGCCTCGAATCCGGTAGAAAGAAGGCGACCAAGGGCGCCACGGGCAAGATGAGTGGACCAGGTGGAGCGAGATCTGCCGGGGAGTACACGGTGTCCCAGGAATTGGAGAGCAGCACGCGATAACCGAGTGAATTGGAGAAACTTTGTTAATCAGGTCATGCCATTTTGAGGAAATGCCAAATTAATAAATAACACTTAAGCTATGATGTAACTTCTTGCACTAAAGAAATATTGAATGAATTTTCGCATCGAACTTAAAGGTGTAGCACGTTGGTTATCCTATTTCTGTTGCAACTAGGTGCTATTTATATAGATTTAAACATGTTCTATATATTTTTTTCTTCATCTATAGTTTATTTGACACGGCACAAATACAATTCAATGTTTAACGGCGCCAATTATATCTGGTAGCTTACTTTCTAAAGTATCTTAATAACTAAAAGCAAATTTTTTATCCTCGCTGCCGACTACGAGCTGAAACTAAATCTAACTTAAAGCTAGAATATTTTGCATTAAAAGCACAGGTTTGCTGTTTGATGGTTTTCATTGCCATAGGTAAGCAGCATATTAAATTTGTTCCACTGCTGGGCCAAGATATTACGGACTGGCATATTGGGTTGTTTCCATCGGGCCTTGAGAGTATCGTGCGGGTCTGATTGCTGTTTCCGGATCCGGGGTCTTAACGTGTTCTTGTCGTTTGGTTGGATGTAGGCGGAAGGGGATAGGACTAAACTGGGGCGTGGATGGATTTCAGGAAAACGTATATGAGGGACATGTAGGATAGGTCACGGCTCGCCAAGACATCACGAACAGGAACAGCCGGCTGCCTACCTTCGGCCTGCAGGGAAGCTATTAATCTAGACCTGGCGTCACGGTGTACAGGGCATGACCAAACAACGTGCTCTATGTCGTGATAACCTTCACCACAGGCACAGATACCACTCTCCCCGAGCCCAACACGACGGAGATGCGCGTCAAATCTATAGTGATTGGACATAAGCCGGGACATCACGCAAATGAAATCCCGACCTACATCCAACCCCTTGAACCACGGGTTCGTCGATACCTTGGGGATTATGGAATGTAACCACCTTCCCAGTTCCCCCTTGGTCCAAGAATTTTGCCAACTGATGATCGTATTCTGACGTACAAATGCGAAAAATTCATTAAAGGCAATTGGTCTTACATAAATATCACCGTTTGTTGCGCCCACCTTAGCCAAAGAGTCCGCTTTCTCATTACCCGGTATCGAGCAGTGAGAAGGGACCCACGCTAAGGTAATCTGAGTAGATTTTTCGGATAAAGCACTCAGATGCTCCCGTATTTTCCCCAGGAAATACGGAGAGTGCTTAACATCTTTCATCGATCGGAGAGCCTCAATGGAACTGAGACTGTCCGTAAAGATGAAATAATGGTCCGTGGGCATTTTTTCGATAATCCCTAGGGTGTACTGAATTGCAGCTAATTCTGCGACGTAAACAGAAGCAGGATTATCGAGCTTATGGGAGACGGTTAAATTGTTATTGAAGATACCGAAGCCAGTGGACCCATCAAGAAGTGATCCGTCAGTGTAGTACATATTGTCGCAGTTGATGTTTCGATATTTATTGGAAAAAATTTCAGGGATCTGCTGCACGCGTAAATGATCCGGGATTCCACGAGTTTCTTCTATCATGGATGTATCGAAAAACACAGTAGAATCAGAAGTATTTGATAAGTCGACACGATTTGGAATATTCGAAGAAGGGCTAATATTTTGGGACATGTGATTGAAATACAATGTCATAAAACGGGTTTGAGAATTAAGTTCGATTAACCTTTAAAAATTTTCAATCACGGGACGGTTCAAGACCTCACATTTGATTAGAATACGAGAAGACAGGCTCCAGAAGCGGGTTTTCAATGGTAGTACTCCAGCTAAGATCTCCAAACTCATCGTATGGGTCGATTGCATGCAACCCAAGGCGATACGCAAACAACGATATTGTATTCGCTCCAGTTTGATCAAATGTGTGTTTGCTGCGGAGCGGAAGCAGAAACACCCGTACTCAATGACAGACAATATCGTTGTTTGTTAAAGCCTTATAAGGTCTCCTGGGTGGGCTCCCCACCATTGTCCGGTTATTGTACGAAGAAAATTCACTCTTTGTTGACATTTTTTCATCAGATACCTCACGTGACAACCCCAGGTGCTTTTAGAGTCGAACCAGACACCAAGATATTTGTGTACCAAAACCTGAGAAATCGTTTTACCCATTAATTGTGTTTGAAGCTGAGCAGGTTCATGCTTCCTAGAAAAAACTACTATCTCAGTCTTCTCCGGAGAGAATTCGATACCTAGCTGTAAAGCCCAAGCAGACAAATTGTCCAAGGTATCTTGCAATGGTCCTTGCAAATCGGCTGCTTTGGCTCCTGTAACAGAGATTACACTGTCGTCTGCAAGTTGTCTTATTGTGCATGAATTTGCCAGACATTCGTCGATGTCATTTACATAAAAGTTGTAAAGAAGGGGGCTTAAACATGAGCCCTGGAGAAGACCCATGTAGCTAATGCGAAAAGTTGCCAAATCGCCGTGCGTAAAATGCATGTGCTTTTCGGACAACAAATTGTGCAAAAAATTGTTCAAAATTGGAGAAAATCCTTGTCGGTGAAGTTCACCCGAAAGAATGTCAATAGAAACGGAATCAAAAGCCCCCTTAATGTCCAAGAACGCAGACGCCATTTGTTCTTTGCGAGCATACGCCAGCTGAATATCTGTTGAAAGCAACGCAAGACAATCATTCGTCCCTTTGGCACGGCGCAAGCCAAATTGAGTATCTGATAGTAGACCATTTGATTCGACCCAATGGTCTAAACGACGGAGTATCATATTTTCCATCAATTTCCGGATACAGGATAGCATTGCAATCGGCCTATAAGAGTTGTGATCAGAAGCTGGTTTCCCTGGTTTTTGGATGGCGATCACCTTCATTGCCTCCAATCCTGCGGTACAATGTTTTGCTCCAGGAACTTATTGAACAAGTTCAACAAGCGCCTCTTGGCATTGCCGGGTAGATTCTTCAACAAGTTGAATTTGATTCTATCTAACCCAGGCGCGTTATTGTTACAGAACAGGAGGGCAACTGAAAATTCTGCCATCGTAAAAGGTGATTCTATCGCGTCGTGGCCCGGAGACGCATCGCGAACAATGTTTTGCTCAGGAACAGAGTCCGGACATACTTTCCTGGCAAAATCAAATATCCACCGACTTGAAGACTCCTCGCTTTCGTTGACCGTTACGCGATTCCGCATTCTTCGGGCTGTGTTCCAAAGAGTGCTCATCGATGTATCCCTCGACGTCTCGTTCACGAACCGACGCCAATATCCGCGTTTCTTTGCTTTAGCCAAACTTTTAAGCTTGGTATTAAGCTCCGAATACCGTAAATAGTCGCCAGGTATACCTGCCTTCTGGTAGGCCTTAAACGCGTCGGATCTTTGCGTGTAGACATCGGAGCACTCTTGGTCCCACCACGGAGTGGGAGGCCGTTCTTTGATCGTTACGCCGGGATATTTCTTCGTTTGGGCTTGCAACGCGGCGTCGAGAATCAAGCCCGCGAGGAGGTTGTATTCTTCAAGTGGTGGATGATGTTGAATCGACTCGACCGCTTTTGAAATCATTTCCTCGTATAACTTCCAATCGACATTCCGTGTGAGGTCATACGGAATGTCAATTGGTCGCATGCGAGTCGACCCGTTATTAATTGAAATAAGAATAGGCAAATGGTCGCTACCGTGAGGATCAAGGATTACCTTCCATGTGCAATCCAACCGTAGCGACGTCGAACATAAGGATAGATCCAAAGCGCTTGGGCGCGCTGGAGGTTTCGGGATACGTGTCATTTCACCGTTGTTTAAAATAGTCATGTCGAAGTCATCGCAAAGGTTATAGATTGAAGAGGAGCGGTTATCATTGTATGGGGAACCCCAAGCCACGCCATGAGAGTTGAAGTCTCCCAAAATCAAACGTGGCGAGGGAAGGAGTTCTATTAAATCAAAGAGCAGCCGTTGCCCAACCTGTGCTCTGGGAGGAATATATATTGAGGCAATACAAAGCTCTTTACCTTGTATTGTCATTTGACATGCGACAACTTCGATGCCTGGAATCGAGGGGAGGTTAATACGATAGAAAGAATAGCACTTTTTAATCCCTAAAAGTACTCCTCCATATGGGGTGTCTCGATCAAGGCGAATAATATTAAAATCATGGAAGTTGAGATCAATATTTGAAGTAAGCCAAGTTTCACAAAGGGAAAATGCATCGCATTTGTTTTTATTTTTCAAAACTTTAAACGAATCAATTTTTGGTAAAATACTTCTACAATTCCACTATAAGACAGAGATAGAATCCTCCATATACGCAGTTGAATTAGGCATCGAAGGATACAATCGCTGCAAGGAGGGGCCATTGGGCAGTCAACTGCTTCAAAAATGATCTAACTGTTGGGAGGAATGCTGTAAGAAAAATTTTGATTGGATCGGGTATATTGAAATTTTCAAAAATCCAGTCCACAATGTCAGAAAATTTCACTAATCCAGAGTTTGTTTCATCAACTGGATGTGCAAAAGGAACAGCTGGGGTTTTAGATGTTCCTGGCAGTGCTGGGAACTCCTTCTGGGACTTTAAATTTGCAAGCCCAGGAGGAGTTTGCTTCGGTTTTTCCGCAGCACTGTTTGGTTTGTTCGTACTTTTCATTACACTTTGGGAAATCTTAGGACCTTTACGGGGAAGTTTAGGAGAAGAAACATTTTTCCTCTTCCTAGAGTCCCCAGGATTGGCATAAGATGTTCCCGCTGATGAATCGTCAAAATCGGTTTCATCGGAGGGCAACAGATCAAAGGGGTTCGATGTTATGGTAGAAGTGGTCACGGTCTTCTTCAGCATCTCAGCGTAAGAACGCTTTGAACGCTCCTTAAGTGACCGCTTGATTTTATCTCTGCGCTGCATGTACACCGGGCATGTGGAGAGCTCATGCTGGTTTTCCCCACAGTGAATACATTTTTCAGCATTAACACTGCAAGAATCTTCCGCATGAGTCTCCCCACACTTGCTACATCGTGCCTTATTGCAGCAGTAGGCGGCCGTGTGGCCTAACTGCTTGCAATTGGTGCAATTCATAACACGGGGTACATACAATCGCACAGGCAGACGAACCCGGTCGATCGAGACGTGGCTAGGGAGTGCAGATCCGGCAAACGTAACGCGAAACGAGTCTGACGGAGTGTAAACTTTTTTACCGCCGACGAGAGACATGGACCGCAATTGCTTACAATCCAAAATCTTCGCCTGTGTTTCGGTATTTTTGAAGCAACCGGTTGCGCTTTTTAGGATACACTCGACAGACAGACTCGAATCGGTTATGACACCGTCGATCTCCACGTCTCGTGCGGGTATGTAAACGCGATACTCGCGTGTGAAGAGCTCAGAGCAAGCGATAGCATTGGCCTGTGCCAGATCACTGACCACGACACGGAGCTTGTTAGGTCGGACCTTGGAAATTTCGGTCACGGCCTTGTACCCCTTCGTCAGGTCTTTAGAAATTTGCAGTATGTTTAATCGCTTTGAATTCACTCCTGCCTTTGGACGAAAATAAACAGTATAGCTGCCCTGTTGAGATCCGTCCGGGTAAAGCCTGGGGCGAGGGGGGACTGGAGAATGAACAGGGGAGGGGGTAACAGAAGGGTCAGGGTCAGGGGGGTTCGGGGATGGTGGCACGGGAGGCGAGGGATCTATATCCATCGCGCTAAATGTAGCGCACTAGCGCACTTGCGCCGACAAGAACACGTACCTCTTTACTTCTTCCTTCCAGCAGTGGTTGTCCGATCGTTCGAAGCTGCACCCAAAGCAGCCAGCAGCACCAGTACAGCAGCACCAATACAGCCACCAGCAGTGAGCCGGGTGTGAGATCACTCAGCACAGCGACACGGACTCGACTGTCAACTGATGGCCTTGAATAATACACTCTTTTGTTTGGCTATTCGTACACACGGACCGGATTGTAATAGAACGACCACTTTGCACGTCCGTTTCTGTCGAATGTTCGACGCGGAATGATGTTCTATATATGAAAATAATGAGAATTCAGAAATCGGCTTTGATTTAAATTTCGAACACTTTACGTGATCGCTAAGAGATAAATAGGAAACCGTTTAAACACTAACTGTCACTTTTTTCAACGCCTGATGATTTCTAGTGGACCTACAGTAAAAAGCTAAACATCACTGGCTAAAGGACATTCCATGTAACAGGATGGTAAATAATAATCATTCATAATCATAAACATACCACATACCAGGAAGTTATGATAATTCAATATTTATTCTGCAGTGTTCGAAGTTCAAGACTGTTCGAAGTTTGAATCAAAATAGTATGTAATGGTCACAGAAACTTAAGCCGAGAGCACCAACAGAATGGACATAAATATTATAGGTTTAGCTGCAATCAGATATCCAGGTGAAAACTTGTCATTATAGCATTTGGATTCAAGTAGGTAAGTCATCATTTAACAAAGCAATATTGAACTCTGACTTTTAGTATTGATTGTATTTTTGAACTCTCCTTACAACTAATAATACAGTCTTTTGATTTAATCTTTGTTTAGTCGGTTGCAACTTAAGTTTATGAATGTCCATTTGTCACAATGTTCTCATTGTCCTTTTGAGTGTTTGTTGGTCCGGAACCTCTAGCTGCATCCTCTGAAAATTCAAACTGGTTAAAAACCATTTTTTTCTTGTTACAAATACCTCTTACGAATCTTTTTTGCGTATAAATGCTTCTGTATTGCAGTAGCAGGTAGCTCCAGAGCTAGGGCCAATAAGAGGCCCATGAAGTAAGCCGCCACCACTACCGTTATCACTTTGGAAAACTGTAAGCAGACAAGATCGTTTAGCTGATCGGTATGAATGCAACTGATGAGATCATCTTACCAATGACATCTTGCTGAAGTACCCCACTTCCCTGGAGCCGAAGAAGACATTTTTCAACATGAACACGTGGCACACGTACGCACAGTACGTTAGCCTTCCGAGCGGAACGAAAATCGAGAAATACAGGAATCCCTTAATCACCCTGTTATACTCGTAAATTATACCGTACAAGATGATGGCCCCGAGGAAAACCCAAATGTTTTTCATCACCGGATAGTAGATGGCCATCCAGATTGAAGGTTTCTCGAAGTTATTGACGTAGAAGATTGTATTACTCATCAGACAGAGCAGCCCGATAGGTGCGGCACCATACCAAAGTAGTTTCATATACTGGAAGGTAACGATTAGCGTTAGATTTAATTTGACGTTTTAAGCGTACTTTGTCAAACTGGTTGCTTACCCATGATTGATTTCCGTTATGTCTGTGCTTTCGTTGCTTGTAGTAGATAATACCTAAAATCACTCCCCCGAAGTAACAACCCAAGTTGGTGTGAAATGGAATATACACTAACTGATACATCCGGTCAAACCAGTACAGAAATCGTTCATCTCTGCGAAACGAATAACGCTTATTGATAATGACGATCAGCGATCTTCGACGAATAGCATATACTGACTGCGGTCGGTTGATAAAGGCACCATCGAATTTGCCGAAATAGATCACGAAGGCTGGAATAAGGTATGATAAACCTATTACAGTCGAAAATATTGCCGTCTTCTGCTTGGGGTATCTATAAGAGTGTTATAACGTTAATATGACGAATATATTGAATATGATGAACGTTCTATTGTTTACTTACTTAGTAATGGCTACGACGAAGATCATTCCCAGGGCAAATAATTGATAATCACAGGCAAGGTACCACGCTTGTTGTAAACACTATAAAACATTAAACGATATACCTACTTTATGTAGGAATTAAAAATTCAATTTGTTCCTCACCGGTTCATCAGAGTTCACGTAATTGTTCACGTACAATAAGTTAGTCCACCAGTTCTGCCGACAGAAATATTTTTCTGCCTGTGCCCCGCGGGGCCACATTGGGCCGTCCTGTAGTTTCGGCAACCACGTAGCATGTAGCAAAATAACATAGGCATATGCAGGCGTCAATCTGGTAAAACCCAAAGTACAACACCTAGATGTATTTTTCCACACGAAAAAAAAAAAATCCCCCGCCTTACCTTACAAACCGGTAAAACACCACACCCAAAACCACCGTCCATGGTACCGTTTTCATCTGGGAACAGGTCGTGAAAAAGTGAATACTCAACAGGAATCCACTCATCACGAAAAATGTCTGTACGATCTGCGATCCGTTGATCATTGCCATCGAAAGCGGATTGTAGTACTCTTGCTCGCTGTCAAACGGATTGCTGATCGGTGTTACGGCAAACTTGTTGACACAGTGTCCGACCACCACCAAGAAAAACGTGAAAAATCGAAACGTCTGAAAGAAGCGCAGATCTTCGTTCAGCTGATCCTTGGCGCGGCTGATCAGTCGGTACCAGTTTCGTTTTAGCGAGAAAGAGGTAAGTAACATCGTAGCTGAAAATGAGTCGAAGGTTAACTATCATTACTTTAAGAACAATCATTTTAAAACTTACTTTTACTGGGTATTTCCTGCCGGTAGTGTTCATTTTTGTCGCTTTTGTTCATCCGATAGTCAAACCAACTGGACGCACATACCAGGAAGACCAACAGCATCGAAATGGCTATAAAGCTCATATCCAGCAGATCGATGTTGATTTGTCTTTCCGGGCGGGTGCAGTACTCGATTTCCGTGTAAGCCGTTAGATTGTATACCTTCTTCAAGATGTAATTCTCGCAAATATTGATTAACCTTCCGTACAGAGCTTGATCGCGAATCACGTGCTCGAAAGCCCGTGCCTCTATAATGTACTAATTAAAATGGTTAATGATCTGTTATGGTGAAACACAGGGTAAATAGTTTCTTACAGGGAAATCAATGTCAAACTTTTCAACGTACAGCTGCTGAACGGTTTCATTGTCAAGGCTGGTTATCAAGCGACGACACCGATCGACGCATAAACCTCTGTCCAAATGATCGTGCCGGAAGTGTCTGTAGGTGTCACTGGAAAAGTCCTGAACAAGCAAAATTTTTAGGCCTTCAGAATGGGATGATGAATGTTCACAACTTTTTTCATTGCGATACTGTAACGGCTGATTGAACTATCTTAGAATAATATTCCAAATAAATTTTTCTCGGATGCAACAGAATTTTTGAGACTCAGATTAGAAGCGCGCTGATGATTTTTTTAGTCCTAGTAGAAAATTTTTTGTCAGTTCCCTGTTAAGCAAAGTTTCAATTTCATTCATTATTAAATTATTCGTTCTTCAATATAAGTTAAGCAAAATTGTTTCTAAGGCTTTAAATTTTCATTCCAACAGAGCTAATAGCCAAATCACATGGTTATGATTTGAAAACACTGCCCAGTACAATTACTATAATTATCGTAAGATCAAACTTTTTCTCTCGCACACGTTGCTCATAGGTCAGTATCGTAAGCAGTAAGTGGAGGGAATACTATATTGGCCATTCGGTACCAGTCATTGATAAAAGCTTGATTCATCTACTTAATCACCGTTATCTGATCATTTTTATCATGCCTAAACATTCAGAGTATGTTATTCACTTATTGAGTTGTTTGGATAGTTATCTGCTATTTTATGTAGAAAGACTTAGTTTTTTCCTCCCATTGGACGTCTCACCTGTATAAACTTCCATAGCTCGGATTTATTATCCGGTTTTATAACCGAACGCGCCACACAGTATACAGGATCGGGAGTGTCGTACGCATCCAGACATTCGTCATAGTCATCGTACGCGTAAAGCTTTGGCATCCGGTAATACTGGGTCACTGAAGGAAATAAAAAAATGGATGTACAACACGTATGAGATAATATATTGAACACATTTCAGATATAAACAATTTCTTCCCATTACCAGATTAAAATGAGTACAGTCAATTCTCTTACATGAGATATGCACACGTCATTTGCATTAGGAACTGGTCATGAAGATCTTTAAAGACGAGTCGACTGTACAGAGAAATGTAATTGCAGCTTAACCTACCTACCTCAAGGCTGCTTGTGTTTGTGAAACTGGAATAGTAGAATCATCAGATGTAAACATCATTTATTGAAGTTTGTGCCATGGATGGCGTTCGGTATATTGCGTGATGTTTTCTCAAAGCAGAGTGCAAATTGAAGAAATGGCAAAAGAACGATGCAATAATTGTAATGGTATTTTTCTTCTTCCTACAAACCGGTGCCGTTGATGTTTTGATAGGTTGCTTCAAAGTATGTGAAACGTTTTCTTCCATTTTGTCTCAAAGTTCTTGATTGAAATGTAAAAAATTCAAGGATTTTCCAGGCATTTAGCTCTCCAAATAGAAAAAAGATCGTTGCAGGCAATGCATTGGGTCGTACTCAAGATTGAAGATAAGGAGAAACTACTAGCTGAATGGATGGCGGGAACATTTTTTCTAATTTCGTTCCGCAGTTTGTCTCAAAGAGTTAGTAGATCCTAGAGAGCATCTTGGGAGTTTTTCAAATGAACTTCCCACTATGAACGAAATAGTTTCAATTCTACTACCTTATTGTTATGCAGTGTGTACAGCAAGACTCCACATATTTAATTTGATTTCAAGGCAGGGTCCCCGATCAGCCATGATAGAAAATGCACTAATGTTCGGAATATGTTCTGGCTAGCCAAGTTACCATGTACTTTTGTGCTTACTGTTCAGAGCATGATTCGACACGAAAATAAGGAGAATTTGATTTGGGCGACGGGAATCGACAATATTTGATACTGATGATAATTAAGAAAAAATCCTACCTCTCTTCCAGAAGGTGGGCTAAATAGGAAATGTCGCGTTAGTTATGAGCCACGTTTTCACACTGAAAATTCAACGGCCGACAGATTATGATTGCCAACAAGCCCGATTGTGTGTTGTCAAAATACGGCAGAGTTTTTCAATGGAAAAAAACCTGGCCAATGCACCTACCGCTGATGCTGCTGCTATTGCACAAAGGCAGCTTTTTACTAAAGAAAAAGTAGTGCACCAGGAAGCAGGTTCTCATATAGTCCAAAGGAAGCATTCCCAGTTTATTAGGTATATAATTTTGTCAACCGTGCTAGGGAAAGCAAGCACCAAACGGCCAATCAGAGGTCAAAATCTGCGTTTTAACAAGGCTCGACAATTTCCAAGGATACAATAGTTCGAACAATCAAATTACAATTTTCTGCATTTGATGATTTTTAATCGGTAACTGCATAGATGATTTTTAATCGGTAACTGCAAGAACGACGGAAACCCATTGAAAACTAACCGGCTTATTTGCATTTGAAAATGAAATGAAAAAAAAATTTTTTTTCCATTTTTCGGTTTTTAGATGTTTATTTCACACCCCCATGAAGGCGAACTATCTGTGAGATGTAGTTCTACAGCAATAATAAAACAATTTGTGGTTAGGGGCAAGATGCCCATATGTGTGTCCAAAGCGCCTCACAACAGAAGGTCAGAATGCGCCGTAACAAAGCGCATGCGCAAATGCGTTGCTATGACAATTGTTATTCAGCGCGTGCGCAGTGCAACAAGATCGACAATCACTTTTATTAGTGGCACTTTTAAATGATATTAAATTGATGATAAAATACAATATTCAACCTTATAAATGAATTGTTTTATTCGTTTGAATTTTAAAACTGTTTTCGCATAGTTTCAACGTGAACTTGACATAAAATCTAATGAAACTAGAAAATGTTTGAGAATATATGTGAACAAAAATTAAAGTTATATTAGTTGCACTGCAAGCGTTTTGTTTATCTTTGCATGGGGCATTTTGACTCGACTCGAATAGTTTTATTAAAACCGTTCAAACTATTCAAATAATAATTTAATCAAGTATTATTACGTTGGCTGCTGAATTCTAAGAACTTTGTACATAGGAAAATCACTTTACAGGTACGTAGTATTGTTATTAGGCGGCGTAATGTCTTTCGCAAAGTTAAAAAAAATGCAAGCAACCTGCCCCAACTGTATTGCCAAATGTATTTTTCAATTTTTGCAGGTTTTATGAAATATTGGAAGCAAATATGATCCACCCGTGGTTGAAATGTAAAATAGAAGTTACTGGCTTCTAAATTTCTTCAATAAGGCATGTATTTCGGGTAATATTGAAGTGGCGCGTTTTGCCCCGGCTGGGCATTTTGTACAAAGTTCCCCCACATCAGTTTTTCGTCAACTGTTCAACCGTCAACAAGCACATCGTTAAGTTGGCCTCAAGGACACAAGCGGTCTACGGACAAGAGGCAGAGCTGCCAAGGTCAGGCTAAGTCAAGTTGGGTAAACAAGTATATTACCCCCTCCCTAAGGAACATCATCAATATTGTAGTTATGGTTATCACAAACAACAAATCTTTTTTTCCATTTAGATACACTATTTAGTTGGTAATGCACTGCTATCATTTTGTTTTGTAATAACTGTTGCACAAAAACACCATAATTTTATTAAAAAATATGATTAAATCGCAAGCTTTCCAATCTACCATGACAAAACGCCCCAGATGCAGTATGATATGCCCCGTGCAATAGCTTCATATGCGTCAGCTCAACCCGCGAAATGAAACTGTACTTGAAGTCTTAAAAGTGAACGCTGAAGCAATGAACATATCAGCCCGACTAGCGGTGGGGCATATTGCCCGGAACTGTAATGTAGCAGAAAGCATTAAATATTTAAGCAAATTATATAATTTTTACTATTTCTTTACTTGATACAGCTACTTATAGGTTCACTTGAGATATAAAAGTGCAAATACCAGGTAATAAACTTTATACACTAGTAAAAAATCCTTACGGAAACGCTGCAAGAAATTAGATCCCAAGCAGCTCAAATTAAAATTTATTTTTGTTTATCTTTTGCTGCTAGTGACAATTATCAAATTTGCACAGAAGGTTGGTGCCATGAGCCGCTACGGATTCCTAATAGTTTTATATCTTATTTTTGCATATTTCCGAATAAATGGACTGGGGTGTTATGCCCCGGGGGGAGGGCGTTTTATACATGCTTACCCTACGTTGGGCCTGAAGCTACAGCTATTGTGAAATACATTAGCTCATAGTGAATTGTTTCGTTCCTTATACCAAGTACAAATTACAATTTGCCAAAGCCACAAACACGTTCTTTAAGCAATGCTGAATTTTCTTACCTTGCAAATTATGAAATATGCAGTTCTACATTTATTTCAAGCGATTTAGAAGTGACGACATTTTTTGATCATATTTTGACTATCGAGCTAGTTTGAATCATGTTTAAAATTTGTTTGTTGTTGTTGTTGAGTCATTTAGTATGTGTAATACAAATCAAACCGCTTGATTAACCGTTATGTACTCGGCAATTTTGACACACATAATAACCCGGCAGGGTACCTTAGTTCTTCAATTCTTGACCGATTTTCGATCTTGATCGGTCAGAAGATTGGAAAATTTGTTTATTTTCAGTATACGAGACCTGAAGAGCCATTGGTCCCCATATGTTTTTCGTAAATCCGGATCTTCGGGCCCATGTTCAAGATCGGAAATCTGCTCCGATATGGCCATTTCGGACAACTTATCAGATGGACTCATAATGAATGAATATCCTGGAATACTCCTGGAGTGATTTCATGAACTTTGATACCAATTTTGTTCGTTGTTTTTGACAATTCTCGCGTAATTTTTTAAAGGGACTTAAGTAACAATGACAGATTCTCTCCTCTCTCACTTAGTTTCGTTAATTACCTCGTTATTATATATATTTTCTAAGTTTTCTTCCCCTTAATCGAGAGATAGTAATACTGTCTTGCTTACTATGCATTGTGTGTTATGAAATATGGAAAAAATAACATAATTATTGATCAAAGAGAAAGTAAACAAAGAGAGTCTCTCAATGTTAGATAGGTCGCTTTGAAAAATTACGCGAGAATTGTACTAATTTGTCTCACGGGAATATGCTCGCGATGATCCGGATTTACAGGAACTAGATGTGGTCACAGGGTCATGTCGGTCCCGGATTCTAAAAGTAGACTGATTTTATGATCTTTTGACAGGCCAAGAACGAAAATCGGCCAAGAAATGAAAAAGCAAGAAGTATTTAATTTTGTGGGTACCCGGGTACCCTGCCGAGCACTTATGGGGTAAAAAAATTCGAAGACCCCCCTTCGACTTCGAGCAGCAGAAATGTCATTTTGTGCTCAACCAGGGTTATATTTTCCAGCAGCAGAAGTATCACTTTGTGTACTACTTGCCAGTTAGTAAAAATTTAAAAAAATCTAATTTTTCAATTTAAAATCACAGAAAAATGGTAGAGATTTAAAAAAAAATACGTAGTGCCTACTGGAAGGTCGGTCATCGATTAGTATAAGATAAAGCAGGTATTTTTTTTAATTAAAACCCCCTATTGTATAAGTTTGATGCACCGTCCGGTACGGAATACTGCACCAAATGAGCGTGTGTTGCAGCAAAAATTATACAAATATAAAATCGTCGTCTGCTGCTCTGTGGCAAGTCTGCTTACTACTGGTCAATCAGGCTTTTAGCAAATCATTCTTTTGCTACAATGGTCGGATGAGCAATGAACACTAAATTGTTGTTAGCTTTTATATGTGAATGTTAACCTCTATTCAATGAGATATCAATAAGTAAATCCGTTCTGTGGTAACAAAGTTGCAAGTATTTGAAATCTTTCATTCTGCCGTTTCACTTTATTTCAGATATTTCGGGTGGCACCTTATTAAAGTAAGACGTATTATACGCCAAAAAATATTACCGCTCTCAGGGTTCATATACTTGATTTTTGGTCTCTTGAAATATTTCTTGGCATAGTAACTTGAGATTTTAATTCAAATACTTAACTTAGTTCATGATTTGACAATAAAGGAACGTTATCAACTTTTTTCTTACATGCTAGAGGTTTGCAGCTTTTGTCAAAGTTGTGTATCACAAAATATTAGAAAACATTGTGATAGACACAAATTTTCTATTCCTTCAAATTTCAGAAATATACTAGTTCATGTCCAAATTTCGCGTTTTTTTTTGTGATAGTCTTATCAATTGGGTCAAATTGATTTCTTTTAATTTTCACTGATTACGAATCTAACTAAATATTTTTTCTTATGTTTCAAATTACAACCAATAGCGATTTGAATCATCCTATTCCGTACATTAGTTTTACTGCTATTTATATCAGCCGGTTCGTTCAGTGTTCATCGGAACCGGTTATGCATCCAGTGACGAACCTGAGGTATTCATTTGCGCACTTGAAGGTGCCTGCTCTTCTCTGTTACGGCTCGACGGGAGATGACAGAATGCATATCAACGTGCGGTTCCACGATGATCTGCATGCCTGAATGCGTCATTTTCTCTATTGTAATAATAAAAGTTGTTGTGTGGTTTCGAACAGCCCTTTTATTGGGATCATAAAACGTATTTTGCTATTCCGTGCATGATTAATGGGTGATATTCGCTCGGGAAGGTGCGATTGAACGAGAGGTTCTTTCACGATGGTTATGGTATTTGTTGCGTTCTTTCCCAACTTGTTTTTTTTATATTGAAGTTTATTTTTTCCAAGCGTTGAGGTGTCATCCTAGATGGTAGTTGTAAAATTTACTAAGTAATTGTCGTTGGGTTGTTTCGAACTACCTTGAAAGCTGTCTCAAGGAAGAAGCAAGGCAAAGGTCAATACCCTTTTTCATTGCAACAAGATAATGCTCATGAATGGTGTTTTTTTACTAAGCTCTCATGTATTAGAAATTAGTTAATTTGTGTGCTATAGAGCCTGTTTAGGATTGACATTGTTTTCAACAAGAGAATAAATAAGAATCTGTTATCACTTATCATTGAAATGCATCAGAACAAGGAATACAACACAAAAGTTTTACCGGTTTTATAATTGGCAGAAGAATGTACTGCTTAGACGTGCACACTTGTTATCGATCCAGTGGTATATTGTTCCATACACTGATCTTGATGGGTTTCTGTCATAGTTATTTACATCGTGAGAAGTTGAGTTTTATACTGGGTGCAATACATCACTCAATCGACGCTATGAGTGCAGATAACCTGCTTTTACCCGTCAAGATTAATCAGCGGTGAGCTCTATTACATTCTGATGCCTCAAACGGAGCGCAGCACAGCCCTATGAGACAGGTGTATTTGCGCAGTACTGTGATAGTAGCTAAGCAGAACTTAGCATTCTCAAATTCCATATACTGTCGATTAGGATAATGAGGTAAATGTTAGCTTTGAGAGAATTCATACTTTGTTTGTCGAACAGTTATACCGTAGGTACTAATATAAATTATTCACCTAAAGTGATTGTCGTGCAAGCCGAAGCGCACGTTATCAATTTGTCATCGTTAAGTTATTCTTAAACGTTTATTCAAATTAATATAAGATTTCAACGTTTTCAATTACCTTTTGTTAAACTTCCGTAGTAGCAGATATGTAATTGAAACGAATGCAGATGCGAATTCTTATCTAAAATTATTATTTCAATATATTACTGGGTTAGTATAGGGAAAAGGGCCTTTCGTTAGTTTTGATTATATGTTGCATAATCTTTCACGTTGGTTCATGTTTGGAATATCGTTCTTGCTTTTATTATTCTAAATTAAATTCAATTTACCTCTTATTGCATATGCACGACTTTTATTAATGGATTGTTTCATTTACATTTGAAATTGGTGCTTGCCCAAGTGATAATTATCGTTTATGGTATCATCATTCTTACTTATAATTTCATAGTATCTGCCGCAGGGTTGTTTTTTTTTATTACACCATGATGCACAAATCCATGATTAATACGGTTCGTGCAAGTGTTTTTCCAAAATCAAAGTTATAAAGTTGCACTGTTTCATTTCTGTTCACATGCTCTGATAAAACTAGCAGAACTAACAATATTATGTACGTACAGTAGAGTGGCCATATTTTATATGGCCGTTTTTGAAACTATCGATCTTTTTTTTCCTCATCTATAGTTTATTTGACACGGCACAAATACAATTCAATGTTTAACGGCGCCAATTATATCTGGTAGCTTACTTTCTAAAGTATCTTAATAACTAAAAGCAAATTTTTTATCCTCGCTGCCGACTACGAGCTGAAACTAAATCTAACTTAAGCTAGAATGTTTTGCATGAAAAGCACTGATTTGTTGTTTGATGGTTTTCCATCGCCATAGGTAAGCAGCATATTGAATATGTTCCGCTGCTGGGCCAAGATATTACGGACTGGCATATTGGGTTGTCTCCCTCGGGGCCTGAGAGTATCGTGCGGGTCTAGTTGCTGTTTCCGGATCCGGGGTCTTAACGTGTTCTTGTCGTTTGGTTGGATGTAGGCGGAAGGGGATAGGACTAAACTGGGGCGTGGATGGATTTCAGGAAAACGTATATAAGGGACATGTAGGATAGGTCACGGCTCGCCAAGACATCACGAACAGGAACAGCCGGCTGCCTACCTTCGGCCTGCAGGGAAGCTACTAATCTAGACCTGGCGTCACGGTGTACAGGGCATGACCAAACAACGTGCTCTATGTCGTGATAACCTTCACCACAGGCACAGATACCACTCTCCCCGAGCCCAACACGACGGAGATGCGCGTCAAATCTATAGTGATTGGACATAAGCCGGGACATCACGCAAATGAAATCCCGACCTACATCCAACCCCTTGAACCACGGGTTCGTCGATACCTTGGGGATTATGGAATGTAACCACCTTCCCAGTTCCCCCTTGGTCCAAGAATTTTGCCAACTGATGATCGTATTCTGACGTACAAATGCGAAAAATTCATTAAAGGCAATTGGTCTTTCATAAATATCACCGTTTGTTGCGCCCACCTTAGCCAAAAAGTCCGCTTTCTCATTGCCCGGTATCGAGCAGTGAGAAGGGACCCACGCTAAGGTAATCTGAGTAGATTTTTCGGATAAAGCACTCAGATGTTCCCGTATTTTCCCCAGGAAATACGGAGAGTGCTTAACATCTTTCATCGATCGGAGAGCCTCAATGGAACTGAGACTGTCCGTAAAGATGAAATAATGGTCCGTGGGCATTTTTTCGATAATCCCTAGGGTGTACTGAATTGCAGCTAATTCTGCGACGTAAACAGAAGCAGGATTATCGAGCTTATGGGAGACGGTTAAATTGTTATTGAAGATACCGAAGCCAGTGGACCCATCAAGAAGTGATCCGTCAGTGTAGTACATATTGTCGCAGTTGATGTTTCGATATTTATTGGAAAAAATTCTAGGGATCTGCTGCACGCGTAAATGATCCGGGATTCCACGAGTTTCTTCTATCATGGATGTATCGAAAAACACAGTAGAATCAGAAGTATTTGATAAGTCGACACGATTTGGAATATTCGAAGAAGGGTTAATATTTTGGGACATGTGATTGAAATACAATGTCATAAAACGGGTTTGAGAATTAAGTTCGATTAACCTTTCAAAATTTTCAATCACGGGACGGTTCAAGACCTCACATTTGATAAGAATACGAGAAGACAGGCTCCAGAAGCGGTTTTTCAATGGTAGTACTCCAGCTATGACTCATCGTATGGGTCGACTGTATGCAACCTAAGGCGATACGCAAACAACGATATTGTATTCGCTCCAGTTTGATCAAATGTGTGTTTGCTGCGGAGCGGAAGCAGAAACACCCGTATTCAATAACAGACAATATCGTTGTTTGGTAAAGCCTTATAAGGTCTCCTGGGTGGGCTCCCCACCATTGTCCGGTTATTGTACGAAGAAAATTCACTCTTTGTTGACATTTTTTCATCAGATACCTCACGTGACAACCCCAGGTGCCTTTAGAGTCGAACCAGACACCAAGATATTTGTGTACCAAAACCTGAGAAATCGTTTTACCCATTAATTGTGTTTGAAGCTGAGCAGGTTCATGCTTCCTAGAAAAAACTACTATCTCAGTCTTCTCCGGAGAGAATTCGATACCTAGCTGTAAAGCCCAAGCAGACAAATTGTCCAAGGTATCTTGCAATGGTCCTTGCAAATCGGCAGCTTTGGCTCCTGTAACAGAGATTACACTGTCGTCTGCAAGTTGTCTTATCGTGCATGAATTTGCCAGACATTCGTCGATGTCATTTACATAAAAGTTGTAAAGAAGGGGGCTTAAACATGAGCCCTGGGGAAGACCCATGTAGCTAATGCGAAAAGTTGCCAAATCGCCGTGCGTAAAATGCATGTGCTTTTCGGACAACAAATTGTGCAAAAAATTGTTCAAAATTGGAGAAAATCCTTGTCGGTGAAGTTTACCCGAAAGAATGTCAATAGAAACGGAATCAAAAGCCCCCTTAATGTCCAAGAACGCAGACGCCATTTGTTCTTTGCGAGCATACGCCAGCTGAATATCTGTTGAAAGCAACGCAAGACAATCATTCGTCCCTTTGGCACGGCGGAAGCCAAATTGAGTATCTGATAGTAGACCATTTGATTCGACCCAATGGTCTAAACGACGGAGTATCATTTTTTCCATCAATTTCCGGATACAGGATAGCATTGCAATCGGCCTATAAGAGTTGTGATCAGAAGCTGGTTTCCCTGGTTTTTGGATGGCGATTACCTTCACTTGCCTCCAATCCTGCGGTACAATATTTTGCTCCAGGAGCTTATTGAACAAGTTCAACAAGCGCCTCTTGGCATTGCCGGGTAGATTCTTCAACAAGTTGAATTTGATTCTATCTAACCCAGGCGCGTTATTGTTACAGGACAGGAGGGCAACTGAAAATTCTGCCATCGTAAAAGGTGATTCAATCGCGTCGTGGCCCGGAGACGCATCGCGAACAATGTTTTGCTCAGGAACAGAGTCCGGACATACTTTCCTGGCAAAATCAAATATCCACCTACTTGAAGACTCCTCGCTTTCGTTGACCGTTACGCGATTCCGCATTCTTCGGGCTGTGTTCCAAAGAGTGCTCATTGATGTCTCCCTCGACGTCTCGTTCACGAACCGACTCCAATATCCGCGTTTCTTTGCCTTAGTCAAGCTTTTAAACTTGGTATCAAGCTCCGAATAACGTTTAAAGTCGTCGGCATCGTCTGTATCCCGGAAGGTCAGATACGCGTCGGATCTTTGCGTGTAGACATCGGAGCACTCTTGGTCCCACCACGGAGTGGGAGGCCGTTCTTTGATCGTTACGCCGGGATATTTCTTCGTTTGGGCTTGCAACGCGGCGTCGAGAATCAAGCCCGCGAGGAGGTTGTATTCTTCAAGTGGTGGATGATGTTGAATCGACTCGACCGCTTTTGAAATCATTTCCTCGTATAACTTCCAATCGACATTCCGTGTGAGGTCATACGGAATGTCAATTGGTCGCATGCGAGTTGACCCGTTATTAATTGAAATGAGAATAGGCAAATGGTCGCTACCGTGAGGATCAAGGATTACCTTCCATGTGCAATCCAACCGTAGCGACGTCGAACATAAGGATAGATACAAAGCGCTTGGGCGCGCTGGAGGTTTCGGGATACGTGTCATTTCACCGTTGTTTAAAATAGTCATGTCGAAGTCATCGCAAAGGTTATAGATTAAAGAGGAGCGGTTATCATTGTATGGGGAACCCCAAGCCACGCCATGAGAGTTGAAGTCTCCCAAAATCAAACGTGGCGAGGGAAGAAGTTCTATTAAATCAAAGAGCAGCCGTTGCCCAACCTGTGCTCTGGGAGGAATATATATTGAGGCAATACAAAGCTCTTTACCTTGTATTGTCATTTGACATGCGACAACTTCGATGCCTGGAATCGAGGGGAGGTTAATACGATGGAAAGAATAGCACTTTTTAATCCCTAAAAGTACTCCTCCATATGGAGTGTCTCGATCAAGGCGAATAATATTAAAATCATGGAAGTTGATATCAATATTTGAAGTAAGCCAAGTTTCACAAAGGGAAAATGCATCGCATTTGTTTTTATTTTTAAAAACTTTAAACGAATCAATTTTTGGTAATATACTTCTACAATTCCACTGTAAGACAGAGATAGAATCCTTCATATACGCAGTTGAATTAGGCATCGAAGGATACAATCGCTGCAAGGAGGGGCCATTGGGCAGTCAACTGCTTCAAAAATGATCTAACTGTTGGGAGGAATGCTGTAAGAAAAATTTTGATTGGATCGGGTATATTGAAATTTTCAAAAATCCAGTCCACAATGTCAGAAAATTTCACTAATCCAGAGTTTGTTTCATCAACTGGATGTGCAAAAGGAACAGCTGGGGTTTTAGATGTTCCTGGCAGTGCTGGGAACTCCTTCTGGGACTTTAAATTTGCAAGCCCAGGAGGAGTTTGCTTCGGTTTTTCCGCAGCACTGTTTGGTTTGTTCGTACTTTTCATTACACTTTGGGAAATCTTAGGACCTTTACGGGGAAGTTTAGGAGAAGAAACATTTTTCCTCTTCCTAGACTCCCCAGGATTGGCATAAGATGTTCCCGCTGATGAATCGTCAGAACGGGTTTCATCAGAGGACAACAGATCAAAGGGGTTCGATGTTATGGTAGAAGTGGTCACGGTCTCCTTCAGCATCTCAGCATAAGAACGCTTTGAACGCTCCTTAAGTGACCGCTTGATTTTATCTCTGCGCTGCATGTACACCGGGCATGTGGAGAGCTCATGCTGGTTTTCCCTACAGTGAATACATTTTTCAGCATTAACACTGCAAGAATTTTCCGCATGAGTCTCCCCACACTTGCTACATCGTGCCTTATTGCAGCAGTAGGCGGCTGTGTGGCCTAACTGCTTGCAATTGGTGCAATTCATAACACGGGGTACATACAATCGCACAGGCAGACGAACCCGGTCGATCGAGACGTGGCTAGGGAGTGCAGATCCGGCAAACGTAACGCGAAACGAGTCTGACGGAGTGTAAACTTTTTTACCGCCGACGAGAGACATGGACCGCAATTGCTTACAATCCAAAATCTTCGCCTGTGTTTCGGTATTTTTGAAGCAACCGGTTGCGCTTTTTAGGATACACTCGACAGACAGACTCGAATCGGTTATGACACCGTCGATCTCCACGTCTCGTGCGGGTATGTAGACGCGATACTCGCGTGTGAAGAGCTCAGAGCAAGCGATAGCATTGGCCTGTGCCAGATCACTGACCACGACACGGAGCTTGTTAGGTCGGACCTTGGAAATTTCGGTCACGGCCTTGTACCCCTTCGTCAGGTCTTTAGCAATTTGCAGTATGTTTAAACGCTTTGAATTTACTCCTGCCTTTGGACGAAAATAAACAGTATAGCTGCCCTGTTGAGATCCGTCCGGGTAAAGCCTGGGGCGAGGGGGGACTGGAGAATGAACAGGGGAGGGGGTAACAGAAGGGTCAGGGTCAGGGGGGTTCGGGGATGGTGGCACGGGAGGCGAGGGATCTATATCCATTGCGCTAAATGTAGCGCACTAGCGCACTAGCGCCGACAAGAACACGTACCTCTTTACTTCTTCCTTCCAGCAGTGTTTGTCCGATCGTTCGAAGCTGCACCCAAAGCAGCCAGCAGCACCAGTACAGCAGCACCAATACAGCCACCAGCAGTGAGCCGGGTGTGAGATCACTCAGCACAGCGACCCGGACTCGACTGTCAACTGATGGGCTTGGATTAAAAAGATCTATTGACGGTGCACAGATCAAAACTGCAGCTGGTATTTTGCACCAATACATCCAAAGTTGTGAGCCGGGTACAGAACGTATCGACACAACTCACAATCTAGTTGGCCTTTAGCGCGAATAATACACTCTTTTGTTTGGCTATTCGTACACACGGACCGGATTGTAATAGAACGACCACTTTGCACGTCCGTTGCTGTCGAGTGTTCGACGCGGAATGACTATCGATCCTAATGAGCGCCGGGCTGAAAAAGATTCCTTTTGACCTCTACAATAAGCCACGAAAATTTGAAGTTCATCGGAGTTTATTTAATAGACCCACAAAGCGCTTATATTTGAGAAATCGATTTACATGAAAATTGTATGGAGTTTTTTCTTTTTTTAACATATATCTCTCGATAAACTTATTCAAATACACTTGTATTTTCATAAAACAGTAATACAGGCAAACTTCGATATAAGGTACATTTCGAATTTTAATTTGTACTTTATATCGAATTGTACCCTATATCGAATCATGAAACATTATCAACAATAGGGCTTGAAACTTTTTATTTTGTTGTCTTTTGTCTACGTATAGTTTATTTTGGAAATAGAATCCAAAGTACAATTCGAATCACATATTTTTTTTTTGCTTTTTTGGAGACTTTCAGCCGCGTCCAAAAAAAGGTAGTCTAGAGCATTAAAAATTGAAAAAAATTCTAGCCGTCATGTTATTATTACTAGTTTTAACTTACCATTTGTTTACAAACATACATATTTTTATCGAAAATACTTCTTATTTTTCTTCTTGTTCTTTTTTAATTTTTGGTTCGATGAATAAGAACCATGAATATCTGCTTACGGATTAAGATCTTTTTCAATTATTTCTGCGTTCTTTAGGATTTCGAAACTTGCATTTTCCTCGTTGAATTTTAAAATGACCGTTTGAACTAACTTTTCATTACACATAAAAATGGCCCAGAAATGCACTTTGCATAGTGGTTTAAAACGTAAAAAACGTGATCGTCATCCTTTTGAGTGTATAAATGCCATTTAAATGCCATAGTGTATTTGACAAAATTTGTTTATATCTTTAGGAGAAACTTTTGATGCAAATAGATTCTTGATTAATCTGCCTAAAGTGAGATGATAATTTTATTTATTTTATAACTTATCAAATCGAAGTGAAATCTTTTGCAAAGTTGTAGGTAATTTCATGTAAAAAAAACTTTGCTGAAGACACTTTGGTTCTATCTCATGAAAATAGACCACATACAGGTAGTTTTATAAACGCACATTCTCAAAATGTCTAAAAAAACAAATACCAATAAACTTTTTGGGTGTGATTTAAGGGGCCTACTATGTCCTAGATGTTTTTTTCATACTTGAGAAATACATTATTTTGCCGAACATACTTTAAGCATATTTTCAACTTTTTCCTAGGTTCTATTTTTTTTTAAATTTTATTAAAGACACTTTACACATATTGTGTGCATTCGTGTCTGACGTAGGTTCTATGGCGTTTTTGATAAAAATGCTCTTTTTCAAATCAAAACTTGTTTCAGCTGAGAGAGTGCTCAAGTGTGGTTTATGAAAAAAACTGGGTTTGGAACATTTTTTTGAGCATTGTATTTTAATTTTCACACAGATTGTTCAGGGGTCAAACTTTAAGTTAATTTTTTTTATCAGCTCCCTCGTTCCCATCCACACTATCTTATGTTTCCTCGGCAAAATTAAATTTTTGTACTTTTTTTAAACTTCCGCTGAGTGTAACGTAAATTATGGACACTCCCTAAATAATCAATAGTAAGCAGAAATGTTGACAAGATAACCAGTATGTTGTTTATAGAAGTTTCCATACCAATTTCGGAGTTATTTGTAACATAATATAAATATGTACCTTATATCGAGGTAAAATGTACCTTATATCGAGTGACGCTATATCGAAGGTACCTTATAACGAGGGTACCTTATATCGAAGTTTGCCTGTATGACCCTAATTTAAGTTTAAAAAAAATCTGTAACTTTTGGTGTTTGTTAAAAAGTTTGTATTTCGAATAAGGTGTGTATTTTTTCGGTATAAATCAACAACATGCAATATTGGTTAGTTTTCGAAACTTTTCCGAAATATTTTAATCCACTAGCGTATTATGGCGATATTTTTGCCGTAGCTTGAATCAATTTTAAGCGCGCCCAAGAACTTTGCACTTTCATCGAAACTCATGAGAATTGCTATTCGATCAACAGGAAATCTACCGACCGTATTTGATAAAATTCACCGTCTTAGTGCATTCAGATCACTAGTGCTGAACTGTTTCATAGAAAATAATAATAATAATACTAAAAATAACATTGAATCCATACAAAAAGTTCTTATTAATTTCAATAATTTTGCTTCACCAATCCGATTGTTGCGGTTCACTTCACGCAGTTGCTCCAATGTAAGCTCTCATCAGCTCAGAGGGAGGTAAGGGTACAGAGAGGGAGAAAACTTAACCCTGAAGGGAATTAGCTGTGATCTTACTCCACCAAACCTGAATACTTACTTCGGCGAGGAGGTTCCCCGATTCAATCACAGCAGATCAATAAGGTGAAAGTTGCCAAAGCGGAATCTAACAACGTTGGACTGCTCAAAAGCGACAATGAACCTCACGAGTGCCGAAACTCACCAGATCGAGGACTGACGACTTCCTTTGCGAGTCCGATGAGCGAAATTAAACGGTGTAAACTACAAGAGTATATGGACTGCGCTTTACAGTGAATAGCTGCCATACGGGGACGGGACACGAGGCATATGGACGCTAGGCATATGGATGTTAGGCATAGTATGCTAGGCATACAGACGCGAGGCATAATGGATGTGAGGCATAATGGATACGAGGCATACTGCCACAAGGCATAACGGACGCGAGGCCGAATGGACGCGAGGCCGAATGGACGCGAGGCCGAATGGACGCGAGGCCGAATGGACGCGAGGCCGAATGGACGCGAGGCCGAATGGACGCGAGGCCGAATGGACGCGAGGCCGAATGGACGCGAGGCCGAATGGACGCGAGGCCGATTGGACGCGAGGCCGAATGGACGCGAGGCCGAATGGACGCAAGGCCGAATGGACGCGAGGCCGAATGCGATGTTGTACGATCGCATGAGATCCAATTATGTAGTTCAGGTGTTATTATATTTCTAAAGAGTTTAAGTTGGGTATAATACCTTTCTTGAAATCATGCGGCGAAGACGCATAATCGAGGGCAAGGAAACGAGGCGGCACTAAGCCGCCGTGGTTTCCGCAGTCCGAGCCGGCCGCCGACCCGCCGTCGGAAGCGGCGGCCTCTCGCACCCAAACGACTGATCTACTGATTTGCTAGGTCTACTCAAACAGAGTTTTCTTCCCTTAGTTAAGTCCGAACGAGCGGTAGCGAGTAAGGACAGCATTCGCTTGGACAGCGAGTCGGCCGAAGGCCGCGAGTGTATTGCTTTTCAAATGACACTTTGAAGCGAAATACATGATATCGAATGCTGTGTTGATGATGACGATAATAACACATTCCATATCACTTCCCCTTGGCCTTGTGTCCTTTCGGCCTAGCGTTTATTCGGCCTCGCGTCCGTTCGGCCTCGCGTCCATTCGGCCTCGCGTCCATTCGGCCTCGCGTCCATTCGGCCTCGCGTCCATTCGGCCTCGCGTCCATTCGGCCTCGCGTCCATTCGGCCTCGCGTCCATTCGGCCTCGCGTCCATTCGGCCTCGCGTCCATTCGGCCTCGCATCCATTCGGCCTCGCGTCCATTCGGCCTCGCGTCCATTCGGCCTCGCGTCCATTCGGCCTCGCGTCCATTCGGCCTCGCGTCCATATGCCTCGTGTCCGTATGCCTGCCGTCCATTATGCCTAGCGTACTATGCCTCGCGTCCGTATGCCTCGCGTCTGTATGCTTAACGGGGTGTAATCCTGCCATACAAATTTAACTTATAACATAATTTATTCTAAGCGGTTACATTTGGTTTTACTTGCGGTTTGGGTTGTTATCTGAGCATCTTTGAAGTGTCGTAGCAGCCAAATAGAGCGATGGCGGTTGATCCAATCACCGATCAATATGGAGACTGACGAGGACAATGGCCGAACCTTGCTTCGCCAACGATAACGGCGTCTATGTGAAGCCGAAGATTCACTGCTCACGGGGGATTGCAAGCACGACCCTGCGACCTTCACTGGCAGCGTACGGTAGGCTGAAAGCTGGATGCAGAAGATCCCCACTAAGTTAAGTGTACGGGGCGATTCTATCTTAGCCTGCTCGGGCCCCGTGATCCTTGAAGCGTTCCCAAAACCGTACAGGCTCCGAATGCTGAGGCAGAGAGTGGCGAGGGTAGAGCTCACTCAGTTTATTCGGCTGATGGAACCGGAATCGGCTTCTAGTCCCCAAAAATGACGGAATATTGGATGGCTTTCCAGCTAACGACTTTACCGGTGAAAAAACTCCGAAAAAAGACCGATAATAAAAAAAAAGACCCAGCTGGACCTGTCCAGCAGCATTAGTCTCAGATCAACAATACTATTGTCCCACTCTTAACCCGTTCCGCATATTTAGTTTTACAATTTCCTTTTTCTTATTCTATTGTTTTAAACAGTTAACAATAAGTAGTTCTTCCTTTTTCCACGCTATACAATATCTGAACAAAGAATAACTTTTAGCCTTACTTTATATCACAATTTTCATACTATTTGACTAACCGTACTATTAGTTTTAATACATTCACTTTTGCACGTGTAGGCTTAATTTTAAGGATTTTTTCAACTGTAGAAACAGACATATACTTTAGTTGAAGTTATAATAAATTTTTTGTAATAATCCACCTTTACGTGCCGGCACGCACTTCTACTATCTGTGTCGTTTCTGACAGATCGAAAGGTTCATCGTAGTGCGCTGAGCTTTTTATGCGGTTAACGGCGGAAGTTGTCAGACGAGGCAACGGCAAATCCGAATCTTCCCGAGAGATCTTTTGGCCTACGTCCGCTGAGTAAACCTCTCTTATGATCTTCTGTGAGATGTGTTGTACGTATACCTCACACTCACTGTCATCCGTAACGGGCTTGTATGGATATGTGATTCCTCCGTGAGTGACTCACCCGTTTAGTACAACTTGGATGACCATCACTCACCGAGTCCACCTAACCCCAGGGACGGACTTCGGGACCATAAAATGAAACTCCCTTCAGATTGAATCGAGCTAAGTTTTGTGGCGAATGACACAACACAAAATTGTAACCCAAGTGTTACAGCAATGAAGTACGATAAGGGATATAATCACTGAATGGCAGTTTCAAAACCTCTAACGAATATGAGAGGTCATTCATTTATTACGTAACGTACTAAAAAGAAGGGGATATTCAACGAAGAATTCCATTGCGCGAGGCCCCCATGCAAAATTGCGGTATTTAAGGGTGGGAGGTGTTTAAAATTGCCATAATTTAGCGTTACGTAATATGTGAATGTCCCTAATGATATGATTTTATAATTGAAGAGTATTTCGACGCAAAATTTACAACTATTTTAAGAAACTAAGGCAAAAAACTTCAAAAAGAGATAAGAAACAACAGTTCTTATGAGAATCTATTTTTTTGTATAAGGGGCCATCCACATACCACGTGGACAGATTTTTACCGATTTTGACCCCCCCCTCCCCCTCCGTGGAAAACTGCCCATATAAATTCTAAAAAAAATTGTATGGACCGTCGACATTAACCAACCCCCTCCCCCCCAAGCTGTCCACGTGGTATGTGGATGGCCCCTAAGCGTTTTGTGGGTCCATTAAATGAACTCGGATCAACATCAAATTTTCATGGCTTATTTTTGGAGTAAAAAGGAAACTTTTTCCGCCCGGCGCTCATCGAAATCGCATGATGTTACAAAAATGGCCACTCTACTGTACATGCAATACGCAAAATACTGAAAAAAACTAAGATGATGCAATTCCGCCTATACCTACCAAACGAAACTCATTTTTCCTGCTCAGGATATCTAAAGCGTTCAACCGATTATATTTGGCATCTTAACGATGATATTTTTAAATCAGTCTGCAAATGTGCTGATTCATATCCCTCATTCCGAAACTGGGATAGCGGATACTTATTTGCATATATTCGGTCCACCTAGGTTATCCCAAGATGAGTCGTTGTCACGGAATACGCTTTTCTCCGACGCACTGTGGTTCGCGAATCCAGTTCTAAGCAAATGTCCTTCTACGGCTGCGCATAACAGTCGCTAGTTAAATTGGCTAAACCTGTTTTCTCGGGTGGGGGACTGTTATGCGATGTGAGTGCGTTTGTCCACGTGCCGTAAGGGAAGAGCGGCCGCATCAGTGGTTACTCACCACTATAGTTTATTTACTTGTTGTCGTCTGTCGTTTTGGTGAAAGATCAGTGACACAATTTGAGTGGGATTTCCCGAGCTAATATTCGCGTCGCAGTGACTTGCAAGAAATCGACAAATTCTAATGCTAAATATCATTCATAAATTTCACATCTAATGAGAAGGAGTGGTGTAAGCGAGACGCAATTTAATAACAGATAAGTTAAACGGTTTTGAACTTATTGGTATAATCAATAAATCATTACCGCCGAAAACTCTTTTTTCCTTTTTCGTTTTCTCGTGGCGGATTTTGCTTCTCTTTTTATCTTTTGTTTTGGAAAAAGTTATCTTAAAATAAATACACACTGTGGTTTATTTTCCGTATTGCACCAAAACAGGCGCGCTGAAGCATTCTGCATTTCTTGAATGCCACCCAGAAGAAGTCTCAGTATTCAAATGCTTGTAAGTAATGTATTCCGTTTTTTATAATCAGAGCGACGTAGTTGGGATTGCTACAAATATCTATTTGTTAAATTAAAGCTACGTGGTCAACATCTCAAATTGGTACATTATTTTACATTTTTATAATTCTAAGCATGCAAGTCAATGAGCCCATATCGGACGAGTCCACATGACAGTGCAGTCATAATACGCGGTATGCATAGTTGATTGTGCAAATATTTTTAGCTGGAATTTTGCAAGCTGTTTGTTTACATTATTATTGTATGTTCAATTCTTGCTGGGTAGACACTTTGAGCAGAATTTATTTCGTGGCATTCGACACTGGCCTCTTTTTCGATTCCGCTTGCAAGCTTCCTTACTACTGCAGATTTTTCAAGGAAAATGAAATCGTTCATAAAAAACTCCGGAAACCTATTTTTCTGGAATTTCACGCAAACAAAAAATGGATATTTGTTCTTACTGTTTAAACAGCCACATGCACAATACAAAGTGAAAAATTGCAGAGGTACATTTCAAGTAAAATCAGTATACATATTCTGATTCTACAGTAATTTTACTGAATTCCACTGTGATTATCATTAGAGTAAATGTAAATGCATAATCTAATTTTTTGAAAAATGTGTCTTTCTTAATAATGTTTTTTTTGGTTTATGATATTTTCAAGTAGATGGTTTCCGTGGTTAGTTTTCTGGGTATTACAAAACCAAAGTTCACCCTAAATTATTTATTTTAAAATTATGAATAAAATATTTATTTTTAGATGAATTTTCTATCGTTTTTTAACTTCTCTTAACTTTGATTTTTCGTGCTACTATTTTTCCAGATATCAACCTTGTTAATTGCTAAAATTATGTATATTGATTTTAGATTATGATTTTTCAAAGCAAGAGACGTTTTTTAGTTTTTATGTAAGTGGTTGACTCTGTTTAGTAAATATGTTTCTCTCAGATAGATAAATGAGGCGATTTATCCTTCCAATGCAAGGAACCACATTTAGTAGGTGGACACCTAACGGCGAGCTCCCTAGCCGTGGTAGTAGAAACAGGCCATTTGGTTGTCAAACAACTTTTAACATGGGTATTTTTCTCAGGCTCTCAGGATCACAATTCAGCAGCGTTTCATCAATGAGCTTCTACATCCGCAAGACGTGACCGCCGCGCCGCTACCAGAAATGTTCCCCGACTGACGGCGTCTGATTCGCAAATCGTTATCACCGATGATATAGTCAAGGTAGCAGGTATCTGAAGTGTTCCACCGGATGCGGTCCAGATGGGATTCCTTCAGTTGTCATGAAACGCTGTATATGTACACTTTGTAGCCAATACTGCTTTTATCACAGTTTTATAGCGCTCAAAACAGCCAAAATAGTGCTATAAAACATTGATAAAACCTGTTTTGTTACTTGGGATGTGTTCCCGGTCTTCAAAAAAGCTGTAAGTGAATCGTCTCGAATTATCGCGGTATAGCCGCTTTGAGTGCTACCTCTAAGCTGTGCTTCGCTTGCTGGCTCAGAGTTATGTGCAATATATATTACCGGATCAGTACGGTTTTATGTCTTAACATTCGACGACAAGTTAATGCTATTTACACCGATTTATCTGCGGCGTTTAATAAAATGAATCATCAGATTGCCATAGCCAAATTTGACAAATATGAACCTGGCATAAATGATAATTGGCTTGTCTGGCTCGAATCGTATCTAACTGGCAGACATTTGTCCGTCAATATCGGTGACCACATTTCCTCACCCTTCTCGTTTGGTATGGTGTTCCTCATGTTAGACTATTTCTACTCTTGCGGAAAGGATTGTTCCTGCAACAGCAGTTGGAAGCCTTCGCTGACTGGTGTCAACTCAACCGGATGTCGTTGAACGTATCCAAATGCTCGACCATTTCGTCTAGTCGTAGACGCTCCAACATCCATTCCAACTACGCTTTGACAGGCATTGACTGTTGAAGCGCGAATTGACGGTGAAGGACCTGGGGATCCTGCTCGACACCAAACTAAACTTCAAAAAGCATACATCGTTTTTAAAGCCTCGTCGCAGCTAGGATCTCTGTTTCGCCTTATCAAACTTTTTGGCAAAGTTTTCTGCCTGAAAACTCTGTACTCGGCAACTGTTCGGCCGTTATTGGAATATGCGTCTGTGGTTTGGGCACCCTAAAATCAAGATGGGAAGAACCGCGTTAAGGCTGTTCAACGCAGAGTCGTCCGCTTCGCTTTACGCCATCTCAGGTGAGCAAGTCCATGCCACCTACCCTGCTATGAAAGTCTTTGTTTTCTGTTTAGGTTAGAACTGTTAGCGCAACTTGGCTGAAGCGTGCTTCATAGCAGACCTTCTTCAGTGTAATATTGACTGCTCTTCGCTACGTAGTTCTTTGAACATCAACATATTCCGCCGCAACTTCCGATCGCACCCGTTCCTCTGAATCTCGCGGGCATAGACTGATTATGGCCGTCGTGAACCAATGCGTAATATTTCTCGTGTGTTTAATGGTTGTAACCATGTTTTTAACTTTAATATGTCTTACCAAGCGAACAAACAGCGTGTTTTGTGTTAATTTTAGCTGTTATTATTAGTGAGATCATTGTGGAAAACATCATCATCATCATCTGTTGACTGAATAAATAAAATAAAATAAAGAACTCAATATTGGAAAGAGGCTCCGTATAGTAGAGCAGTTAGCTCGAAACGGAAGGGACTCACACATAATCACGGATATAAATGATTGACCTATCACTTACTTCAATAGTGATACTGCCAATAATATGAAATGCGAAGTGTTGTATACGTTATGTTTACGAGAAAACTCATTAAAGTCTCTGTAAAAACGGTAACGGTTGGGGACACCAAAATTCACAGGAATGGTTGAACAGCTATAATCTTTCATTTTTTTTCGGTTTGAGCTTTTGGCGTGCACCTGTGTTGACCAGTGTTATTCTTGAACCCAACGAAACTGATTAAGCTGATTCTTGCCACCCTTGACGGTTTTTCATCATGCGTCAGCATAACAAGCGTAATTTCGGACTTGTTCGTGACGTTAGTTGCTCAGAAGCAGAGAAACGGGTTGAGGAATCTGACAATGACGTTAACCGCGAAGTGAAACGACGGAGAGCAACCGCAAACAGGAGGAGAAATATAATAACACCTGAACTACATAATTGGATCTCATGCGATCGTACAACATCGCATTCGGCCTCGCGTCCATTCGGCCTCGCGTCCATTCGGCCTCGCGTCCATTCGGCCTCGCGTCCATTCGGCCTCGCGTCCATTCGGCCTCGCGTCCATTCGGCCTCGCGTCCATTCGGCCTCGCATCCATTCGGCCTCGCGTCCATTCGGCCTCGCGTCCATTCGGCCTCGCGTCCATTCGGCCTCGCGTCCATTCGGCCTCGCGTCCATATGCCTCGTGTCCGTATGCCTGCCGTCCATTATGCCTAGCGTACTATGCCTCGCGTCCGTATGCCTCGCGTCTGTATGCTTAACGGGGTGTAATCCTGCCATACAAATTTAACTTATAACATAATTTATTCTAAGCGGTTACATTTGGTTTTACTTGCGGTTTGGGTTGTTATCTGAGCATCTTTGAAGTGTCGTAGCAGCCAAATAGAGCGATGGCGGTTGATCCAATCACCGATCAATATGGAGACTGACGAGGACAATGGCCGAACCTTGCTTCGCCAACGATAACGGCGTCTATGTGAAGCCGAAGATTCACTGCTCACGGGGGATTGCAAGCACGACCCTGCGACCTTCACTGGCAGCGTACGGTAGGCTGAAAGCTGGATGCAGAAGATCCCCACTAAGTTAAGTGTACGGGGCGATTCTATCTTAGCCTGCTCGGGCCCCGTGATCCTTGAAGCGTTCCCAAAACCGTACAGGCTCCGAATGCTGAGGCAGAGAGTGGCGAGGGTAGAGCTCACTCAGTTTATTCGGCTGATGGAACCGGAATCGGCTTCTAGTCCCCAAAAATGACGGAATATTGGATGGCTTTCCAGCTAACGACTTTACCGGTGAAAAAACTCCGAAAAAAGACCGATAATAAAAAAAAAGACCCAGCTGGACCTGTCCAGCAGCATTAGTCTCAGATCAACAATACTATTGTCCCACTCTTAACCCGTTCCGCATATTTAGTTTTACAATTTCCTTTTTCTTATTCTATTGTTTTAAACAGTTAACAATAAGTAGTTCTTCCTTTTTCCACGCTATACAATATCTGAACAAAGAATAACTTTTAGCCTTACTTTATATCACAATTTTCATACTATTTGACTAACCGTACTATTAGTTTTAATACATTCACTTTTGCACGTGTAGGCTTAATTTTAAGGATTTTTTCAACTGTAGAAACAGACATATACTTTAGTTGAAGTTATAATAAATTTTTTGTAATAATCCACCTTTACGTGCCGGCACGCACTTCTACTATCTGTGTCGTTTCTGACAGATCGAAAGGTTCATCGTAGTGCGCTGAGCTTTTTATGCGGTTAACGGCGGAAGTTGTCAGACGAGGCAACGGCAAATCCGAATCTTCCCGAGAGATCTTTTGGCCTACGTCCGCTGAGTAAACCTCTCTTATGATCTTCTGTGAGATGTGTTGTACGTATACCTCACACTCACTGTCATCCGTAACGGGCTTGTATGGATATGTGATTCCTCCGTGAGTGACTCACCCGTTTAGTACAACTTGGATGACCATCACTCACCGAGTCCACCTAACCCCAGGGACGGACTTCGGGACCATAAAATGAAACTCCCTTCAGATTGAATCGAGCTAAGTTTTGTGGCGAATGACACAACACAAAATTGTAACCCAAGTGTTACAGCAATGAAGTACGATAAGGGATATAATCACTGAATGGCAGTTTCAAAACCTCTAACGAATATGAGAGGTCATTCATTTATTACGTAACGTACTAAAAAGAAGGGGATATTCAACGAAGAATTCCATTGCGCGAGGCCCCCATGCAAAATTGCGGTATTTAAGGGTGGGAGGTGTTTAAAATTGCCATAATTTAGCGTTACGTAATATGTGAATGTCCCTAATGATATGATTTTATAATTGAAGAGTATTTCGACGCAAAATTTACAACTATTTTAAGAAACTAAGGCAAAAAACTTCAAAAAGAGATAAGAAACAACAGTTCTTATGAGAATCTATTTTTTTGTATAAGGGGCCATCCACATACCACGTGGACAGATTTTTACCGATTTTGACCCCCCCCTCCCCCTCCGTGGAAAACTGCCCATATAAATTCTAAAAAAAATTGTATGGACCGTCGACATTAACCAACCCCCTCCCCCCCAAGCTGTCCACGTGGTATGTGGATGGCCCCTAAGCGTTTTGTGGGTCCATTAAATGAACTCGGATCAACATCAAATTTTCATGGCTTATTTTTGGAGTAAAAAGGAAACTTTTTCCGCCCGGCGCTCATCGAAATCGCATGATGTTACAAAAATGGCCACTCTACTGTACATGCAATACGCAAAATACTGAAAAAAACTAAGATGATGCAATTCCGCCTATACCTACCAAACGAAACTCATTTTTCCTGCTCAGGATATCTAAAGCGTTCAACCGATTATATTTGGCATCTTAACGATGATATTTTTAAATCAGTCTGCAAATGTGCTGATTCATATCCCTCATTCCGAAACTGGGATAGCGGATACTTATTTGCATATATTCGGTCCACCTAGGTTATCCCAAGATGAGTCGTTGTCACGGAATACGCTTTTCTCCGACGCACTGTGGTTCGCGAATCCAGTTCTAAGCAAATGTCCTTCTACGGCTGCGCATAACAGTCGCTAGTTAAATTGGCTAAACCTGTTTTCTCGGGTGGGGGACTGTTATGCGATGTGAGTGCGTTTGTCCACGTGCCGTAAGGGAAGAGCGGCCGCATCAGTGGTTACTCACCACTATAGTTTATTTACTTGTTGTCGTCTGTCGTTTTGGTGAAAGATCAGTGACACAATTTGAGTGGGATTTCCCGAGCTAATATTCGCGTCGCAGTGACTTGCAAGAAATCGACAAATTCTAATGCTAAATATCATTCATAAATTTCACATCTAATGAGAAGGAGTGGTGTAAGCGAGACGCAATTTAATAACAGATAAGTTAAACGGTTTTGAACTTATTGGTATAATCAATAAATCATTACCGCCGAAAACTCTTTTTTCCTTTTTCGTTTTCTCGTGGCGGATTTTGCTTCTCTTTTTATCTTTTGTTTTGGAAAAAGTTATCTTAAAATAAATACACACTGTGGTTTATTTTCCGTATTGCACCAAAACAGGCGCGCTGAAGCATTCTGCATTTCTTGAATGCCACCCAGAAGAAGTCTCAGTATTCAAATGCTTGTAAGTAATGTATTCCGTTTTTTATAATCAGAGCGACGTAGTTGGGATTGCTACAAATATCTATTTGTTAAATTAAAGCTACGTGGTCAACATCTCAAATTGGTACATTATTTTACATTTTTATAATTCTAAGCATGCAAGTCAATGAGCCCATATCGGACGAGTCCACATGACAGTGCAGTCATAATACGCGGTATGCATAGTTGATTGTGCAAATATTTTTAGCTGGAATTTTGCAAGCTGTTTGTTTACATTATTATTGTATGTTCAATTCTTGCTGGGTAGACACTTTGAGCAGAATTTATTTCGTGGCATTCGACACTGGCCTCTTTTTCGATTCCGCTTGCAAGCTTCCTTACTACTGCAGATTTTTCAAGGAAAATGAAATCGTTCATAAAAAACTCCGGAAACCTATTTTTCTGGAATTTCACGCAAACAAAAAATGGATATTTGTTCTTACTGTTTAAACAGCCACATGCACAATACAAAGTGAAAAATTGCAGAGGTACATTTCAAGTAAAATCAGTATACATATTCTGATTCTACAGTAATTTTACTGAATTCCACTGTGATTATCATTAGAGTAAATGTAAATGCATAATCTAATTTTTTGAAAAATGTGTCTTTCTTAATAATGTTTTTTTTGGTTTATGATATTTTCAAGTAGATGGTTTCCGTGGTTAGTTTTCTGGGTATTACAAAACCAAAGTTCACCCTAAATTATTTATTTTAAAATTATGAATAAAATATTTATTTTTAGATGAATTTTCTATCGTTTTTTAACTTCTCTTAACTTTGATTTTTCGTGCTACTATTTTTCCAGATATCAACCTTGTTAATTGCTAAAATTATGTATATTGATTTTAGATTATGATTTTTCAAAGCAAGAGACGTTTTTTAGTTTTTATGTAAGTGGTTGACTCTGTTTAGTAAATATGTTTCTCTCAGATAGATAAATGAGGCGATTTATCCTTCCAATGCAAGGAACCACATTTAGTAGGTGGACACCTAACGGCGAGCTCCCTAGCCGTGGTAGTAGAAACAGGCCATTTGGTTGTCAAACAACTTTTAACATGGGTATTTTTCTCAGGCTCTCAGGATCACAATTCAGCAGCGTTTCATCAATGAGCTTCTACATCCGCAAGACGTGACCGCCGCGCCGCTACCAGAAATGTTCCCCGACTGACGGCGTCTGATTCGCAAATCGTTATCACCGATGATATAGTCAAGGTAGCAGGTATCTGAAGTGTTCCACCGGATGCGGTCCAGATGGGATTCCTTCAGTTGTCATGAAACGCTGTATATGTACACTTTGTAGCCAATACTGCTTTTATCACAGTTTTATAGCGCTCAAAACAGCCAAAATAGTGCTATAAAACATTGATAAAACCTGTTTTGTTACTTGGGATGTGTTCCCGGTCTTCAAAAAAGCTGTAAGTGAATCGTCTCGAATTATCGCGGTATAGCCGCTTTGAGTGCTACCTCTAAGCTGTGCTTCGCTTGCTGGCTCAGAGTTATGTGCAATATATATTACCGGATCAGTACGGTTTTATGTCTTAACATTCGACGACAAGTTAATGCTATTTACACCGATTTATCTGCGGCGTTTAATAAAATGAATCATCAGATTGCCATAGCCAAATTTGACAAATATGAACCTGGCATAAATGATAATTGGCTTGTCTGGCTCGAATCGTATCTAACTGGCAGACATTTGTCCGTCAATATCGGTGACCACATTTCCTCACCCTTCTCGTTTGGTATGGTGTTCCTCATGTTAGACTATTTCTACTCTTGCGGAAAGGATTGTTCCTGCAACAGCAGTTGGAAGCCTTCGCTGACTGGTGTCAACTCAACCGGATGTCGTTGAACGTATCCAAATGCTCGACCATTTCGTCTAGTCGTAGACGCTCCAACATCCATTCCAACTACGCTTTGACAGGCATTGACTGTTGAAGCGCGAATTGACGGTGAAGGACCTGGGGATCCTGCTCGACACCAAACTAAACTTCAAAAAGCATACATCGTTTTTAAAGCCTCGTCGCAGCTAGGATCTCTGTTTCGCCTTATCAAACTTTTTGGCAAAGTTTTCTGCCTGAAAACTCTGTACTCGGCAACTGTTCGGCCGTTATTGGAATATGCGTCTGTGGTTTGGGCACCCTAAAATCAAGATGGGAAGAACCGCGTTAAGGCTGTTCAACGCAGAGTCGTCCGCTTCGCTTTACGCCATCTCAGGTGAGCAAGTCCATGCCACCTACCCTGCTATGAAAGTCTTTGTTTTCTGTTTAGGTTAGAACTGTTAGCGCAACTTGGCTGAAGCGTGCTTCATAGCAGACCTTCTTCAGTGTAATATTGACTGCTCTTCGCTACGTAGTTCTTTGAACATCAACATATTCCGCCGCAACTTCCGATCGCACCCGTTCCTCTGAATCTCGCGGGCATAGACTGATTATGGCCGTCGTGAACCAATGCGTAATATTTCTCGTGTGTTTAATGGTTGTAACCATGTTTTTAACTTTAATATGTCTTACCAAGCGAACAAACAGCGTGTTTTGTGTTAATTTTAGCTGTTATTATTAGTGAGATCATTGTGGAAAACATCATCATCATCATCTGTTGACTGAATAAATAAAATAAAATAAAGAACTCAATATTGGAAAGAGGCTCCGTATAGTAGAGCAGTTAGCTCGAAACGGAAGGGACTCACACATAATCACGGATATAAATGATTGACCTATCACTTACTTCAATAGTGATACTGCCAATAATATGAAATGCGAAGTGTTGTATACGTTATGTTTACGAGAAAACTCATTAAAGTCTCTGTAAAAACGGTAACGGTTGGGGACACCAAAATTCACAGGAATGGTTGAACAGCTATAATCTTTCATTTTTTTTCGGTTTGAGCTTTTGGCGTGCACCTGTGTTGACCAGTGTTATTCTTGAACCCAACGAAACTGATTAAGCTGATTCTTGCCACCCTTGACGGTTTTTCATCATGCGTCAGCATAACAAGCGTAATTTCGGACTTGTTCGTGACGTTAGTTGCTCAGAAGCAGAGAAACGGGTTGAGGAATCTGACAATGACGTTAACCGCGAAGTGAAACGACGGAGAGCAACCGCAAACAGGAGTTTATACGGTTTTCGTAGCCAGATGAGATCCTGCGGCATGCATGTCCGTATGAAATTTGCATTCTATAGGACGCTGATTCTCCCGATGGTGCTCTACGCTGCCGTAATCTTGCAGACCGACGTAAGCGCCAAAATGGTCGATTTGTGTTTTTTGTGAATAAACGATAGAACACACCAGATAGGACCTATAGGCACCGAAATCTTATCAAAAGTGTAAAAAATAACGTCATTAATTCACGAAAACGAAATGACGTAATCGCCATTTCTACTCAACGTGACGTAAATCCAACTCAACCATTCAACGACTCAAGAACTAATCAAGCAAATTAAACTCAGCGGGTCAACCGAAATTAAAAAACTCATATTATTTCATTAGTTTAGAAGTGTGCCGGGTCCTTGAACGATCGCTTTTATGAGTATTTTGTTTTCAGTGCAAACGGGAACGTTTTTCCCAAAAAATGCACCTTTTGAGCGCTAAAAATTGCATTAAAATTTTTTTTTTGCGGCAAAATGTAACCGTATGTTTCAAGAAGCGATCGTTCAAGGACCGGCGAATTTAATAACGAAAAGTAAAAAATAAAGATGAAGGAAATCGGTTCAGTAGTTTTCCCGCAATCAGGATCACGACAAAGTCATTTTTCGGAAAACACCATTCCGAGATAATCGCGTGTAAAGTTTCAAGTTTAGCTTATGCGGCCGTGGCGAGGCGCGCTGCAAATCGCTCTAACTTTCTTCCTATTGCTCAGATCTTTATGAAAATTTGTGAAAATGTTCTCAAGATGTTGTATTTGAAGATAATTCAATAAAAAATTTTTTCGTTTTTTTGAATACCAAAAAGGTATATAACCCCTAAATCAGAAACGATTGTATAAGTGAGTGAGTTTTCCATCCTTGGGCCCAATACCACACAATATGAGAATTTCTGGAACCAGAATGATACCCAGAGGCCAGAAATTAGGCCTTTTTTGAAATCCAAGATGACGACTTCTTTTCTCTGGAAAACATTCCAAAATTATCGAATACCACTCAATATGGATATTTCCGTAATCGGGATGAATTTCTATCCACGGATTCAGCTTAGCAGTGATGAAATCGAGGTAATTGACAAGTGCGTGCACCTAGGCTAACTGGTGATTACCAACATCGACATTAGCAGAGGTCCTATGGTAGGAAATCGTGCCTTTTTTGGACTCCGGAGGACGCATTGCTTGAATAAAATTTGTCGCGGCACGAAGTTGACTATCTACAAAACTTTTATCATACTGTAGCTCTCCAAGGCCATGTTCGTGGACAACTCAAGCGCACTTGCTTTTTGTACGGAAGAAGTACATTAAAGATGGCACAGGCCACGAATGCAATTATATTTCAAACCAGATTCATTGCCGAAAAAGCATTCACGAATCGCGACTATTTGCCTGATTATGATAAAAAAATTGTTGAGGGACTTGTCGCATACTACGATGGATGTACGTTAATCGGTTATAACAGTGAAAATAATCGCTGTTTCTACAACAAAATGACGTTGGTAACATAACTTTAGTTAATAAACTTTTTTTGTACAAATCATACGTTCGGCAATGTTTTGTGATTATACTAATGCATTATGTACAGATCAGATTGCTGAAGTTCGTCCTAACAGTTATTATACAAACGTTTTTGGAAAAGCTTTGTACTGAAAATTTTACTCGCTGTCGCATACGTCAGTCTGCGAGATTACGGAGGTACGGTCATGAGTATTGACCAATTAAGTTGGCCGACCGGCCAACACTTGGAGTCTAGAATTCTAGGAGCGTAGGATTCTGCGTTTAACACATGACGTTAAACTGGGGAATAGAGTGCGGCGCAGGCACATGAACCACAAGGTGTCCGAAGCATCCCAGCATTTGGATATTAACAAGCTGATACGGCAGGCTACAGTAGGCTGGCCACGTGTCACGAATGTCGGAGGAACGACTATCGAAGATAATATTCAGTGTGGTGTGAATGCTGACGCCTGAACGGCGGATGTTAAGAAGTGATTGGAGAGTACTAGCATAAGATCGTGTGATGTGGAGACGTATTTGGGTTCGGCAGTAGGCCGTTAACGACCTGTGGCCATAAAAGTAAAGTTTGTTCCACTTAGTATTTGGCCGGTTTCTTTTATTTACTACAACGCCTCTAGTTGTCGTACCGCGAAACTCATGACCGCGTTATGATCTGGAAGGGTTGTTTACTTATTGGTAAAATATTCGTTTGGATTGGTACACGCGTTGAAAAGTTATCCAAGATGGAACGCGAGAGACGAGAAAAAATTGTGCACACCTACATTGAAAACCCAACATGGTCAGGAGGAATTATCACCAAGACTCTCAAACTACCGAAATCGACTGTGAATACCGTGCTCAAACGTTACCGGGACAATTTGACAGTGAACCGCACTAAACAAACCAGATGAGAAGCGGAACGTTGGACCTGAAACTACGAGCAAAGGTCATCAGGGCAGTCCGGAATAATCCTGGAGTCTCCCTCCCTCGAAGTTGACATCGCTGCGCCATCTTTTTGGCCAAATCGCAAACTAATCTGAGCATCGGTATTGAAGCCCTAACTATACCAAGAAACTTTGTTGAAGACCGGAAATCGATTGGTTAAACCGTTAGAGCGTTAATAATTTTGTTCTGAAAGATTTAATTTCTGGCCAAGTGTGTACACACTTAGATTTTATTGCCGAGAACTCAACAGCTGATAAACTCAGCGACAAGTTCTCGGCAGAATTTTTAAGAACTTCGGCAAACGAAACGTCAATACTTGCTGGTTTACGGTAAATCGATATATTTGCTGAATGTTCGTCGAAATATACTGCTAACATTCGTTAAAAACTTCGCCGAGCTCAATCAGCTGTTGGGAAGTTTGCCGAGATAAATTAAGGTGTATTAGGTGCGCATCCAGGATTGCAGCTGTTGACTAATCCTGCGATCAATAAATGTAATGAGTTAAGGCAAAGTCCTAATCATATTTGATATCTAATCCGTCAAATCATAGGTGAGACCTATAAAATCGTAGTCCTCAATCGTTCTTAACACTAACGGTTGGCTACGAACTTTGTAGTACGAAGTAAAAAGGGCCCAAAATTGTATCCTGTCTGGAAACCTGGGAGCTCAAATGAAAGCTCATGGTGTTCGAAACATATGTATGGCGCCAACTTTGATAAATGCACAAGTTCAATTTTCGAAAAAAAAAGGTTTTTGAAGATTTCTCATTTAAAAATTTCTAGCTTATCACTTCAATTTTTTTTTGTTTTAGAATTTCCAATGGACTCTTTATGCTTTAAACTGAGAGCCAGTTTTTTTCAGAGCAATTCAGGGTCCCAAGCATGAATTACCTTTTTTAATTATCCAAAAAGTTGATGTTTTGAATTATTTCGACATTTATGTAATAAACAATAATAATTTTCAAGTCACTCTTTAACATAAACTTCCACAACAAACAGTACAAACCTTTGCAGCTGGACATTATCTGTCTCGAACTGTTCTTAGAAAAGGTACATTCAATAGTATGGGCATAAAGGGCGGTATGAACGTCCTGTGGCAACAGATGTACCAGTGAACAGAAAGTTCAAAGAGTACCCACAGAGAACAGACGTTCATCTCATTTACAAAAGATGTGTAAAAACTTGCAACCGTCATTTAACACGAAGTGGTAATGCTCTCACTATGTGGCGCTCGCATCACTTAAAAAACCTAAATTAATCCACCTAGCGGTCAGTCCCAGCCTTTCTCATTCACACTTATTATTTGTAAAAATAGACGAACGCTTCAATCCAATGAATGTATATTCACTCTTTAGGTTCTAAAAATTGATGTTGTAATCTATACATATAAAAATGCAGTCCGGTCTGTCTGTCTGTCTGACCCATATAGGCTCAAAAACTACCGAACCGATCGACGTGAAAATTTGTATGTAGGGGTTTATGGTGCCGATAAAGGTTCCTATGATAATCTTCTGGAAGGGAGGGGTCCCATACAAATGAAACATAAATTTCTGCACAACTCAAGAACAAACCAAGCGAGTAAACCGAATTTAGCACGTGGATGTTTCAAGGGGTTACACACACATTCCTACACATCTCGAGAACTAATCAACTAAAAGGAACCAAATTTGGCAGGTGAATATTTTTAGAGGTAACAAATATGTGCATAATGGCTTGACACCCCTCCCTTTTCTATAAGGGAGGGGTCCCATACAAATGAAACACAAATTTCGCACAGCTCAAGAACCAAACAAGAAAATACAACCAAATTTGGTATGAGAATGCTTTTAGAGGTAACAAATATGTTCCATAATCGACCTCAGGCAACATTTTGGATTGTAAGATGCAATATCCGGTTTCTGGAAAACAACCAGAAATGGCCGATTTCCACCCAATATACTAATATCCGGATCTAAAATGATACACAGGAGCTCAAATCGACCACAGATACCATTTTGAATTCTCTGGCACAGATACCATTTTGAAAGGCGACTTCCGGTTTCAGAAAAACAGCTGAAAATGACCAAATACCACCCAATATGAGTATCTCCGGAGCCAGAGTGTTGCTAACCTCAGAGTGAAGCTAACCTCAGACACTATTATGAATTGTGTAATGGCAACTTCTAATTTCTGGAAAACAGCCGAAAATGGCCGATATCCGTCTAACATGAGTATCTCCGGGTCTAGAATGATACACAGCAGCTGAAATCGACCACAGACCCCATTTTGGATTCTAGGTTGGCGACTTCCGGTTCCTGGGAAACAGCCGAGAATGATCGAATAACACCCAATATGGGTGTTTCTTCAACCAGAATGACGCTCAGAGGCCAGAAATTATATTAAATACCATTTTGAAATCCAAGACGGCGACTTCCGGTTTGTGAAAAACAGCCTAAAATAACCAAATACCATCCAATATGAGTGTCTCTGAAACCAGCATGATGCAATTAGCTAACAATTGACGTCAGGCACCATTCTGAATTGCTTAATGGCAACTTCTAGGAAACAGTCGAAATGACCGAATAATACTCAATATGGATATTTCCGTAATCGGGATGATGCATAGAAACCAAACATTAACCCTGGACACCATTTTGAATTTAAAGACGACCACTTTTAGTTTCTGGAAAACAACCAAATAACTAAATACCTCCCAATATGGGTATTTCCTGTGTCAGATTGATGCCAGAAAATCTGCTGAAAATGACCGAATACCACCCAATATGAATATATTCAGAATTAAGGCGATGTAAAGAAGCCAAAAGTCGAGGATGTTGTCACTTCGATAAAACCAATCATTTCAAACGATTTGTAATTTGACTTTGATCATATCCTATGGCCGATTCGTCGTGCATTTGCAGACTTTAAACACATCGCAAGGAATCAATGAATTTGGAACGTTCAAATAGTACGATACCACATTTAAATTATGTTGAGGCCACATATATCGATCGAAGCAGGTATAGTTTCAAATAGTTTTTGAATTTCTTTTCTTTTCATAACTTTTTAGCCACATACATATCAAATTGTTATGAAGTTTGTTATTTGTAAGTTTGAGAGATGACTCGTTCGTATGACACTAGTTATGTTCAAATAAGTCATCAAGAATTAAAGTGTGCATCCGCTACCACTGAACTGATAATGAATTTTAGTATCGAACATCCGGTTTATGTTATAACTGTGAATTTCGAAACACGGGTAAGTTCTTTGTTATTTTTCAAAACATTAGCAGCAAACCAAAACAAAACAAATCATGAATTGATAACGACCGGCACAAAAAGATTCAATTGCGCTAACCATCACCCCTTTGCCCTGTTATAGTTCACTACAAAATCCCATGCTACCGATGAAATTTGACTAGATTTGATCTCCGTTGATTAATGTAATGTCTAGAACACATGCTGTGTTTTGATTACGCTAATAGCAATTATATACCTATCCCATACGTTTACTATAGGCCATATAGGTATCATCATTGAATAATAGATTATCGTGAAAATGAACACAGAAATTCTCATGCTGTTTTGCATATTGTTTGTGTTGGTATAAAGTCTCCCACAGCCGAGCCGAACGAAATAATCGTAGCTCGAAGACAATAAAAATGAATGGTTCCTTCATTTGGTATTTCATACTGTGCTCATTTCTGGATGTTGACGAGACTTTTTTTTGCTATTTTGCTAACAGAGAAATATCAGTCACAATTAGTTTTGTGATTAAATACAGCAAATATAGATTACAAACTCCAAAAAAGTGGTTATTATTAGGCATGTGAAAACATAGAAAAATGCAGAATGCAATGTACCTACATTTTGAGATGACACGATAAGATCTTTGCCTCAATAACCAGTGATCAGCAAGTACAAAATAGTTTAACTACTTTTTTAAAATTTAATGTTTATCAAATGCATGAAGATTCTTGAAGCAATATTTTTGACGCTCAAAACATTTTTGACTTCCAAAACAAAGTTTCATTAAATGTTTCATACACATCATTTTTTCAGCCAAACTGAAATTGATTCTTTGTTAAAACACCAACTAATTTTCTTTGGAAAAATTAAGAGATTCTCCATACTAGTCTCAAGATGTTATATTTTAGCACAAAAATCTTTTTTACTCAACAATCTACATGGGTTCATGATGTATGGTTTTATTTCACGAAAAGTAGATATTCACTTCCGAGTGCCTCATGCAATTTGCTTTTTTATGTAAATGGTTATTAAATTTATTAAATTTAGGCATTAGTAATTCGTCAATAACAGTAACAGATCACTCACGGTCAATGAACGATTCTCCTTTCACAGCACATCCCATGAAGAACACGACCAACAAGCCCCAAATAAACGAGGTTGGATTTTTGACAACCATTATTTTTTTAGGAAACACACTATGTGGAACATTAAGTTTGGAACCTATTTTTTCACAATTTTTATCCACTATTTTTTTGTTCTTCTCGACTCAATAAGCGAGCCCAATCAGTTTTGAATACTGCTGCTGCTGCTGCTGCTTTCACGACCGGAAAATTTCTTCTGTTCGCAACGAGAGTCCGCGAGTAACTGTCGCGGGAAGTAACTTTTTCTTTCCCGTCTAGTCCCTGCCGTATTCGCGCCACAATTCCGATATTATAACAGTGCCGCTTCGTGTGCGCAATTAGCTCTGTTCTGGGGGCATGTAACATCATCAGGTATGTTGCTCAGCCCGTCCGTAGGGTCCGGGCGTGCGGCATTTCAACGTTTGTGCGAAATAGATGAGCCGACAGGTTTACCGACTGCACTGCACTGCGTTCCCCTCCTTCGTAGTGCAGATCATCAATCCCGCTGTTCGATTTTCGATCTATCAAGTTTCCCGATAGAAGAAGCTAGATATTTATGTATGTCACACGCGACGATCATCTTCGGTGAGTAATTCCTGATGCAAGCAGGGCGGGTTTCATTTTATTTTTTCAAGAAACAGAGAATCACGGTGCGCAGTTTGCTACGGTATAGAGTAGTACCGTTTTGCTGGATTTTATCAGGAGCTGCATTGTGTATGATAGCGACCATGCTCGCAGAATCGGTTGTCGATGATGATTTACGTCTTAGTGCTAGTTTACCGTGCGTCTCCATGGAATAGTTTTCATCTTGTTCCTTTTCTCTTAGAGTAGGTAGGGGGAAGTAGGTAAAGACGGACACTGCGGGTAAGATGGACACTTTTAATATTTCACAAACTAGAATGTATTATGATAGTTGAGTGATGCGAATACCTTCTTTATAGTGTGCTAATACTTTTGAGTTGCATTATCGGTTTTTAGCAAGCAAACTGTCAAATTTGTGAGTAAAACAAAGAATATTTTCGTGAACGCGCAATTTGATGTAATTTTTATTTCACGGAAAATAGTAAAAAACTCGTGAAACTTACGTGTTTTCATTTGTTCACAATAGTATAGTGATTAATTAGTCTTTCCTCGGTTTTCTAGTGAAAATCCAGCAGATTTTCGATGTTCCGATGAAGAGCTACGATCGTTTGAAAAATTTACAACCAGGTCGGGCAAGACGGACACACTAAGGTAGGGAAAGATGGACACACGGATTTTCCAAAAATTTTCACATGTAGCACCTGTTGTGTACTACAGATGTTCACAAAGTACACCCGCGAGAGAAACCAGCAGATATTAATCACTGAGCAGTTAGAACAGGCCATATAGGCGGAAAATTTTCGCCTTCATCGAAATCCATCCTCTCAAACTGTTCACGTGATGTATAGATGGACTCTAATAACGTAGAGTAATGTATGGCCATCACTTAACACATAAATCAAAAGAATACTTAACGTACTACATCTTTTTTGTGAGTGTCCACCGTTACCTTCGTAGTGTCCATCTTACCCACCCCAAGTGTCCGTCTTTCCCAACCATGTCAAAAAACAGCAATTTGTAGTCTTATTTTTGAAGACCCAAAACACATAAAACTTGGAGGAAGTTCACTAATACCAAAAATGATTATGAAAACAAATGACCTTAAGTTTCAATTTGTATGACTACTGCGATCTAAATAGCAATACCTAAGTAATTATTTAGATTAAACCTTAGGGTGTCCGTCTTTACCTACTTTCCCCTACATCTTTTCAACAGTCCTAACTACGCAGATTTATTATAAAAAATCATATCTTAAACGTTGAACTTTGTATCATCCCAGTCAACATTTTTATACGCATACTAGCTGACCCGGCAAACTTCGTCCCGCCTATTTTAGTGTTTGATTTATTAATTTTAAACAACTCAAATTTATTGATTCCTTGCGATTGGATTATATCGTTTAAAAATAATTGGTTTTATCGGAATGGCAACATCCTCAACTTTTGGCTTTTGTACATGACCTCTATTCCGGATATATATTGGGTGCATTTCAGTCATTTTCGTTGTTTTCCAGAAACTAAAAGTGGTCATTTTCTAATTCAAAATGGTGTCCAGGTTCAGTGCTTGGCTTCTTTATACATCATTTCGATTACGGACTTATCCATATGTAGTAGTATTCGGTTATTTTCGGCTGTTTCCCAGAAGTTGCCATTTTTCAATTCAAACTGTTGTCTAAGGTCAATTTATAGCTCCTTGCATCATTCTGGATCCGGTGATCCGGAACCGTAAGTCGCCATCTTGGATTTAAAAATGGCATTTGGAGACAATTTCTGGCCCCTGAGCGTCATTCTGGTTTAAGAAACACCCATATTTTCGGTTGTTTTCCAGAAACCGGATGTCACCATCTTCGAATTCAAAATGGTGTCTGTGGTGTTTCAAATGGTATCATTCTGGTTCCGAAGATACTCATTTTGTATGGAAATCGGTCATTTTTGGCTGTTTTTTAGAAACCGGAATTTGCCATCTTATAATTCATAACGGTGTCTGAGGTCAATTTTCAGCTTCATTCTCGTTCCAGAGATACTCATATTGGGTGGTATTTGGTCACTTTAGGCTGTTTTCCGGACACCGGAAGTCGCCATCTTGGATTTCAAAACAATTTCGGGCCTCCGTGTGTCAATCTGGTTAAAGAAACGCTCATATTGAGTGGTATTTGATCATTTTAGGCTGTTTTCCAGACACCGGAAGTCGCCATCTTACAATTCAAAATATTGTCTGAGGTCGATTTGTGGCTTCAGTGCATCATAACAATCCCGGAAATACCCATATGGCGTCGTACACAAATTACGTAACGCTAAAAACCTAGATTTCATACCCCTTCCCCCGCTATGTAACGATGAGTAACGTGAGATATGACTCTGACTCCCCCCCCCCTAAAGTTACATAACGCTGGACAACCTGTCCCCCCCCCCCTCCAAATTTGCAATTTTGAGCAAACATATCTATTATGTAACGGGCTCAAATACTCCCCCCTCCCCCCTATGTAACAATAAGTAACGCAGACTTATCCCCCTCCCCCCCTTTATGCGTTACGTAATTTGTGTACGACGCCTATTGGTCATTTGCCGCTGTTTTTCAGAAACCGGAAGTCGCCATCTTGGATTTCAGAATGGCATTAGGAGTCGATTTTTGGCCTGTGAGCGTCATTCTGGTTGAAATGGTCTGGTTCTGGTCTGAGGTCGATTTGTGACTTCAGTGCATTATAACAATCCCGGAAATACCCATATAGGGTGGTATTTGGTCATTTTCGGCTGTTTTCCAGACACCGGAAATCGCCATCTTACAATTCAAAATGTTGTCTGATGTCGATTTGTGGCTTCAGTGCGTCATAACAATTCCGGAAATACCCATATTAGGTGGTATTTGGTTGTTTGCCGCTGTTTTTCGGAAACCGGAAGTCGCCATCTTGGATTTCAAAATGGCATTTGGGAACAATTTCTGGCCTCCGTGCGTCAATCTGATTAAAGAAACGCTCATATTGAGTGCTATTTGATCATTTTCGGCTGTTTTCCAGACACCGAAAGTTACCATCTTACATTTCGAAATGTTGTCTGAGGTCGATTTGTGGCTTCAGTGCATCATAACAATTCCGGAAATACCCATATTGGGTGGTATTTGGTCATTTTCGGCTGTTTTCCAGACACCGGAAGTCACCATCTTACAATTCAAATTGTTGTTTGAGGTTGATTTGTGGCTTCTGTGTATCATAACAATTCCAGAAATACCCATATTGGGTGGTATTTGGTCGTTTGCCGCTATTTTTCAGAAACGGGTAGTCGCCATCTTGGATTTCGAAATGGTATTTGGAGACATGCCAGAAGAAGGAAGGGTGTCGAAACATTATGGACATGTTTGTTACACCTTAAAACATTCACCTGCTAAATTTGGTTACATTTGCTTGATTGGTTCTCGCGCTGTGCGTAATTTGAGTTTCATTTGTATGGGACCCCTCCCTTATAGAAGAGAGAGGGGTGTCAAACCATTATATTTGTTACCCCTAAAAACAATCACCTGCAAAATTTGGTTCCATTTAGTTGGTTAGTTCTCGAGATAAGCAGAAATTTGTGTTTCATTTGTTATGAACCCCTCCCTCACAGAAGAGGGAGAGGAGTCGAACCACTATAGACATATTTTTTACCTCTAAAAACATTCACATACCAAATTTGGTTGTATTTGGTTGATTGGTTCTCGAGCTGTGCGAAATTCGTATTTCATTTGTATGGGACCCCTCCCTTGTAGAAGTGGGAGGGGTTTCAAACCATTATGGATATATTTGTTACCTCTAAAAACATCTACCTACCAAATTTGGTTCTTTTTACTTGGTTAGTTCTCGAGATGTGCAAAAGTTTGTGTTTCATTTGTATGGGACCCCTCCCTTCCAGAAGAGGGAAGGGTGTCGAATCAACATGGACATATTTTCTACTCCTAAAAACATCCACATGCCAAATTTGGTTCCATTTGCTTGGTTAGTTTTCGAGATGTGCAAAAGTTTGTGTTTCATTTGTATGGGACCCCTCCCTTCCAGAAGAGGGAAGGGTGTCGAATCAACATGGACATATTTGTTGTTCCTAAAAACATCCACATGCTAAATTTGGTTCCATTTGCTTGGTTAGTTTTCGAGATGTGCAGAAATTTGTGTTTCATTTGTATGGGACCCCTCCCTTGCAGAAAGGGGAGGGATCTCGAACTATCTTAGTCACCTTTCCCGGCCCCTAAAACCCCTATATACACAATTTCACGCCGATCGGTTCGGTAGTTTTCAAGCCTATGTGAATCAGACAGACAGACAGACAGACAGACAGATAGACAGACAGACAGACAGACAGACAGAGCTGCATTTTTATATGTTTAGATTTGTGTTGTTTTTGAAATATCTCTAGTAGGGATCCCCTACTCATATGTATCATACAAACTCGCATGATGATAACAAGCATTGTAAACGATTACGGCTTCGTTGAGATATATTTGCGATAATTTTCATTCTTTGACTTGGTTGACTGGGATACCTGATGCAGCAAATAGTATATATAAAAGTTATGTTCTTAAAATACCTCATATTTCTTTTCTCAAGTTATCTAAAGAAAGGTCAATGCTATAAAGAATTTTCAACGCAAAGCGTAGAGAAATACCACATTGTGTCGATTTTCTCAGATTAAAATGAAAATTTGTTGCTATAATGGCTACCAACAATTAAGGATTTTTTTTTTTGTTATTTACGATTTTACCATCAGAAGTAACTTTTTGAAATTATTCTGTTTACAATTATCAAATACTAAATAGTTGCTTCGATTTTCCTAAGAAAATTAAAGAAACAAAAAGACTTTTGGGTAAAAAATAAATCATGGTAATAATTTTTTTTTAATCTAGGCTATATTACATTTCAATGGTATATTTGTTAGCAAAATGTTACCAAATATAGATTTTATGTATTATGTTCAACGAACTTCCGCATAAAAACTGTTATTCTCGGTGCATTGCAAATTATGATGTTTTAAATTATAAATTACTATTAAAATCATAAAATTCTTTGCGATTTTTTCATTTTCTTTTGCGAAAAATAACTTAGATAATTTTGATAAAGAGGCTTTTAGAGTCAGTCACCAACCTTTCTTAATATAAAATAAAAAAGGCATCAACTTTTCTTAATACTGTATAAAAAATTCTGAAGGAACGTGGTAATAATTTTTAACGTTTGACATTGTTCTGGAAAATATCGTAATACTTATCATTGTTAATGTTTTGATAATTTCTAAATCATTGAAATAGTTATGAGTCGAAATACGAGTAATTCTAATATTTTCCTTGTTTCAAATTTCAATATTATCTATATCGCGTCGATACACTCTTTCAAAAATGCAGAGTGAATATGCATCGACCAAACCTTAATTCAATTAAACAGTTTTTTCAAAAGAAATGTCATCATATATAATGTCAACAAAGCTTTATTTTCTTGTATTATTCATATCATATTTCTTGTGAACTTTGAGAAAGTATGCGTGCTTTTTTTTCAAAATCAGCAGTTCAAAAGTAGTAGCTTATTGTTACCGTATATTGATTGCTTTTGGAGGTCGATAAATTACCTCCAGCCGAATTCGTATGATTGTAATGTTGGATTGTACACGATTGTCGGATTGTTGATTCGCAGTTTGGTGACAATGATGACGATGATACGAATTCACTCAACTATTTATACACCATTCATACATTATTTGTACAGCCATTAGTTCCTTCTGAATAGTCTAAATAGAGTATGAGAACCATCGAGCTTGCTAGCTTTGGTCGCCTTTAAAAAAATAAAACTCCTACGAAATATTCATTATCGTAATGCTACACTAACTTGACTCATTCCCGGCGGGTTCTATATGAAGTTTTCGGGAGCTTGATGACCATATAACTATAAATATTCTGAAACTTTATAATGAATGAGAACGTTTTAAACAAATTTATTGTTTTTAAATGAGTTCACACATTACGAAATACATAGAATCACGTAATTATTGAATGATCCCATGTATGCAAATAAAATAAAATTCCTTATATTCATCACGCACGGTTTACACCCCATATTTGCGCCTTCGATTCGAGATACATCAATCGAGCGTCCAGATAATTATAGGCTTGTTAGGAGAAGTCGCGACTTTTTGACATGCTGTACGTTTTGTCGTTTTACGTTATCATGAGGTGTTTTTCCGATCAGCTGGAAACTATGAGTCGAATTTGGCCATCATGTAGAATTAAATGCATATTCTAACACTTTACTCCAGCTGGTTTTCGCTACGTTTCGTCCCACTGTACAATTGGAGCCTGGTAGCCAACGGGAGCAACACCTTTTGCAACCGCTAATTATTTAGTCTCGTAGAGCGGAGATTGATTGCCAATAAAGCCCGCACTAACGGCACGGGTTAACCAGTCGCAGGTAATCTAACTTCCTATCGTGACGATATGATAGATGAAAGTTACTAATGAGCAAAGTGATGTCGTTTGTTTTTACCAGGTGCCACAAACAATGGGTATTTTCGATGATTTGCTGAAAAGAAATCACACAAGAAATGATTATCACGTAACAGTCTGTATCTCAGTGGACTTGTTAGTTATTGCATAACCTTTTCAGTGATCAAAAATTTGCAAATATTGAATTCAACTATAACAGTTTTTCGGATAAATTTGAGTTTTTTTTCTTCATTCTAAGGTGGGGTCGTTGACTGTGTGAATTCACACTTTGACGTTAATGGTGTAAAAACCAGTTCTACCATGAAGAAGATTTCAAATTTTTGGTAATATTCGATTACTGTATTGCTACGCTATTTTATTTATTTACCATACAAACAGTGCAACACATGCGAGGTTCGTTGCTTTACGTAGCATCTATATCACATGTTGCGGTTGATTCTGGAAAGGCCTCATATTGGAAATTAACTTACTTACTGTAATTTGTTACTTTATGAAATGGTCATTTTTACGAAATACTATAATTTATATAAAAAAAATTTCGTTATTTAATCTAGAAACTCAATGTTAGTTTTGGATTATTTTATCCTTATGCTTAAAATTCAAGAAAAAAATTAAACTACTAGAACAATATATATTGAATAAACAGATCAGAAAATTATTCATTAATTTATAGATCTTCGAGTTCAGAGCGGCTGATCAAAATAGCTGTTGTAAGCGAGTGCTTACAACGCTACATTTGTTGCATTCCACTTCGTAACCAATACCCACGAAGTGAGCCTAGCGTAGCATTTGATGATCACTTTCGTGTGATAGAACCACAACGCCTTTAGATATGCAAACTTGTGAAACGTTACTTCTGAAGCATTCTGCTCTTTGTGGGATATAGATCCAGGCCTTTATTATTTGTCTAAATTAACAGAAATGATTCTTTATTTAGACACATATTACAGGCCAAGACCACCATATAACTTTTGCGTGTAGAAATTTAATCTGTCTATAAATTATCTATAAACAATGATGCACATTTTAGTTTTTTTTTCTACTTAGTATTTGTTTTAGTATTTGAAGACTACTCAATAAAAAATTACAATAATTCACGCAGTGAAAAATATCAGCATAAAAAATATAACTACTCAAAACACGCAGCAGAAAAGTTATTCGTAAGATAATTGGGTAAGAATTCGTGAAACGGAGCACTAAAAATCGCGATGTCTAATTTTTTCAAATAAGTATTGGGTCAGAATTCGTGAAACGGATCACTAAAAATCGCGATGTCTAATTTTTTCAAATAAGTATTGAAAACTTCAAGAGTTTCACTCGGGAAGTTGATTTTCCAATATTTATTGAATTTGAGTAAGTTTACAAGTTGTTATTGTCATTTGAAATTTAGGTCGAAATTGTTTTTAAACAAATTTTCACAGCAGATGCATTCTAAGTTGTAGTTTACGAAAATATTTTTTTTGGAGAAAAAAATATTTTTTCAATAGAAACTATTTAAAACAATATGTTGAATACCTATGTTCTGGGGCACTGAAAAATATGAAAAAAATCACAAGTATTTTTGACGAAATTTCGAAACTGCCCTGAAAATTTCGCGGTGGTGATATTTTTTGATCAAAAGATATGGGCCTTCAAAGTTGGTGCCAAGCGCATTTTCAAGCGAGAAGCGAGTGAGCAGTACTACTATTGACAATCCCAGTTTCAGTTATATGTAAAAATTCTGTAAGGTTTGTAAAATTAGTTTGATAGAAATGATTTTTAGTCGCAAAATAGTCAAAATATGCTTAGTCTGTTACCTAACTTAATGATGAAGACAGTATATTTTATGCCCCTTACAACTCGCAAGCCTACCTACACATTTTACTAAAAAAAATAATGCAAAATTTAGTTAGGGGACAACCGTACAAAACGAATCAGCGGGTTAAGATCGCCCGTGCTATTACTTTTAGCCATTATGGTGCAATTTTTGGTATGAGAGCTGAAGAAAACTTGGTTTAGGAGCATTTCTCGCTTGAAAAATGCGTTGCGGCACCAACTTTGAAGGCCCATATCTTTTGATCAAAAAATATCACCACCGCGAAATTTTCAGGGCAGTTTCGAAATTTTGTCAAAAATACTTGTGATTTTTTTCAGATTTTTCAGTGCCCCAGAACATAGATTTTCAACATATTGTTTTAAATAGTTACTATTGAAAAAAAAATTTTTTCTTCAAAAAAAATATTTTCGTAAACTACAACTCAGGATGCATCTGCTGTAAAAATTTCATTGAATTCGATGCAATATTTTTAAAGCTATGTCTATTTAAAAACAATTTTGACCTAAATTTCAAATGACAATAACAACTTGTAAATTTACTCAAATTCAATAAATATTGGAAAATCAACTTCCCGAGTGAAACTCTTGAAGTTTTTAATACTAATTTGAAAAAATTAGACATCGCGATTTTTAGTGATCCGTTTCACGAATTCTGACCCACCTGCTTCTAATCTAGCACCAGCACGAAGGGTCGGTCGGGGATTATTTATGTAGCAATCTCCTCTATGACGGGAACCTATTTGCGATTATTTGTCTACTCAAATCTACCTTCCAAGAAACAATACTGAATGACTATTCGTCAAGTTCTAAATAATGCGTTTGCTACATTCTGGGCCCCATACATCTACTAAGATTTATCAAAAAACTATTACGCATTATTTCAAAATTATACATCTTTTCAAAGTAAACATATTGCTTTTACGACTCAAATAAGTTACTTACTACAGCTACACTGTATCTTCTGTGGTGTGTTTCGCATCCGTGTAGCGTTTTCTGGTGGCCTTCTTAATTCACGATTAGCCATATGACTGCATCTGACGTAGATATACGTTGCTGCTATCGTTATTTTCAGTGGTAGTATCGTAGGCATCCCAATCGAGACAAATAGTTGAATCTTGTGGACAGTTTTTTCTGCCATTTCTATGTGGACCGCATCACGCCGTATTCGCCCAAAACGGGTTCAACTTAATTAGGAAGGATCCTCCCTGTACAATGTATTTCGACGTACTTAAGATGAGCGGCTTTGAAATTTATTCTCTTCTGCCATAACCTGATGATAAATTTGGTAGTGTAGTCTCCGCCAATCGGAGAAATCGTTTTTTATTTACTAGGCCACATTCGCCGTTGAATAAGGTTTCTTCTATTTCTGTAACAGGTTGATTACCGGGTAACGTTCAACCGTCGAACCGTAATTCGAAGTGTTTTGACTCATTATACCATTTAATTTCTCCGACATATTCTATAGTAGCCTCATCTGCCGTATTGTTTTCAGACTATACCCAACGCCATTGATCTTTGGCATCCAATATATCGCCGACTCGGACGTTATTGTATGATGTATATTTTCGTTTCGTATTAGTTATCCATGCTAGCACTGTCTTCGAATCTGTCCATAATGTGGCAGATTTTATGTCCAGACGTATCTCCTTTTGAACGACGTCTAATAGCCTTGTCCCCATGACTGCCGCATGGAGTTCCAGACGTGGAATAGATACTGGTTTAATTGGCACAACTCTTGTTTTGGCTGTTATTAACTGCGTATTGATTCCAAAGCTTGTTTCAGTTCTAGCATATACACAAGCTGCAAGTGCTTTTTCAGAGGTGTCAACGAAAACATGTAACTCTATCGGAGCGTGCTCTGTTAGAATGCATCTCGGGATCGATAAGCTTTCCGCTTGTTTAAGTTTACGTGAGAAGTTCAGCCATTGATCGTACAGCTCATCCGGAACAAGTATTTCCCATTGTTTGGAATATTTGTGTAGTTCCTGCATTAGTATCTTACCATGCACAACAAAATGAGAAATTAGACCCAGTGGATCGTAAATACTCATAACCAAAGATAATACTTGTTTCTTCGTAGGTATTTCGTTAATATTGAGGATTCCTGCTCCTTTATCGTTATGATTAAATCGGTAACTTAGCGTGTCTCTACTGGTGTTCCAATACACACCTAATACCTTCTCAATTTGAGATTTCTCATCTTCGAACGGTTTTATATCAGCGCATAACCGTCTTGTTATAGGTATACTTCTCAGCAATTCAGTATTATTCGAAGAGAAGTTTCTAATATGGAAGCCTCCTTCCTGATGAATTTCAGTTACCTTTTGTACAAGCTCCTTTGCCTTTTTTGGATCCCAAAAACTATCGACGTAATCGTCGACGTAATGTTGTTTTATTATTGCATTTACAGCCTCAGGAAACTGTTCCAAGTATCTCTCTGCGTTATGGTTTTTTACTGCTTGCGCGCAGTATGGCGAACAAGTCGAACCAAAAGTTATGACTTGCATGACGTAAATATTCGGTTTTTACTACTGTTGCAGTCGCGCCATAAGAAACGTTGCGCATTTGATCTTCTCGGCGCATTTTCACTTGATGGAACATCTCCACATACAGGTATTTTTCCTTCTCGAAATCGTAGAAGAGTCCCGAATAATGAAGTCAGTTGATCTGGACCGGGCAGCAACATTGAGTTCAAAGATACTCCATTTACTTTTGCAGCTGCGTCGAAAACTTATCTTGGCTTCGGTGGCAACTTGTTTTGATTGAAAACGATGAAGTGCGGAAGATAATTTTTGGAAGTTTCGTAGCAATTCCTGTTGATTGAGCTTACGAATATAGCTTTCTTCTTCTTCTTAGATTTTTACCCACGGAAGAACTGTTAAAGAGGCTGACCAAAATACTGTTCTAATAACGTTCAATCGTATTTCGGCCTCAATAGCGTTTACTGTCTTCAAAGCGTGTTGTTGCAATTCCGATGGGTCGAGTTTATATAGAATACTTTAGTTTTATAATCATCGAAGGTATTGGCTTAACTTCATACAGTTCAACCTTTCAACGTGTAATCACTAGCACTTTTTATATTTGTGGATATCTTCTCATAATTTCACTGCCTTTAATTCACAGGCAGACTTCGGTTACTTCTGACAATTTTACTTCGAATTCTCCGCAGATGAGAAGCTTTTTGTTATCGCTTCCAATTCTTCTTAATGTACTACGGCGATAGAATCATTTTCTTCGCTCAATAACTTTTTCTATAAATTTTATGTTGAAAATTTTAACTTTCATTAATGTCTCATCGTTTCTCCAATTTGGAAACGAAAAGCTTGCAAAGTTTGTTGACAGGTTGATGACTTTTTGATGTATTAGGGTTTGTTCTTTATTTTCCTTCAAACATCCAAATTTGCAACCTTTACGGAAGATTGCATAAGTATTCCTTTAGCATTCAAATAAGCAACCGTCGACTTTTAACGGTTCCACCAATTTATTCCATTCACTTTGTTCTTTTGCCGAAGATTTCAAATTTATACGCCTTCGATTCAAAAAAGTTAACTCTTGAACCTTTTTCCAACGAGTTTTAACAAGTTTGAGAATCCTCGATTTATTATGCCATGTAAGTTTTTCAATAACCTTCTTCGTAGTTTCATCGACTGAACTTGCATTGCATTGTATCCAGCGGCTTTCATCGATGTCTTCCTGAATTCCATCAACTTTAACATCTATCAGCGATATGACGTTCTTGCTAACATCTTCATCCTGCGTTGAACATGATTCTAGCATCATTTTTTTCCTTGTTGATACTCTATTGCAGCTGAATATTCCAATATGTTCATCATTTTGGCCAATTCGTCGTATCGTGTTCCAAAGCATGTCTGGAAACTTTTCAAATTGTTGCATCTTGTCGTTAGGTGATTCTGCGATTTCCGACGAATATTTTGGGTTTGATATACATCCTAGCATTTCAATATTATTCGATAGGATTTTGCTTTTACTATTGAACCAATTTCCATATAGGTTCTTGACAGCCGTGCTTAAAAGATGATTCTCGAGTTTTATATCCGCATTATGATGTTTAACAATTGCATTCTCTGCATAGGAAAATTCCTCAGGACATTTACAACCATTGCAGCTCCAAAATTTCATTGCTGCATCAAAGAATACATTGTCCTTTATGACAATTGTAAAATTTCGACGAAAATTCAATATCAAATGATCTTTTATCAATTCCACTGATCGTTGCTTCCGAGTAACGTAGTTATTCAAAACATCATTTCTGGCCACACACTGCTTTATAGTGTCTAAGTTGTTTTCAGCGTAGTTGTAGCTTACTATCGGTTTGTTACGCCTAATTTTCCATGGTGATCCTGGAGCATATCTTCCGTTTTTGGAATTGATTACTTCTGCAGGTGATACTCTCGGTTTGATAATGTTACCAGGTTTTCGTTTTAAAACCGAAGGACTTCTCAACAATTTTATTCAACAATATTTTTTATGCCCTTATGTTCATTTACTTGATGAATTTTAGGGTCTTTCTTTTCACTTTCAAGCTTCCCTTTTTGAGAGCTTATCTCTGATTTTTGGCAATCTTGATAGTCTTGTTTTACTGGACATACTTTAGTGGCATTAGCTCGTGCAGGTTTCTTTTCCACAATCTTTGGGGAATTAACAAGAACCTTTCGCGGTTCTATTGATTCTTCAGAAATGTTTATTCTTTTAACTGCTTTGAATATTTCTTCATTTCCTTTTAAAGGCTTTGGATTAGATTCGTGGTGATCAACTCTTTGGCGATTCTCGAAAATTACAACAGATGTTGTATCCTTGTCTTTGAGTGACTGTTCATCTTGTGCGCTTTTCCTGGCGCACATAGGAATTCCTGGCGGTTGTCTTGATCTCCGCCTCATTGCATGCGCTTCAACATGTGGTTTCAGCCAGTCGTTTAATTCATCTAAGTCTTTGACTTGAGACTTTTCCTTAGTCCAACAGATTTGTATGCCGAAAGAAAACTTTCCAATAATATCCTCCATCAGCTGAGGATTATTTAATAGGCTAATTTCATTCATGGCCTTTATACTAGACACAAAATTGTCTAGTGCATTGGAGCAACCCGTTAGATTCGAAGTCTTACGGATGTCATTAAGCAGGTTATTATATTCCAACTCATCCTCGTACCGGATGAGTTGATCCAAACATTCTGGATCTGCTAGCCTGTTCTCTGCTGGAACATGATTTGCTTCTTCACTGAAGCGAACCTGTGATGATTCAGTCTTCGTTTGATAAACTGAATACATCTTTCTTGCCATAGTTGCCATGGTCTTTAAATCTTTGCGATATCGTAACGCTGGTCTTTAAACATTGCGTTTTTGCAAGACCCATTTCGATGTTTGTGCATTTAACACAAATCCATCGTTCTTCAGGTAATGGTAGCCTTCTAAGGTGTCCACAGTTCAAATGAAATCTGCGATCGCACTCATCACATGCGACCGTGTTTTCCTTAGAATCTTTCTCCTTGCACAAGCGGCAACTACCGTTAGGATTGTTAACAAAATAACTCATCGTTGAGTAATGAGGGCGGTAGCGGCTTTCTGATGATTTTCTCTGTGGTTTCGTAGGGTTGATCGCCGTAGAAAGAATCGTCGCAAGGTATAAAGAAAGGACCGATACCAACTAGCTCCTCTCTGGAGTGACGCCAAATGTCGACTTCAGGAGTTTATGAAGAAGAACGTCTTTCTTTTAAAAAGGGTTAGATTCCTCGGGTTATCTTAACCGACGTGCAAAGGTCCTTTTCGCATTCGAAAGGCTTAAACACGCAAGGGACAACCTCTGAAATCTAACGTTCGGATTAAGAAAGATCTACGCGAGTTCGATTTTGCTAGTGGTATGATTTTATTTGGTAGCAAATCGGGTTTATATACCAAATTTACAAATTCGAATCTTATGAACTATGCCTACGTATGGAAGAGAAAATGAGAGAGAAGATTCTCCGAATCTTCGTAAGGGAACAAATAAGAACGCGACAGAATTTCCATTCGCCTAGTCAGGTCAAATTTGCCTTCCCCTAATCCGGTACCTGAACGGGAAAAAGGCTTCGAACGTTATCGGCTTTCTTTACACGCGCCTACGACAACATTCATTCAGATAGTTACAATGTTTTACAAAGCGCCGGATTTGCATTCCCTATTTCCCTACTTAAGATGATAATGCGTACGCAGACGCGCCGGCTGATAATAGGACTTATCGCCCTTTTCTTTGAGCATTACTCGCCCATAATTCGCATAGTCATTGACGCTGGCTAAACCTAACAGACAGAAAACAGAACAGAACAGAAAATAGACCGCTTACGATTAGTGGCCTCGCACGGATCTAGAAATTCTATACCTGCTTCTAATCTAGCACCCGCACGAAGGGTCGGTCGGGGATTATTTATGTAGCAATCTCCTCTATGACGGGAACCTATTTGCGATTATTTGTCTACTCAAATCTTCCTTCCAAGAAACAATACTGAATGACTATTCGTCAAGTTCTAAATAATGCGTTTGCTACAAGGTGAGTACGTTGAAATAAAAAAGTTTAGCACACAAAACCGCCGTAAGATGGCTAATTTGGAATTAATTTACCATCTTCAATGTTCAACAGTTCAGAAGCTTCCGCTTCGTATAGATCGGTAACGGAGCTGGCTACGATAACTACGCTGGTATCAACAACTCTCAATTTTCAATATTGTGGAATGTGTTAGTTTTATCTAGAACGGTTTTTAGTTTTTTATTCTATCGACTGCGGTTAGTTGCCCAAGCAAAAATTCAGGAAAACACACTCGTATGTTCGTGTATGACAGATTTTTTTTTCGTGAATGTTCGTAAGGTTAGCAGAAATCATCCATCACTACACAAATAAGACCATTTAAAGCATGAGCTACAAGAGGCTCGTCATTTATAATGATGTAATTCAAATAAAATTCCAAATTTGTGTATAAAAAAATTGTGTTTTAGTGCAAGAATACGCTCCACAGTAAAGAGAAATGTAAATTGCGTAAATGTAAAATGTAAAAATGTAAAATTTGCGTAAATTGCGTAAAATATTATTATAATGTTACATTTCCCGCGTATTTTGTTATGTTATATTATAAATATTCCATCTGACAATTTTTGAATATAATTAGAAACTGGAGACGATTAAATATAAACTATTAGCGAATCCTCAGGCGGCGCAAAAAAGTGTTGATGGGTTCGTTGAAGTCGAAAAGTTCTGCAACTTCGTTGAACCTCTTTGACATGAACCTAATCGCATTATACCGGCCGTTCCGACTATACCTCAAAGGTCCAGTTACACACACGGTGTTGCTTAAACCAGCTGAAGGGATGTTTCTAAATTTTAAACCACCACAGGGATTTTTGGTTGGTTAAAATATCCTTTAATACAAAAAACTTTTAGAAACAAATTTCTTAAATTACAAATTTTGCTTACATTTAGTGCCTCCAATTCCGTTAACCACGTTTTATACTTGGTTATATCTCAGCTTTAGGTTAAGCTTTCCCGTTTCTAGTGGTAAACAATCGCATTAACTACTAGCTAATTTGTATTAATAATTTTATGTATAATTCCTTACCCGAACTTAAATTATTAAGTGAATGTATTTTTATTTTATTAAGTAGAAAAAATTGCAAATAATTTAAAGTTGTGCACAAACTTGCTGGATCCTCCTAACTCACCAAGATGACACTGGCTAAGATCAGTTGCTAAGATTACACGCAAGTTCCCTTGATCCCATCCGATGACAGGCCACGTCCGATAAGCCGTCGATAATGTAGACAGCGGCTCCAGAGGTGTTGTGACTTCTAGGGGCGTTTCGTCTCTGACGTAACACACGGCGTAATGACGCCTTCTCCGTGCAAAATAGAAGGCGTGATGGCGATGACGTCATTACGCCTTCTATTTTGTATGGACTCGTCATTACGCTGTGTGTGTAACCGGGCCCAAATACGCACACGACGTGACAGCGCCTTTCTGACGAAAATTGTCAGCAGGTACCTTTTTGAAACCTTCCAATATGCTTTTTAGCATCTACCACCTTCCATTCATCTACAAGGAGAATGCATTCGCGCCGTCTTGAGCTCCACCGTGTGCACACCCTCTTGTCGTCATGGCTCGCAATTTTTGTTTATTTATGTTTGTTGGAAGAGAAAAGCTGTGTGGAAGGTACGATGCGTCTACACGGAAGACAGTCAAGTGCGCAGTAGAAGGCGGCAGGCGACTCAGCTGCTCAAATCTCAGCTGCTTGTTGGCTTTTGAAATGACATCTTCGTCCGGGATGTAAGCTGGTTATCCATAATTACATCAAGATCTTCAACTTGGCTTACGCGCTGAAGAGCTTGCCCAGACAAGCTGTATGGAAAGCTAATTGATTGAAGCTTTCTGCTGACGTCACGCGAATGAAGTCTCGTTACGGTTGTTCCAACTACTGGAAGCATAATAAATTATTAAACAAAAACACTCCACTTGTTGGATTAAAGCAACGTTCTAATGTTTTGCGTTATGATAACGGAGCAATTTTCTTTGCGTCTGCAAAAAACGCTATTGAATGAATGAAAATGAGCCTACGATACCTAGCAGTAGGTATCGTAAGTACCTAGCATAAGTACAGGATAATTAAAAGGTTACTTAAATGAGCATTCTTCATTGATAATGACTGTAGGCTCTACTCGTCATTTCATCGGATGGCGTCTGTGGGAGCACTGACCTTGCTGAACATTCAGTCGTAGACAAATTCACATAAATAGATACATTTTCTATTATAAAGTAAAAATTTCCTAGGTTAGCTTAGTAAGTTATCAATTACCGAAATGCAAAACAAAGATAAAATCAGAAAATTAAATCAATTTTAGAAAATTCATTAAATAAATTATCATCATATACAGTCCCTCCACAATTATGAGTCAGCTACAATCAAGGGTCACTTTTACGAAAATATGTCTATTCTCACAAAACTAAGCAATTTTCACTATCCATGGCATTTTTTTCAACTCAGTCGTAACCTTGTTTTTACAACTGAAAAGATTTAAATTGGCAAATGTCACAAAAAATAATAGTTCTACTCAGTGCAATGAACGAAGTGACTCATAATTATAGTAATTTTACATTTTGCGGGCGGAGCAGGTACAAAACTATAAAAGCTTTTGCAGTTCCGTTTCCGCAAACGCCTGCCATGAAACGTGGGAACTTGATGACATTACCGAATACTAGAATCGGCCAACCGACACAGAATCACATACCCATCCAAAAGAAACCAAATCCAGCTTATAATAAAGCCTTGTTGAATGAGTTACGTTTATTTATATTTGTTAAACTGGACCTACAATCCATAAACTGTTCGTTGTATACGCTTCTCATCAATTTTAATTGCGAATTGCACCTATTTTTTGCAAACCCACTGTCATTGTAAGTCAATTTAAGTTAAGTCATAGCTAGGTAACCCTATGCCAGATTTTTTTCTTCAAGAGAATTTGAAGTTTCTTTTAATTTTATTCTCAACTGTACTAAAACCGGGAAAAACTGGGAAAGCGAATATTGAAATTGAGTGGCCTCCATGAGTATAAATTAGCTGAGTTCGTTTGACATAAGTGTTGCAATGAAAAAATGAATTCCCAGTCAATCTGGGATGTAAATTTATAAGCACCAAGTGCCCTAAACGCCACCTAATTGTCAAAGAAAATACGAATATTTGCATGTTAGTATTTTCTAGTCAGACAAACATTCGCACATTCTAGGCATAGGAAAAGTATAAGGATTATTGCCTTAGCTTGAGAGATACCTTTAAACTATTCATTTGAACGTCTTAATAAAGACAGTTGATTTGACTTCACAGCAGCATTTCAAACTCTTCGCTTTTATTGTTTCAGTTCTTAGAGTAGTGAGGGGCAAAAGTACAAACTTAATTGTTTTTGCAACAGAACTATTGCAAGAAACTAACATAAAATTCGGTTTTGTTTTCAACCGGTACATTAACCATTTGTCTTTAAAACATAACGTATGCGTTAAAAAAATTGGATTTTTTTCTGGTGGTGATCAGTTTTCGCGACAAAATTGTTGGTTCTTACGGCTCAGGCTTGGCCAGAAATCCTCGATGGGCGGGCTCCGAAACTTGGATACCACATCGTTATTCAGCCTCTCCATCTCCTCCAACGATCGCTTCGAGTGGTGGGCCGACGTCAGATCCGGCCGAAACATCGCGTCTTTGGCCTTTTGGTATCTCTTGATGAACGACGCAACTTCCGGTAGGTACTTCGTACTATAAATTTCCCCGTTCACGGCCAGTCCGGAGTGAAAAGAGAGTAACTTTGACATCCCTTTCTCACTGATTGTCAGCCACAGCAGCACCTTCTTGGGAAACTTGGTGTGTGAAGTGAACTTCACCTCGGTGCTCACTTCCTTCGTGGTGGTGATAAAATAAGAAGTGCCCCGCCAGTCGTTGCCCTTCAAGGTGAGACAGGTCTCGTTGTCCATCACCACCGCCACGTCGTGATTTGCCGGGAAAATCGACTTGATTATCTTATTCAGGCGCTGCCGCTGCGTCATTACCTGCAGCTCCGAGACTAGTGGATGGGACTGGGACGTTATTTTCGTTTTTAACGAGTTTTTCGAATTATGTGTCCAGCATGAGAATTGCCCTTTTTGAAAAAAATACTCAAATGCGAGTTTTCACCCCGTATGCGGGGCAAAAGTACGCAATTTAAGGAGCAACTTTTTGAAATTACTTCCACAGGCCGTTTCTATGGTTTTGGGTGTTTTGGTGATATGCCCTGAAAATGGACATTTTGGAATAGATTCCACTGGAGCTTCTAAAGGCCATAGAATCAATTATAAAAAACAAGATCAAATACTTTCGGAATCGGGATAATGCTAAGAGATATGAAAATGACTCCAGACGAATCGGAAGTCACCATCATAAATTTGAAAATGGCACCTGGAGTTGATTTCCGGTCTCAAGGCATCATTATAATTCCAGAAACACACATATTGGTGCTCGGTCATTTTAAGTTGTTTTTTAGAAACCGGAACCCGCCATCTTGGAGTCCAAAAAAGTTGTCTAGGGTAATTTTATAGTCTCAGGGCATCATTATGGTTACGGAAATACTCATATTGCCTGGTATTTGGCCATATATTGTTTTCTAGAAAACGGAACTCGCCTTTTGGGAATGTAGGCATCATGTCGATTATGGAAATACGCACATTGGAAGGTATTCGACCATCTTAGGTTGTTTTCTAGAAACCAAAAGTCGCCATCTTGGAATTCAAAGTGCGTACTTTCACCCCACATTAAGTTTTTCAACTAGTTTGATTTTTATGGCAAACACAAAAATAACAACAAACCACAGTTATACAAGAGTTTTTTGTGTTCTGTTGTTTTCGAGTTTCTGTAGTTTCCGAATAAAAGAATCGTAATTCCCAAAACTAAGAAAATTAGATCGAAACAGCTCAAAACCAGTGATGGAAATGAAACGAATATGATGCAATCGTCGTTTATTCATCATATGTTCACTTCACGATGTGTACAGGCCGGGACTAAACTCGAATCCTCTCAACCCATAATGAAATGATGATAGGGTGCATAGGTTTCTGGGAGAAAACCAGAGGGGATTCACTGCTGTCAAATTTCATATATGTGTGTGTTATCGCAGATCAACTCTGGTCCATGACGTTTGTTGGTCCATGACGTTTGTTGGTCCATGATGTTTGTAACTATGAACAATAATGGGGGAAAAATGTGAATAGCTAAACAACATTCATGAAAGTTTTCCGCGGTTTCTCGAGTTTCGATGAAAAACATTCCAATTCTATAATATTTCACATCGATCAATTTCATGACCAAAAGGAATAAAAACCAAAACAAACACCATGTTGCCGAATATGTTGGTTACACGATTTTTGACAGATAGATCCCCCGTGGAGAAAACAAACACATGACTAGACTACATCAGCTCTGAGAAGCGATTCGATCGTTGCGTTTGTCTCTCCATAGGCCGGTAGTTACGGGAAGAAAGGATAGCAACAGGAGAAAATCATGTCGCCTGAACAGCAGCAGTGGTGTGGTGCGGTGTTAGGGAATGTGTGGGGGAAGAAACTACTTCGGCAGCGGTTGAGTTTAAGCGAGAGTAGGAGAGCATACACTGTCATTTTGTTTCTTTTTCTGACAAAAAATCATATTCATGAGTCAAAAGAATAAGGATATAACAAGTTCTGATCGCTCTGTGTAACAGAGACGAATAACTTCATATACCGAGTTGTGCACATTGAGAACCACGTGTTGTGGTGTGCACTAATGAATAGAAATATATCGTAAAGAGGAAAGCAAAAAGAGTGCACCAGCACCGATACTTTGTTTTTCGCATACTGATGACGATGTCAACGCATCCTAGGCTTGTTTTATTTCGATTCATTAATCGCTAGAGGTGATTTTTTTCCTTCGCTGCTCAGAACACAACTTCCCACCATTTAAACGGAATCTTATGCGTTTACATGTGTGATAAACTGACGTTTTAAAGCTGTAAATTCATACAATGTTACCTATTTGTTTTACTCTTATGTTTCAAAAAGGCCAATGTGTACTTTAGCCTCGTGTGTACTTTTGCCTCTCAATACTCGACTCTTTTTTAAGTTTTCACACCCCTGTCGATAGTGGCGTAAGGTGAACGGGTGACATCCGGGGCGGAAAATTTGGGTGTCACCACCACCAGATTGCAGTGAAATTATTTTGTTATCAAAAATTGTGAGTGTTAGTGTAGGGCTAACTAGAGCTCTACCAGGACCTGTGATCACTTAGAAATGAAACACACGAAGTCCTGTACGCGAGCATTCCATTCGCGGAATCACCTCTTTTGGATGATAGATAAAGATGATTGATTTTATTGAGTTGAAATTTTATTGGGGGAAATGTTAACAGACTGCAAAAATATGTTATGATGAATGTTGTCGTAAGGAGACAGATGTTGCAATATTCTTATGAAACAGCTCTTAACGCCATCTAATTTGAACATTTACAATTTTAGATTAGTTGTAAAATTGGTTCAATTACACTATAAAAAATGACTATTTTATCTCAGATATGTTGGGGTAAAAATATTATTAAAATAATTGTTTGATTGATTAACAGAAATAAACATTGAAGCTTTAACACCAAAGGGTTCGAACCTTGGTGTTCAGATTTTTTGATGGCGCGACGAAGAAATTAGAGTCGGTCACGCTACGTTATCACATCTGGTCAACAGAATCGTTAGTGATACCTAGGAAAAAGAGAAAGAAGGCCACATGAGCCTTTACAGTCGTCTTTGCAGACAGATAATTTTACAGTGCTATTAATTTTTTATGATACAATATCAGCGATATAGAATCGTAATTATTTAGAAAGAGCTTGAAATAATTTACAATTATTTAAAAAAAACTTTAGAATCTTTTTTATCAGGAAGAGTAATATTTATTGTAAAATGGAGTACACGTTTCCAGAAAGAGATGCCATGCAGTGCATCCCAGAATATGACGGATCGGTAGTCGAACTAGAAGCGTTCATTTACCATATTGAACATTTTGCCCCAAAAATACCTGAAGGAGTGCCACACACTTCTCTGATTTATATAATTTTATTGAAATTGAAAGGCAAAGCAGCTGCCGCGATACACAAAGTAAGAGCAGATACTTGGCAACAGGTCAAGCAGAATCTTTACAAGGAATTTGGAGAAAATATATCTATAGGAGCGGTAATTATTCAGGTAGAAACGTTGAGGCAGGGAGTGTATGAGACCTTCCCTGAATACAAAAGAAGAGTACTTAAAATTAAGAGACAAATCGACTTCTATGAAAACAAATGTGAGAAGTCTTGTATGATAGTGAGTCTCCGGTTACATTGTATAGCAGGACTGCACGACAGCTTATTGAAAGAAGCCGCCGGAGGTAGAGAAGCGCTGAAATTAGAAAAGCTGCTTGATTACTTAGAAAATTATGAACAGGAGATCAAACATATCACCGATATTGAGAACCGGTTGCGTGGCTTTGAATTGCTTGAAAAACAGCACGCCGCGCTCAAGCATTGTATCAGAAGCAGAAATATTCTCTCAATCAACCACACGGGTACGAGTTATAGAAAAAAGGGGTTCAAAAGAGATAGGCATATCAGTCGCAGAACTAGAAATTATGAAAGATATAGCGGGAATCGGCCCAGTTATAACAAGCACGACGCTCATAGGAATTGGCGTAATCAGGAGAACTATGCCAGAAACAGGCAGCACAATTATTATGGTCAGAGCGGATCAATGAACGGACGGTCCGATCACTCGTGCGACCGCAGACACCGAAATATTTTGAGTATAAGACATACTGGAAGCTGGGATAGAATATACCCAAAACAAGTTATAAAAGATCCATTTGCACAAGAGTACTTCAGCGATGACTTCGCAGAATTGTGTCAGAACGTCGACTGGCGTATGTGCACAGATGAACCCAGCAACATAGAAATAGCCGATTGGAGGACCGCATGCAATCACATAAGAGACAACAGTGCTTGTGTGGCTAAGCGCGTCTATTATAAGTTATAATTTTGCTTAAATATTAACCTGTGTAACTCAGAGCGGAGAGACTCTTCTCCTCCGACCTGAGTTATCGCCTATCTAGCGGTTCTATTCTAACCTATAGTATTTATTACTCTGTTTCGTTTTCGAGTTGAATTTTAGTACATATTATTATACCGCCGACGTTATAGAGCGCGGGCATCGAAGCACGTGCGAGAGCGTACGGTATTTGTTCGCGCGCTAATTGTGAGTATCCGAGAGCGCGCAAGCTCTCGGTACCGTGTAGTCAGCCTATACACCAGAGAGACGCCGAGACACTCACCGTTAAGGCAACTGTCAACATCAAAACGGGCGAGCTGTATAATTTTGCATGGCCGTTTTGCGATTTGATGTTGACAGTTGCCTTAACGGTGAGTGTCTCGGCGTCTCTCTGGTGTATAGGCTGACTAGTACCGTGCGCAACCGTGAGCGCCTATGGGTAACCGTGAGTGACGCTGTGCCTCCGGCTTCTGTTTTGCTTATAGTTAAATTGAAAAGGTAAACATTGTGTGGCATGCTCGTTAGGATATTAACATTTCGTAAGCCACCGGTCAGTTGGCGACTCATAACTAGGAAGTTTGGTTACTGTTCTGAAGGTATCATAATAAGGATGTTTTGTTCTGTTCGGTTGAGTTTATAATACAAAAATGCCTTGATGTCGTTCTGTTCAGCCAACAATTCATAATAAGGATGCTCTAGAATGCTATGTTATTGTAACTTGGTTTTTTGCGAGTAAAGTAAACACTTCTGCAAGCTAATGTTCTAGTTTATGTTGAAATTGTTTTGATTCTCTACAGTATTGAGTAAGCTCGGCAGCAAACTATGGTTTTTAGCCTGAATTCTGATACATCGTGACGGAACATTGGGTAATCTTCGCGGGGTGTGACGTCACATTAGCACGTTAGTTTTCATTTGAACTAAATCTATTCATTTTTGAAAAATTCGTTGAGATTATACTCTTAGATGCAAATTTATATAATTTTCGAGAGTTTCACCGTGACTTCCACCTAATTAATAATTAATGTCACGGATGTCACCTTTTTCAACGTAGGAAAAATTTTCCTCATGGGTGTCACCCCTGGAGGGTGACAACCGTGGTGGACCCCCCCCCCTCCCATGCTACGCCAGTGCCTGTCGATGAATAGCAGTGGCAACTTTCCTCTGTTGGATATTGCTCCCTAAACCATCACAGCTGAAGCGTTCTGGAATTGTTCCACTCCTCTCTCACCGGCTGGAATAACACGAAGACATGCTATATACGCACGATCATTATGCTTGTTCAAAACAGCCTCCGAGGTGAACAATATTTCATCTGGAAAAAATTGTATGCGCATCTGCTGTGGCAATCGAGATCTTTCAACTCTGCCGGCAATATTACTGCGAGATAATCCGTGAATCCGTGATTGGTTTTTGCATAGTCCATTTCACGAGTCATTTATCTTCCCGACTGGGCTGGATTTCTGCTTGGGGACAACCGTGCCAGTTTCTTCGAATCGGTTGGTTCTCTACCTAAATTCATTGCATTTTTCCACAAAAAAAGTCCTTATCACTCACAAGTGATCTATAAACAAGTGTCACAATCGAAACAAACACAGTTGATTAACAGGGTAGGCCTCTCGATGAGAATAGAGCCACTCAAAAGCTCGTATCACTTTTACGGTGACACCTTGTAATAAAAGATTATTGTTCTGGTTACAGGAAAAACCCTCGAAGTATAGCGAAAATACGTTGTCATAACTTATCTTTAGATGATACATGACGAATTTCTGAATTTGTACTTACAGTATCAAATGGTGCGCACGGGCATTCAAAAAAGAATAGAAGCTAGTGAAAGCTACAAAACCTAGTGATATTTTAAGACCGTCAGAGAAAGTAATAGCACACCTAAAACTTGCTGTCATCTTCATAACTTTCGTTTGCCGTGTATTCAGTTAGCTGCATTCTGTTGTTTATAAACAAGAGCCAAAGAAAAGGGAAAAATGAACTGTTTTACGTGCATGTCAAAAATGCGAAGGTTTTCCATTTCCAGGACTAAATAATATTACGTTCTAATGTCTGGTGTTACCATAACGGAGCAATTATTCTTGCGTTTGCAAAAAACGCAGTTGAATGGATGAACATGAGCAATAAATACCCAGCAGTAGGTATCAATAAAATTCTCAGTGTAAGTATAGGATAATTAAAAGATTACTTAAATGAGCATACTTCACTGGTAATGACTGTAAGATTTACTCGTCATTTAATCGAACTTGGTTAACATTTTTTTCCTTATGACGTTTCCTTAGCATTTTTTTCCCGAAGTGATTGTTATACTTTCATACGACGGTAAAATAAATGATGTGACATCGCGTGGCAGGGTCACCACTTCTGTTACGTTAAACACTGAGCTAAGCGGAGTATTTACAGCATCGTTTAAAAATTATGACTGTATTAACTCTTCAGGGACCGAATCAAGGAAAACAATATTAAAATACTCGTGATTACTCGGATGCCGTTGTAGAATTTACCAGCCTACTAGCGCCGACTCTGCAAGGTAGTGACTCGAAAGCATCATTAGAACAGATTCATTTAGTATTAAGAAAACCCATTAAGAAACGCGAGTAACTTACTGATGCGTAGTCTAGTTTTGTGTCTCGTAGTCTTTGGATGTTGATTTGTGGACATGGCTGGCTGGGTGATATTGTGTTCCTTCGTGTTAGGGCTACTGGTGACTGTTGCTGCCAGTGGAGATTTCATTGAACGTAATGTTGGAATTTTATCACGATCCATTAATTTTGATTGAAATTCCTGTGTTGAAAATAATTCAAGTGTCGGACTTTCATAGAACATATTGTTGGTAGCGCCTCTCATCTGGAGGAAATTGACATATTTGTAACCAACATACAATGAAGGAAAAACCTTAATTCTATCTAATCAATTTTTCAGATAACAATATTCGTTGTAGGTTGAAATTAAGTTTAACTTAAAAGCACCACATTGTAACACATTGTGTGCAATAATTATTCACTTATTCGTGAATTACTTGAATATTGTATACCAATTGCGAATAGTTTTCATAGTTCACTCAATGTAATGTAAAAAACTAAGTCTAATAAATATATCACACTTGTGCCTTGGAATAAACTTAGAGTCATCCTCCCGCGTTAAGTTTTTTAGTGAACTGTTTTTATGTATGAAAAAAAGTACAGAAAAGTAAGCGTGTCGCGTAGTTAAGGTGAAACCTTATTGAATCCAAAAATGGCCGATTTCGAGTCACCACTTTGAATTTTCGAAAGCACAAGACTCGGAAATGGTTGATGCGTTCCCTGTGAAAATGCTATTTTATGATTGCTGTGGTGAAGCAAACATAAAATAAAATTTTCATAAGAAACGCAATGAGTATTTCCGAGTCTTGTGCTTTTGAAAATTCGAAGTGGTGAGTCGAAGTCGGCCATTTTTGGATTCAATGAGGTTTCACCTTAAAGCATTTTATTGCTATATGTAAACTGAAGTAGTGCTTAACGATTGACAAAAAAATCTTCCCACTCTAGTGCAGCAGTACCACCGAATGCCAAAACTCTCCGAGCTGGATAATTACGACCAATGCTTGCAGGAAATGCCAACCGACCGGATAGCCACCTATTGTATGGTTCGTTTGGTCATCAAACCCGACAACCGCTCCGATGTCTGGCGAATAATTGAGGTTTAAGATGCATTGACTGCACTAAATAGCGTGTTTAACTAATCGCCGTTGATTTTTCCACCAACAGGACTTTTCGAGCGATCGAAAACGGCACTACGATCATCGACATCTCGCCCGGGGAGTTTGCGTAGATCATTGTAAGCAATTAGTGAAAGGATTTTCTAACAGCACCAAAGAAGCCTTGCGTGTAAAAAAGTTTGACATTGATTTTGCAGTAAGTTAACGGTCGCCCTTGTTTTTACATTTTAACATGTGTAATAAGTAGAGATTTTGATTTGCAGTACACATTTGATACGGCAGTTTTCAAGGATACGCAGCTTAATAGGGAACGTTACGGAGATCTTCTTGATGTTTGCTTGAATTACAAACTAAACCAGACACATCAACTGAAAGCGTACACTGAAATAGAAGTTTGCAGTAACAACAACGAAATAACCGAATATGGTAATATTCTAATTGGAAAAACGGTAAATGATTGTTAAAATCGCTTTCTCTTGCAGATTGGTTGGACATACTGTTTCTGGTTGTTTTACTATCTGCTATCAGTCTTACGGTATTCTCCAGTTGGTATGACGCAAGTACCAATACAAAGCAAAATGATGCGCATTACAAAACGAACCTAGATTCTAGAAGTAAGTCAATTTTTTTGGATTGTGAGAAACCTACAACGACCGAAAACTTTCACTCATTCACTCAATTTCGTTAACATTTTTAACATTTTCACGTTTTTATTGCAAATCAAGAATTATCGTTTCATGAAAAAAAACCTTCGTTCTAGAGAAAATGATTGGCGTGTCCTTCTCCATCCTTCGAAATTGGTATCGATTGACGTCCCGCTCACAGGATACGCTGAGCAAACAGCTGAGATTTTTTCAACCGATTCGTTTTATCACCATGAATCTCGTTATCTTGGGTCACGCAGCACTTTTGTATAACGTTTTCTCCACCCAAAATACCGCCGAAGCGGAGATGGTACATACTACATATCTGGTGTATGCACTAATTAACTATTTCTTACCATCCGTAGGCGTACCATAACATTTTCACCATGCTTTCCACTGGTGGCGTACAGTTTACCCAGACCTTTTTTGTTATGAGCGGATTTTTGCTGGCGGTACACATTATGTTACATGCAGGTCAACGCAAGGAGAAACTGGGTTTTCTGTACTTTCTGAGAGCCATTTTCTTACGGTACATTCGACTAACACCGGTCTATGCCTTTATAATATTGCTGCATTCCACATGGCTGGCAAAATTTAACGATGGACCACTTTGGAAGCACGGAACAGACACTGAGCGGAGTTTCTGCCGAAGCAACTGGTGGACGAATTTACTATACGTAAACAATTATGTTAATGCCAATCAACCCGTAAGTTTAAGATGTTTGACACGACAATGCAACAAATCTCATTTATTCATTCCAGTGCGTTCAGCAAGGCTGGTACCTCGGATGTGATTTTCAACTTTTTGCTGTTGGTGTTCTTTTAATGATTATAATCAACAGATTTCGTAAATTTACCGTTTCCATCCTTGTAACAGCAGTCATGGGATCCTATGTGATACCAGCGTTATTTGTCTACTATCAAAAGCTGGAAGGAGTGTTTCTAGTAACGCTTGAGTAGGTTCTTGCATTTTAGGGTACTCCTCCAATGATACATCAATGTAATCCTATTTTCAGAGCCCAGCGATTCGTTTTTTGGTTCGATGATTTGTACCTAAAGGCGTACATCCCCTTTCACGTCAACATTGGTAATTACTTAGCTGGGATAATAGCAGGTTTATTATTTTTGTATTTACAAGAGAAAAACATAAACGTCGCCAAGAAGATGGTAAACCTACTATCCTTTGATTTTCTCCTGCAAATTAACGTAACACGATTATCATTGTTGCAGTGGTTCTGTATTCTATGGTATCTGACATATCCAGTTGCATTATTCAGTCTAATGATACACTACATGTTCTACGTATACGATTTCGAAAAACCCTCGATCTGGATGGCTATCTATTTTCCGCTGATGAAACATTCGTGGGGATTGTTCGTTGGCATTGTTTTTCTCGGTTTCATGCACGGAATCGCGCCTCCACTGAGTCGAATTTTGGACCACAGGATATTTGAACCGCTGGGAAGAATTAGCTACGCTGCTTACCTGTGCCACGTTTTTGTGATGCGGGTAGTTTTTCTTCCCAATCGATCTCCGTATTATTTCAGTCCCATGGCACTGGTGAGTGGAAGCAGGTTACATAGCTTGTGATTTGGATCTTTCTACAATAATACTTCATTGTAGCTCACTTCTACGGGTGCATCAGTTGTGCTTTCATATCTGATGGCGATATGTTTATGTTTACTGTTGGAGTTACCTTTTTCCGCCTTCCAGAAACAGCTCGTGGGACCATTGCAGAGTAAACTTACAATTATTTATTTACTTCCGTTTTTGTAATACAAGTTCATTTTTTAGGCAAACCACCCAGTCAAGATGACTTGGCCAATATCACTACAAATGTTCACAACAATTCAGCAACATAGTATAATAAGTAAAATTTATGGGAAAAAGTTGCATGAACTGGTTTTTACTGTACCACGTTTTTTTTGGATAAATTCATGCTGGACTGATATTCGCAGCTACGTAGCAATTGTTTCAAGTTTTCTTAGCACTTTGAGACCCTTGGACAACTGCTATGTAATGTATTTCCATTTTTTTTATTATTCTAGAACCCAAAAACGGATGAGTTTTTGGATCAATCACGTTACTTTTGCTTTTCTCTTCACATCTATTAACGTTTCTAACGCTTTAGATAAGCATCAGAATAGGATCATATAGTTAAGAAAAAGCATAGGAGAAGTTAATAAAATTTAGTGCAATAAATCTCGAACATCAAGTTGACAAAAAAAACAATTCTCAACACAAATTATCAACACCAGTGGATGTTAAAAATAACAACCTATCTTTTATGAAAAACAAAATCATTTGAGAAGTTTATTAGGATATTATGACAAAAAAAATTTGAAGCAGCTTGCAGCAATCATACAAGATTGTTAAACTTTAAAAGCCGTTTACTCGGAATAATGTTTTGGCACTTGGTTCGGTTTGGCTGCACACCGACCATTAGTGTTTGTGTTTTTCTATTGGGCCTGTTACTCGTACTAATCACTATATCTCTACCACGAGTTTATGCCGGGCCGCTTTTTTTGTTGTTCGAACTTTTTGAAATTCACCTCGTCGTGTATTTTACAAAAGGAACAGAAAGTTCAAGCTTGGACCATACAAAACTCTTTTGTAAAATCTCGCACCTAGGTGCCTTTCCACTAGTTCGTTGTATAGCTGAGTTCATTTCTACGTGGAAGAGTTCTACGCGTTCAAGTATAACTTGGTTCAAGTATTTCATCGCAATTCACTAACAAGTCAGGAGTTCCCCAAAGAAGCAACTTGGGATCCTTACTATTTGCGCTGTTTTTTAATGACGCCACACTTCGGCTGGGTGATGGTTGCAAACTGGCGTATGCAGACGACTTGAATTTGTTTTTCGAACTATCGGAGACTGTCGTCGTCTACGTTTTGCCTTTCTCTTAGAAATTGCCTTTCTCCTAGAAAGGTATAGCAATCGCTGAAAAAACTAAAGGTATTAAAGTGCTCCAGAGGGCCGAATGTCGTATATCATTCGACTTAGTTCGACGAGCTGAGCATTTTCTGTATGTATGTGTGTATGTGTGTGTGTATGTGCAACTTTTTTCCCTCACTCACTTTTCTCAGAGACGGCTCGACGATTTCCGTGAAATTAATTGCAAATGAAAGGTGTAGTTACCCCATAGGTTGCTATTGAATTTCATTGTAATCGGATTTTTGGTTTAGAGGTTATGTATCAAAATGTAAAAATCACGAAATATCAATATCTCAGAAACTACACAATCGATTTTAACAAAACTGATGTCAAATGAGCGGGCTATCTTCAGAATTCTTAACTTATAAATTTTATAAAGATTAAACATATGGTTCAGAAGTTATGTAAAGAAATGTTTTCCAGAGGCTGTTTAAACTCACTCACTTTTCTCAGAGATGGCTGAACCGATTTTCACAAAATTAGTCTCGAATGAAAGGCCTAGTTGTCCCATAGGTTGCTATTGAATTTCATTGTAATCGGTTTGTAACTTTGTCCGTTATTTATAAAAATGTCAAATCACGTTATAAAAGCAAAGTATATACCAAAGACTGCTTAAAGTCACTTAATTTTCTCAAAAATGGTTAGACCGGTTTTCACGAAATTAGTTGAAAATGAAAGGTCTAGTGGCCTCATAACACCCTATTGAACTTCATTGTAATCGGATTTTTAGTTTAGGCACCGTGTATCAAAATGTGGAAATCACGAAATTTCATCATCTCAGAAACTAACAACCAATTTAAACAAAACTGGTGCCAAATGAACGGCCTGTCTTGAAAATCCTTAACTAATGATTAAACATGTGGTTCAAAATTATGTATAAAATAAATGTATAAAAGAAGGAAATCACGTTTTGAAAAGAAACATATTCCAAAGACTGCTAAAGCTCACTCAATTTTTTCAGAATGGTTGGACCGATTTTCACTAAATTAGTCTCAAATAAAAGATCTAGTTGCGCAATGTTATCGGACTTTAACTTCGTCCGTTATGTATGAAATTGTAAAAATCACAAAACTTAATAAGGTATTACAGAAACTACACAACCGATCTGAACATAGTTGGATTCAATGAACCAAATAAACTTGTCTTTGAAACCATCATAATGTTTGAGCATGTGGCTTAAAAGTTATGGAAAGAAAAGTGGCTCGGAGACTGTTTAAAACTATAGCAACGATCAAAATATGTGGCCTCAACATTTTTCAAATTTGATGTTGTACTATAACCAGATTAGGCAAAATTTGGCCATTTTAGGAAGTATTCCGGCAACCAGTGAAGTAGTCAGGGAGACTACGGGTTCAAGTCCCGTCTGGATGCGATATGTTTTTCCAAATCTGTATCATATTTTCAGTTCGCTTATTTTTCGCTTCCTCGGCTGCACACACTGTCTGCCTTTAATGAACTTGAATGTTAACGGGTAAAAGCCGTTGTTAAAGATAGAAATTAATTCGAAAAAAATTAGCCACCTTCCGTTGTTGTGTTGCACTTGCAGGCATAACTCAGACTGGCTTTGGTCTCGATCACACAGGTCTATAAGAGTTATCAGTTATTTCATGGTATTTGCATGTGTGAGTGTTAATGTATGCTCATATGTGTGTGAATGTTAGGTTTTGAATGTTCGTTATTGTTCTGCTGTTGGCTACCAGAAATTCGTTATTTAAAGTGGAAAATAAATCCAGCAGAAATGTTCAAGGTGTGTTTTTGCCTTTCTCCTAGAACGGTATAGCAATCACTTGCAAAACCGAAAGTATAAAGTGCTCCAAAGGGCCGAATGGCGTGTGTGTGTGTGTATGTATGTGCAGATTTTTATTCTCACTCACTTTTCTCAGAGATGGCTGGACCGATTTTCATGAAATTAATTGCAAATGAAAGGTCTCTTTGTCCCATAAAACACTATTAAATTTCATTGTAATCGGATTTTTAGTTAAGAGGTTATGTTTCAAAATGTAAAAATCATGAAACATCATTATCTCAAAAACTACACAACCGATTTGAACAGTTGATTTCAAATGAACGGGCTACCTGAAAAACTCTTAACTTTTGAATTTCATAAAGATTGAACATGTGGTTCAAAAGTTATGACAAGAAACGTGTTTTGAAGACTACTTAATCTCACTCATGTTTCTCAGAGATGGCTGAACCGATTTTCATAAAATCAGTGTCAAATGGAAGGTCTAGTTGCCCCATAAGACCCTATTGATTTGTTTTGCAATCGGACTATTACTTTGCCTGTTATGTTTAAAAATGTGAAATCCAGCTATGAAAAGGAACATATTCCAAAGACTACTTGAACTCACTCACTTTTCTCAGAGATGGCTGACCCGATTTCCACGAAATTACTGTCAATTAACAAGTCTAGCTGCCTCGTAACACCCTATTGAATTTTACTGTAATCGGACTGTGGCATCGTCTGTAAAGTTCCAAAATGTGAAAATCACGAAACTTCATTATCTCAAAAACTACACAACCGATTTGATCAATATTATTATCAGATGAGCGGGCTATTTAAGGGCTAACTGATGAATTATGATTGAACACGTGGTTTCAAAGTTTGGCTGCCCTATACGTTCCCATTTCATTTGATTATAATTGAACTTCAGCCATCGTTATGTATAAAATTGTTAATAAAACAACGAGAGTCTATTATCTCAAAGATTACATTACTTATTTGAACATAACTAGTGTCATACGAACGAGTCATCTCTCAAACTTACAAATAACAAACTTCATAACAATTTGATATGTGGCTCAAAAGTTATGGAAAGAAAAGAAATTCAAAGACTATTTAAAACTATACCTGCTTTGATTGATATATTTATGTGGCCTCAACATAATTTAAATGTGGTTTTGTACTATTTGAACGTTCCAAAGTCATTGATTCCTTGCGATGTGTTCAAAGTCTGCAAATGCACGACGAATCGGCCATAGGATATGTTCAAAGTCAAAAGACAAATCGTTTGGTTTATCGGTTTTATTGGTTTTATCGAAATGACAACATCCTCGACTTTTGGCTTCTGTACATCGCCCTTATTCTGAATATATTCATATTGGGTGGTATTCGGTCATTTTCAGCAAATTTTCTGGCATCAATCTAACACCGGAAATACCCATATTGGGAGGTATTTAGTTATTTTGGTTGTTTTCCAGAAACTAAAAGTGGTCGTCTTTAAATTAAAAATGATGTCAAGGGTCAATGTTTGGTTTCTATGCATCATCTCGATTACGGAAATATCCATGTTGAGTATTTTTTGGTCATTTTCGACTGTTTCCTATAAGTTTTTTTTTTTTTTATTCTCGCTTATTTTCCGTCGGTCTAGTTCCGCCACTGTTGTGGCCAATCACCGACGCCCAGGGAGACAACTCCACACCCAGGACCCTAACTCACGACCCGTTTATTAACGGACCAGCGCCAACGGCTTTACTTCCTCATGCGATGGAAGGCGTGATCCCAGAGATTTTTCGCCTCAGAAAATCTCCCGGTGTCGGCTAGGATTGAATCTAGACTAGATCTAGGGTTGGTTGTGAGTGGATCACGCCACCTCACAACCATCGACACCTATGTCGGCGGTGGGATTCGAACCCAGGCGTCGAGCGTGGTTGGCGGAGACGTTACCAACCACACTAGGCCCCCGCTCATGTTTCCTATAAGTTGTCATTTAGCGATTTAAAATGGTGCCTGAGGTCAATTGTTAGCTCATTGCATCATTCTGGTTCCAGAGATACTCATATTGGATGGTATTTGGTTATTTTAAACTGTTCTTCACATACCGGAAGTCGCCATCTTGGATTTCAAAATGGTATTTAATATAATTTCTGGCCTCTGAGCGTCATTCTGGTTGAAAAAACACCCAGATTGGGTGTAATTTGATCATTTTCGATTTCAGCTGCTGTGTTTCATTCTAGATCCGGAGATACTCATGTTAGTCGGAAATCGGCCATTTTTGGCTGTTTTCCAGAAACCACAAGTTGCCATCCTACAATTCATAATGGTGTCTGAAGTCGATTTGTGGCTACAGTGCATCATTACGATTCCGAAAATACCCATATTGGGTGGTATATGTTCGTTTGCCGCTGCTTTTCCGTAGCCGGAAGTCGCCATATTAGAATTCAAAATGGTATCTGTGGTCGAATTAAGCTCCTGTGTATCTTTCTTGCGGTCCCCGTGGCTCTGTGGTTAGCGATGTCAAGGATCTTTTTGAGCTGGAAATTTTCTCGACTCAGCACTGGGGCACGGTGTATCGTTGTACTTATCCTACACATGCAAAATGTGCCAAAAACAATATCCAAAATGTTGCCTGAGGTCGATTATGGAACATATTTGTTACCACTAAAAACATTCACCTGTCAAATATGGTTCCATTTAATTGATTAGTTCGCGAGATGTGCAGAAACATGTGCTTCCAAAAGAGGGAGGGGCGCCGAACCATTATGGACATATTTATTACCTAATGGGTAAATAAACATCACATGCCAAATTCGGTTTCATTTGCTTGGTTTGTTCTTGAGTTGTGCAGAAATGTATGTTTCATTTGTCTTGGACCCCTCCCTTCCAGAAGAGGGAGGGGTCTCAAACTATCATAGGAACCTCTATCGGGACCAAAAACCACTACATACAAATTTTCACGTCGATCGGTTCGGTAGTTTTCGAGCCTATATGGATCAAACAGGCAGACAGACCGGACTACATTTTATATGTATAGATTACAACATCAATATTTTAGAACCTAATAAGTGACATACATTCATTGGATTGAAGCGTTCATGTAAATCTATTTCTACAAATAAAAGTTTGAATGAGAAAGGCTGGGTCTGACCGCTAGGTGGATTAATTTAGTTTTTTTCAAATGGGAGTGTTGTGTAATTCTATTTGAACAAATAATAAGTTCGAATGAAAAAGGCTGGGTTTCACAACTAGGTGGATTAATTTAGGTTTATATGTATAGATTACAACATAATTTCTTTAGGACCTAAATAGTAAATATACATTTATTGAATTGAAATGAACGCTTCTAAATCTATTAAATCTATCTTCTTAGCTTCTAGTAAATCTATTTTTACAAATATTAAGTTTGATAAAGAAAAGCTGGGTCTGACCGCTAGGTGGATTAATTTAGGTTTTTTATTTGGATAAATTCATGCTGGACTGATATTTGCAGCTACGTAGCAATTGTTTTAAGTTTTCTTAGCACTTGGAGACCCTTGGACAACTGCTATGTAATGTAATTCCATTTTTTTTTTTATTTTGGAACCCAAAAACGGATGAGTTTTTGAACCAATCACTTTACTTTTGCTTTTCTCTTCACATTTTTTAACGTTTCTAACACATTAGATAGGCGTCAGAATAGGATCATATAGTTAAGTAAAAGCATAGGAGAAGTTGATAAAATTTAGTGCTATAAATCTTGAACAGCAAGTTGCCAAAAAAAAAAAAAAAAACAATTCTCAACACAAATTATCAACACCAGTGGATGTTTAAAATAATAACCTATCTTTCATGAAAAACGAAATCATTTGAAAGGTTCATTATGATATTATAGCAAACAAAATCTCTGTATCAGCTTACAGCAAACAAACAAGATTATTAAACTTTGAAAGCCGATTACCGTGCGGGACCGAAATCCGTACAGCACCGAAATCCGTACACCCTGTAGATTTAATGCAATTTCTCATAACAGAAAAGTTGATATACAAACAATAATCACTGAGTCATAATAAACTTAACATTGCCATGATATCTGCGTTGAAACTAAATCAATAGGCTCCAACAAAAATATTAAACATAAAAATCTGAGTGCTCTTCAAACGTGTTGTTTCTGTTTCGTGTTAGCAATTCGCTATGAAATCCGTTCCGAAGAAAAATTAATTTTGAAGTGCATTCACTGTGATTTCAATGATTTAATAGTTGCAAATCGATCTGAGAGGCAAGCATTTAGTGTTCTACGTGCTGATCATGAGGTATATAACATATAAATGGTAGGGAAAAGGGGGCAGTTTCGGACAGAGCTCAAAAAAAAAAAAAAACAAATGGTGTAATTTTCAACCAAACAAAAAATAGAAGTGAGTTGGCAGCCCTTCTACCAACAGCTACCATATAGTTTGACAGCTCTTGGTTGTTTATTACTTACGAAAACAACACAGTGCCATTTTTCATTCATGTTTTCAACCGTTTGAGCTTGAAGTTGTAAGGATTTCTCTAATTTCTTTGTGAGAGATTTAGAAATTTAAGTACACCAGCTTAGTTCGTAACTAATATGTAATGAAAAGACGTGATAACAACGGGGAAACAAATATCCTATTTATTAGATAAAATTAAAATTTGTCTTCGGATGGTGGTGGGGCACATTCGGACATCGTTCATGGGGCACATTCGGACACTTACAAAATTTGTATTTGATTGTTGTTTATTAACAAAAATCGATCTAGACTGATTCTCAGTCCTAAAAATGGTTCGGAACTACAGAAGAAAAATCGATAGAGCAAGCATCAACAAAGATGAGCTGGAAAGAGTTTCTAACGGAACAATGTCTTTGAGTAACGCTTCTGATACCTGCGGAATTAAAAAAAGTACCTTGGTCTGTCGTCTGAAAAATCAAAGAAACTAAAAAACGGAAAAATCAGAGAGCTTTTCGTCTGAAAACTCAGATCAACAAGTTTTTACGAACGTGGAAGAAACATTTCTAGAGAAATATTTGATCGGAAGTTCCCATATGAATTATGAAAGGACGTACCGGATATCAAGGCGATTGGAAAATTGTTTCACAGTGTTCTGGAACACTTGAATAAGGTTCCAAAGCAGCGTAAGTGAACCAATTTGCTGTTGTTTGACAATCACGAATGCCATTGCACTTTGAACCAATCAAATATTGCAAAGAATATGGCATAGTTCTTGTATCCTTTCCTTCTCATAGCCAGTTTGCTCGGTTTTCATTTTATGAATTAAATTTGAAATAAAAGGATGAGTTTCGGGATTGGTGAAGCATCTGAGCTCAGCTTGCTTATATGGAAGAAAGAGTTGGAAAACACAAAATTTTCATCAACCTAGAAAAGTTTTTCAACACTGTCCGAATGTGCCCCAGGACTGTCCGAAACTACCCCACACACGGGGCACATTCGGACAAACAAGCAATTTTGAAAAATTCAAATAAATCAATCGAAATCGCATCAACGGACACTACTACCACGCTTATATGATACTCCGATGTTCAAGTAACAGCCAGGATGAATTCAGTTTTTTTTAAGTTAACAAAAAATATTAAAAATCAAGATAGAAAAAGTGTCCGAAACTGCCCTCCTCTCCCCTATATATTCATCATAGACCATTTTACGAACTGACAGGTGTCACGGATCCTGCTGATATTGTTGCTGCTTTTATGTGCGTTATGTCAGCGGTTCCGAGCTTTCTGTCAAAATTTCATTCATGAATTGAGTGCAGAAACGTCTCGTAAAATGGTCTATAGTGCATGCCGTACGGGTTTAGAGCCCGATTTGTGGGACGATTCTAAATCCGTACTCATAGGGTTATTTATCAATTCTAGTCAGTCTATGTCGGTTGTTACGTTTTAAACTGCCATCATCTTTTAGTAAACTGATCAGAAGTACTGTTTTTGGACAATTTTTAACCGTCCGGTTTCTGTTTTTGCCGATTTGAATTTTTCTCGTATACACCTTGGAAAACCTACGAACACAGACAAATAACAGTTACAAACTGATAGGGTTCCAATAGTTGACAAATTTAAAGATCAGTTTCTAAACTGCCAGGAACGTGTTAAAGTTACTAAGTACCTTTTGGCTTTCCTGGTAGAACCACGCCAACTGGAAAGGACAGTCTCTATTGTAAACAGTATGTGGACTAAATAGGCTGCAAATTGAGACCATGAGAGCAATGATAATTGTTAGGCCAAACTTCCATCTCCAAATTTCACGACCATATTTGCAGAAAACACTCTCTACTGTGCAAAGTTTCACCATAAGCTAATTTTTGTTTATGCACAGATTCATCGAAGCAATAGGGGAACTGCTCCATTATTCATCTCAGCCCATATATTCATCTCATACAACATGAAAACACAATTGAAAACAGAAAAAACGCATATTTTTTTCTTATACCAATCTGATAATCCATGGAATGGATTCTTCTTAGTTCACTTTAGTTTCCTTATAAAGTATAATCCTCAAAAACTCGCTTAAAAGCACTAAATTTGATATTATAGTCGGGCATCTGCACTCGAAAACTCATTTAATTCAATCACCTACCTCAAAAAACATAATCTGCGCATTGTTCTATACGGCTACAACGGGACTCGTTTAGCACCCAATCAAAGTTTTTTTCAATCATTAAACAAAATCACCTACTACACTAAGAATACTTTATTCTCTGAAATGTTCAACTCCAAATTCCTAAAACATGCTTGAATTAGCAGAAATATGTGGGATGAATTTCTACTATTCCTAAATTTCAACTGTATGTATTTTTATCTGTTTTCATTGCGTTGAAGAAAATCAAATGTTGCCAAATCAGTTTCAGTTAATACAAAAAAATCATACTGAAAATGTTGAATTATTCCGACATAATTGACATGAATCTACAGCACTGTAGTGGTTACCTAGGTTACCAATTTTGCACGTAAACAACTACAGCGGATATCTAGGTAACCTACTACGACGGGCTACGGCTATGTTCATTCATGATAATGTGATTCATTCATGATTAACAGTGTGATGAATATGGGGGCGTCGTGAGATGACTAATTGAGCAGTGATTCAAGTTTTGAGATGGATATGGAAGCGTTGTGAAAAATTGTTTGTTTTACAAAATTCAGGATAAATCTAGCTAATTTTACTAAACATACAATGCTAAACGATTCCATGAGAGCACGTAAGCATATTTAGTTTATTTGTTCAATGATTTCGTGAAAATTTGGTGTTGATTCCGTGCATTCTTCATGAATATCGGCCTAATGAGATGAATAATGGAGCAATTCCTCTATTTTAGAAGAAATTGAATAATTATTTTGCTCAATTTTGGGAAAATGTCCCGGACTTTCCTACTCGAGGGGCCTCCCTAGTCCTGGGGCACACGTTCAGAGTGAAGATCCTATTTTTGCTCTTCACCTTCCAAAATCTTTTCACAATTTAAATTTTTTCACCTCTAAATATTTCAGGAAAAGAGGGCCCCATAGAAATATCTGCCCCGGGCCCCCCAAGATTTTTTGTATATTGCATCAATGAAAGTTTCGAAAAAATCTTGCTAAGTTTTTATTGATTTACTTTTATTATGGGAAATAGTCCGCGAATGAGAATTAGTGCTGGGACTATCCAGATTAAAATATCCGGATATCCGACCTCGGATATCCGACAAATAGCAAAAATCCGGATCAACCGGATATCCGGATATTATCCAACTGGATATTCAGATTTTCGGATAGTCGGGTATCCAGATATCCGGATATTGTATCCGAACACAGTTTAATGAGAATTATGTAAATAATTACTTACGAGGGGATGGAGGATTGTGGAAAAAGCCATTTTCGCGTTACATTTCATTCGAACGGGCCTAAAAAAAAGAAATAAATCAGGATATCCGGATAGTATATTCGGATATCCAACTATTCGATTATTCGTATCCGGACATCCGAATAGTATTCGGATAACCGGATCTCGAATATATCCGGTTAAAAGTCCCAGCACTAATGAGAATCCCGTAATTGTCCGGAAAATTTTATTTGAGATCATGAAGTTAATTTTTTTTTGTAATTTTTTTTCACGGACGCTTATTTAATGTATAATCTAAACCGGGTTTTTCCATTAAAACTTAAAAAAATACAAGCTAGAATGGCTGTGATGCGCTCAGAAATTGACTTTTAGGACCAGAATTGAACACGAACTAGGCTATGACGGTTTACTCCACGTGAATCCAGAATAAGCTCGAAAAGATGTTATAAACGTATACGAATTTTTGTTTTCAAATGATTGTATTTTTATTCAATTTAAAATTAGTACAAATTATCTCAATTCAATCACAGTATAATTTTAAAAACTTACATGTAAAGGCAGCTGGTTCAAAATTGTAAAATATTTTTCTCTCCTCACAGTTTCTTTTTCTGGCTGCAGTACTGAACATACAAAGTTCGCAGCAGCAAACTCATCGGTTGCTCTAAGCAGAAGTAGAATACTGCTCCGACCAGATAGGAACCGATGGTAACGCCCAACCAGGTGCCGAACAGTGATCCTACGGTGAATTCCACCGGCAAATCTGGCATGAGAGGTGACAGACTAAAGATCCGCATTAGCGTTGGGTGCAACAGGTATGCACAATACGACAGTTTACCCACGGCTGCCATCGATCGGGAACCGAGAAACCGACGTACGCTGCCTGTAAGTTTAGACAAATGTCATTGATGGTCACAAATTCGTTGATAATATTTTACTTTGAGGTTCCTGAAATCCGTCAACTATCCATACGCTGGTCAAAATTACGGAAAAATAAACATAAAAGATGGAGTAAAACGGTACCCACGGTGAATCTAGATTCACTTCATATTCGTAGAAAATTGGAGCAATCACTACCGTAGCAATTGATATTGGAACGGAAATCCACTTGATTATTTTGTATACCTGAATGCAAATGTTAATCTGTTAAATATTTATTTTCAAATTTATTGTATTCTGTTCACCTGTGAACTTTTCAAATCAAGTCCGTTGTTTTTGATGTTGTGGTAAAGAAAACCGATCATTATGCCAGCAACCGTACAGCCCATGTTCGTATAACTTGGTTGGTACATCTCTCGGAAATAGCGCGTTTTCATGTACATAAACTGGGCATCGCTGAAAGCAAACGGAACGGCTGCCATCAAGGGTGCAATATTTTTGCGAAACTCACCTGAATCTATCCACGAAAACTGGTTCAATTCCACCATAGTTCACCATACTCGACACGAACAGTGCAGAAATGACCAACATCGCGCTCAACAGTGGCTTCGCTGCGGCAGGCCATTTGATGCACAAAGCTAAAATCAAAAGCCCCCCGGCAAACAGTTGCACGTCCGTACCTATGTACCACGTGTGTCCGAAGCACTGTCCTACCATAATCGGTAAATTGTTAAGAAACAAAGCATTGCTCCACCAATACTGCCGACACAACAGCCGCTCCATCGTTAGCGTTTTGTAGCCTATGATTCCTACGTCAACTCCAGGAAACCAGTCGTAGACTGTGGTATGCAGCAAGAAGAAGTAGTACACCGGCAATAATCGAATCAAACGATGCACAAATTTAGTACAGAAATAATACCACCCAATTGTTTGAGGTTTCGTTTTGTAGTCCTTCAAAACATTAACCGTTAACAGGAGACCCGAAATAGTGAAGAATATTTTCACGAGCATAGCTAGTGGTGTTACGATGATCAATGTTATGGGATTATAGTATAATTGCACGAAAGTTTCAGGATTCGAAATTGGTGTGAATTTCGCCGAAAGTAGACAATGGGATAGTAGAACGCAGGAACAGATCAGCACCCGAAGACCGTCTATATAGGCAAAATCGCGAGCAATCTCCGTCTTTGGCTCTCGTAAAAATTGGACCAGATTCCGTCGGATGGAAAAACTTGACACGATGTTTTGATCTGAAAGCATTCGAGATAAAGTTAAAAAGTTCTTGGAAAGTTGAACTTACTTCTCAGCTGGTCATTTCCTAGTAGATCCATGACATTAGTGATCAGAAACGTTACGAGCAACGCCAGCAGCACTGTGGCAAATGCAATCTTAGCCCAGTCTGAAACAGTTAAAATCTGTTGGTGGTAAATATGAAGTTCGCACAGTAATGTCAAGTACTACCTAAGTCTGCATTTGCAGCTGCCTTGTCATCGATGCAGTACTCCAGTTCGGAGTATGCCACTATGTTGTGTTTTTGCTCCAGTCGATTGTTGATGCAAATGTTTACGATATTTCCGTACTGATGAATGTGGTGTTCGACTTCTGCTTGCCAAAATATGGACATCGTGTACTAGGTGGAAGAAAAAATCAGTTGGATAAGTTGTTGTCAGTAAATTGAAGCAAGGAAAAACTCATTGAAGTTAGTTTAGACAAAATCCAGGATCAGGCCAAAAATAAGTCTTGCTGCAGTTTCGAGATTGTGTACACATCTTCCACTTACTATATTTTTAGGCTGACCAGATTTTCTCGGGGAGAAAACGGGACAAATGGGTTCGAAAACGGGACACAATGGAATATTAATATCTGAAAATTTTTATAAGCCAAAGCATACAAACAGTCAACCATTGCTTTGATGGCCTCATTCTTGGCGCTTGATGAAATTTTACGTAGTAAAGAGTGATTTTTGGTAATAAGGTCGTGAAATTTGTAACATGGAAGATCGAAATTTTGCAGGCCAAATACCGTTCGCGGCCACAAACCGTTAGATGAGGTCCTTTCCTGTGGCGCGGTATTGCCAGGAAGGATTAAAATTTACTTTATAGTACTGGCAAATTCTTGGCAGCTTAGAACTTATACTTGCAAAAAACATATTGCAAAGCTTCTTCTTGAAATTTTTTAAAGGAGTTTAAAACGGTACAAGACTGTAAAATATTGGACGATTGAAACAGGTCCAAAAACTGTACTGTAACCTTCAAAACGGTACGACTGGTCAGCCTATATATTTTGCTTCTCAACATTTTTCCCTTTAAAAATAAATACTAGTACCTAGTGGTGAGCACCGTTACGCTAATTCGCTAATTTTCAGTTAGCGGTTCCACTATTTTTGAGCTGTTCAACGAACTGTAAGCGTCACTAATGTATTGGCCTACAAAACGCTCATCGCTGATCTGGTAAATTTGTAAAGAATCGGCAAAAAACTATATACAAAAACTGTGACTTGAAATTCAGAATAATGGAACCTTCAATCTATTCATATTGAAAACAAGTTTTGTATGTAAGTTTTAGCACAACGCTTAAATGCCTGATACGAGTTTCTTTTACAAAATAAGTGGTCATAGACTTATTTTTGGTCATGTCTGGTGGCCAGAAGGTGATTTGCGAACACCGAAACATGATATCCGTCAAGCAGTGTTGCATATTTTCGGAATCAAAGTGACGTTCGAAAACCAAGTATCGATATCCAACGCCATTTCTAACTCCAAATGGTGCTTTCCGATTTCATGAAAGCTGGATAAATTTGAGGATAATCCTGGAATACTCCGCGATATTGATATTTCCGGACTGACATGACGCCTAAAAACAGAAAATTGATTTCTTACGCCGTTTTTAAATTCAACTCCCTAGGCTGTGTTGAACAATACTGATGCTACACCCAGAAACTTTTAATAGATGTCTGATGTCATTTTCGAATACAAGATGGCGTATACTCTCTATCTAACAAGCTGTTAAAAGCTAATGAAAATGTAGAATGCTCTCCAAAAACTGCTACTACTTATGAACACGTTCCATGACATATTTTCCGCATAATTTGATAACATAGAGTCGAGCCTAGTATTCTGGATGAAAATAACGTTTGAAAAAAGTTGTTGAAGTTGAATTATTACTGAACAAAAATTTGATCAAGAACATCGATCGAACAAGATAAGGCGGCATGCATACAGCGTTAAGTAACCAAAAAAGCTGAAAAGTGTATAATTTTACGCCAAACCACGAGCATTTTTATTAAGCGAATTCTTCTATTGCGTTACGTAATTTATATGAGAGGATGGGTGGTGGCGTTACGTTTTATTACATATGGGGGTAAATAAATTGTGTTTTTTTTTTGCGTTACGCAATTTTGAATGTTCCCTAAGAGATTCTGAAATCTATTTACACATAAAAAAGCAAAGCCTTGGTGCTACATTCCGATTCGAAACTTGACCTTTTGTTTATTATACACAGACTTCGCAGCCAACTGTTTAGTGTGTGTAGGACAATTGCGGGCTAGCGCTACGATTCTACTTTAGGACCAGCTGGGAGATCTATTTATATATAAGGTGAGGTGAAAAAGTGTTACGAAAAGTAAGTGATGGGGAGGGAATGAAGGAGGTAGGAAGTAGAGTCGATGGCTGATTTGGAATAGAAATGGCTTTGAATAAATAGTTGGTGGATCGTAGGGTTGTGATGGAGAATGGTAGAAGAAATGATTGAAATAATGGGTTAGGGCTGAGCGAACAAGTAGAAGAGAAAGAACAAGAAAGAGGGAGAGAGATAAGAAGGAAGAGAAGTTACATCCAAAGGCAGAAATAAAAATGCGTAAACGTTGATATGGAAATGATTACATGATTTATTTCGGGAATGAAAGAGAAACTAACAGAAAGATGAAACAGGATTTTTTGTGTAATTATTTGCTGAAGGTGAAATTCTTTCACCTCTATGATTCTCCACATCAATATCAATTTTGGAGTTCAAGCAGTCCTCAATAAATTTTAAGCTACCACCATAACAACAGGAGCTAATATTGAATACCGAGCAAGATCGAGCACTCAGTTAGTTTTGAATAAAATTGTTTTAACAAATTTGGAGCACGATTCAAAAGTTTGCATTATTTTATTATTTCATTCAATGATTGCGTTCATGGAATATTTAATATTTTGATAAACTACCAATCTGATGATGTTTTCAAGAGAGTTTAAAAAAAAAACCAATAAATTTTCAAGCTTCTAATATGAAAATCGACTGACTGTTATCTTTTAGGGATCTTTTTATATTCTAGAGTATTGATGTATATGCTCGATACAATAGGTTTCATCTGATGAAAATCACATGACACCGGTACACTGGTAGTGCTGGTAGAAAAAAAAAATTTTCAGCATTAGTTTGACATACTCAATAGCCAAATAGTTCTTTAGGTGCCTCCTAGCTCTTAAATGTCTTCGGAAAAATTGGTTGAGCATTTCAAATACTACACTTTAACGTAATGTAGTGCATTAATGAAGTATACTAAGCTTTCTAGAAAGAGAAATGTAAAAAATGTGTTTTCCTATTTGAAATTTCTTACAAATTTGAAATGCAATGCACCAAGTGGAGACAAAACCAATCGACTTCCGATAACTTCGGGGATTATTCAAGGCCCCAAATGGAACCAATAAAACTGGCATCTGGAAAATCTATCACTTTGCTCCACCCTGCTATATATGTCGCCGTAAGACGTAATTCTATGTCAAGAAATTTAAAGTATTGATCGATAAAACGTACACTTGTTCCATAATGGGTAAAAACAATAGTTAAGATCTGGGTGTTGAGAGAAAAAAAATGCAAACATTTTCAGGGCTCTCGTAATAGAATGTGATGAAGATGTCAATAAATTTAATTTCATAAAATTCATTCTTGAGTTTGGCAGCACTGTAGAACTTAAAATTTGATTGTATTTTTTGCCCTACTCACGTCGTTCAATCGCTTCATTATCGCTACTCAAGCCCGCGCTTTAATTATTAGGAATATATTCAGTTCAAAACACTGAAAAAAATCGCTAATCGAAAGTAAGGACTCACTGATTAACAACTAAATATTTTAAAATTGGCACGAGTTTAATGTCGGTGATAGGCAGTGCAAATTGGCACGAGTGTACAAATTCTCTCCGATGAGTTTAAAATTTAATGATTGAAGCATTTATTTGGATGCTTGGAGTTAAAGAACAACTTGTAGAGTAGACTTCAATGTATAATTTAGTTAACTACAAAACTCATGTTTATCACACATTTCAGACAGAAAATTGCAGTTTAGTTCTCAAAAAACATTTGATTTCACATTGGTTCCTTTATAAGTGCTGCTTACTTCCTCTAGTTGAACGTTTTTAAGACACTATTGATTACGAAATTTTCTCAGTTTTCCAACGAAACCTACAGAATTGAGCTAGCTATCACACTTCTTGTGCTAGACCGCGTTAAAGGCAAACATACCCGAAAACTGAAAAAGTGAATAACTCTGCAGTAGATGAATTTTGACCATATGCGTAGAAGGATTTTTTTCATCTAATAGGGTCTCTCTATCACCAAAATTTCAAGTGAGCTTCCTAACACCCTGTATATTCTAGTGCAAAAATCCTTCAAAATAATTTTGATCAGATTTGATGTTCTAAGTGCTCCATTGTGGCATAGGTTCGATGTGAGGTATCGACCTTGTGGCACCTCCAAACAGACCTCACCTTCAAGCAGAGGTACCTGGTTACCAAAGCAAATTGCAGAGCAAATCGCACAAGGCCCACATATAGGTACAGATTTTAGTGTGTGCGGGTCCTTGAAATCTCTAGTAACTTTATTAACGAATCTAAGTAAGTAGACGGCGGACTTTGTACCCTTTTTTATAAGCGACTAATTGATCCAGCAAACCTTGTCCCGTCGATTTCTTTCTGTATTTAAATAATTTCAAATATTCCAAATTGATTGATTCCTTGCGAGTTGTTTCTAGTCTTGCAGACTGGGTGACTAGTCATGTTGAATCGGATATTGGATACGATCAAACTCAAAAGGCAAATCGTTTGAAATGATTGGTTTTATCGGAATGAGAACATCCACACCTTCTGGCTTCTGTGCATCACCTCGATTTAGGAAATACCCATATTGGCTGGTATTCGGTCATTCCAAAGTTGCCAAGTCTATATGGATCAGACAGACAGACAGATTTGTTTAGATTTAGTTCGAATCACATGACTTACAATCTAAGTGTCCGACTAAAATAATTAAATGGCTTCAAATGTAATCAAAAGCGTAAAATAGGCTATCCTGAAATAGCCTTTGTTTTTATGCTATTACATTTTTGCGAATCTTTTCTTCTCAGAATTATTTTTTTAACGCAACACACAAAACAATCTTTGTGTTAGAAGGATCAAGGTTGTTCGAAATTATTTTGAAAAAAATTGTCATGTTTTGTAATAAGACGTAGTATTTATAGCCAAAAAAATTCCATACAATTCTTAGAGGATGCTATTAACTGTGAGTTTTTTATATCCGTCTGTAATCAATCGATTAATTATGAATTTTATTTTCATACACTCGACGAATTTTTGAATATAGGTACTTCTCGATTCGACTTCGATGGGTCCACTGGCTTTGGTATCTTCAATGAACATTTAACTGTCTTGTATAATTTCGATAATTCTACTTCTGTTTACCTCGCAGAATTAGCTTCTATTCAGTATACCTTATCGATTTCAAAAATTGTTTCGGATTACCGTAGTGTGGGTTTCTTTTTACTGCTCGATACCAAGCAATAAGAAAGCGTCCTGGTTCAGTAGAACATATTTACATTATTTATGGCTGCATGAAGAACAGCAAGCCGCTCCAACAACAAATCATTGACTTTAAATCACATATGGTCGGAGTAAGACCATACTGAACCAAGCGCCAAAAACATCATTTCGAGTAATTGGTGTTCAAAGTTTAACCACCCCGTATATTTTTTGTAAGCGAGATAAATTTTGTTATAATATCATTATGAAATGTTCAAATTATTTTGTTTTTTTTTTCATGGAAGATAGATTATTAATTTTCACATCCACTGATGTTAGGGTAGATGATCCAATAGTTGTGGTAGCACCAATAGTTGCGGCATCGTTTTTGAATTCATTGGTTAAACTAATTAGAACCGAATTGCTTATGCTACATGTTGAAGAAATAATAGATTAAACATAAGTACATATGTTACTATAACAATATATACTGGAAATATCCAAATTACTGAAGAATACTGTATTTTTCAGAAACTTACCCGGAAGGCACCACTCACTACCCATTTTCTTATTTTGTCCACGATTGTTTTAAGATATGTGTGTGGTTTTATTACGATTATAACTCATATAATTATTTTCCCAGATAACAGTACACTATGGAAACTGTTGCACAGGTGAAGTTCGTTAATAGATGATCATAATATTTATAAATTACTTCCTCCACTATTGGATCACAGGATACACTATGCTCTTATAGTTGCGGTATGTTTCGCAATTCTGATTTACGTTTATCAGAACATATGTATGTGGGACTACTTGTGTATATTAGGGACAAGCAGGTACTAGGGGGCATACCTAAATGATGTAACTTATTACTATTCAAATTTTGAACCCCACCTTCCCCTGCCACCGTGAATTTACCGATACTTCAAACATGATCGGGCACAAAAGCTATCGCTCTCACCCCTAAAATGCTGTATTATGCGTTAATGACCTCTTAATCGATGCTTACCCACTGCTTTTGGTCTTGTAATTCTTTTAACGAGCCTTTCACAGCTTCAGTCGCTCTTTTAGTAAACACTAACGTCAAAAATATAAGCGCAAAAATGGTACGAAGCAGAGGTAATAGACTCTAACTTCCAGTGTTAAGAAGTCAGCATTTGTGAAAAAAAATTCTTCTGAATATTTCAAAATGAGCGCCATCGGTCTTTCTCTTCAGCCAGTTTCAGCCCTTTTCAAATGTTAGTCTAAAAACATTTTATAAAAAGTATGCAAAATTTGTTTTATTTTAATAAAACCTACATACTTTCACTGAATTTTGCCAACATCTGACCAAATTGGCGCAAAATCCGTCTCTTAGTTAACTTCGTGCATTTTTGTATTTACTTGCAAACCGACTTGTCAACCTATTAAAAACAATATGATAAATAGTAAAACAATCAAAAACCACTTCAAGCGAGGCAAATACCTTCATTTAACCAAGCAAACACTAATGTTCTATATACCGCAACTACAGGAACACCCATTCACAACTATAGGAACTCTACCGCAACTATTGGAACAAAAGCGTGCAACTTATTTTAGTTAATTTAAACCCTCAAAGCGGGTTCAAAGTCAATTTTAAGGTGCAAAATTACCAAACAGAACCCATTTCAACAGAAAATAGTGAAACGGACCAGCTAGATTCGTTTTTCTTAGCCAAAACATGGCTAAACATGCATAACTCGTGCTTAGCTCCTCCACTACTGGGTCATTTACCCTAAAAACTCACCTAAAAAAATGGCGCTTGGTTCGGTCTGGTCAAACGCTGACCATATTAGAGGTAGTTTAAGGTTTAATTTTAGCTCGTAATCGGCAATTTGCTCTTAGTTTGTAAGATATTATATAAAGTAAAACACTAGATAAAAGCAAAGCAAAGCCATGGTGCTACGTTCCGATTCGTAACTCGACCTTCTGTTTATTATACACAGTCTTCACAGCCAACTGATTAGTGTACATGACAATTGCGCTAGCGCTACTATCCTACTGACACTAACAGTCTATCCTGAGCCGCGACTCGAACCTACGACGACTGGCTTATTAGGACAGCATCGTACCTCAGGACCTTCTGGCAGATTAAGACACTAAGACACTAGATTCATTGACCTTTTCTCAGTGTTACTGATGGTATTTTTATCGAATTAACGTTCGCACAGGCTTAAATAAGCATTAGTTCAAACTTATACCTGAGTTGGCATGATAATTACTTATCGGTCTATCGGATTATCGGTATGAATATAACTGTACTTCTGTCAATTATTCATTTAAATTCACACACGACATGCTCATGAGAAATTGACGCCGCATTATTTAGTACCTAGATACACTTTTGCGTGCTAGCAACACAATCACCATTCAATTCGTTTCATCTATTGCATATTTTCAGTAAGATTTTATCGATAATTTCACTCACCATATACGAAACATTCACTTTCGGTTGAAACAGTCTTTGCTGTTCCGATTCATTCAGTGCGGCTACCTCCGATACACACTGGTTAACACAAACGCCTCTTTCCAACACATTTTTTCTAGGACTAGCGATGATACGACTCGAATTCTTAAAAGATATCAAAACGTTACACATTCGCACTGCAAAAAAAACTCCCAACTTCAAATAACTCACATACACCTCTGGAACCGGCTCGATGACTACCTTGGCAATGCAGTAAAGCGCCGGTTGTTGACGGCGACAAGCACTGTAATTATCATACTCGAAGAGCGGTGCAATGTAACCATACTTATCGGGTCCAGCAAGCGACCCCAACACTGAACATCCATTCAACAGCAGCAAGTAGGAAAGCAGCATACGCAGATTACCCGCCATAGTTGGAAGTTGTTCTAACAAGCGCTGCTCTAAGTTCGAACGTGCTGTACAATTGACGAGCACAGGGAGACTTAAAGCAGTTGCTAATATTAAGATAAGTAGAAATACTCATCGAGATTATTTCATAGTTTCACACGGTTGCGATTCGAGTGTACTGCTAGAGTGATCGGTAATAGTATATACTTTTCTTCGAACAAACGTTCAACTCTCCATTTCAACGGAACTAAACAACAAAACTGTGTTAAAAAAGTGCACCTTGTTTAAGTACTACCCCCGCTCATCGTGAGCTGGAAGCGCGTTCTACTTGCGACTCATCATTTTGCAAAACAACTGCACTAAAAGTGCTCCATTTAACTTTCACTTCCATCCAATTGGCAGGTGCTTATGCCTCAGCGCTAGAACTGCATGAATGGCGCAAAAAAAACGCAGCCCACCCCTAGTTTAAAATTTATTAATTTCGTTAACCGGATTAATTCGACCAACTGAATGGCTGTGTATGCTTAAACCAGACGCGGCTGTTCACGTGCCAATCTACTATACGATCTTTACGAACGTACGTTTGCACCTTGGTATTGGCCCGAGTTGAAGTGGAGGTTTACCATTTGTTTGCCCGACACGCGGTCTTAACAGTGCGAGCTGTTTGTGTTGTCACAGTTCTGTAACGGAGGTGGAGTGAGTAGAACAATTGAAGAGTAATGTTTATACTAGTGAATGTGTTTAGAAATTTGTTTTTACAAGTGCACTGAACTTGCACACAATCAGCTGTAGCTTCCCGTCTGGTGGGTTGATTTAGGATACGACGTTTAATAGCTAGTTGAATCATGGGGTTTTATCAAGGTTAAAACTTGCGAACTTTTTGTCAGCAAAACACTTTTTGTCATGATAATTTGAAAATACGTAAAAAATCAATTGGGGGCCATCCACATACCACGTGGACAGATTTTTGACGATTTTTAAACCCCCCCGGGGACAACTGCTCATATAAATTCTTTTTTCTTTAGTATGGACCGTGGACATTACACATACCTTCATTTGCTATGACAGGATGAGATGTTACATTTATTCGATGATACTTTGGTTCTGGCTTACCGCTAGCATTTGACGACTGGGAGAGCGTTAGTGATTGGAGAATTCGAGAGCGTTTGTGTATAAATTTGATCAAATCATTATAGGTTGGTCGAGAATCATCATCCAAATGATTTTCCCACTCCTTTTGCGACACAGCATCGAGCCGACTGCTCAATAGCTCAACCAAAAAGGAGTTCCAATGATCTGTGGGTCTTCTAATTTGTTTAACATGCTAAGATGTTTTTCGAACGTGTCCGCCAAATCCGAAAGCGCAGACGAAGACTCTCTTTTGAGAGATGGAGAGGAGAGAAGTGCAGATAGATGTTGTTTGATCAGATAATGTTTGTTATCGAATCGTTTTCTGAGCAAATCCCATGCAATCATATAATTGGCTGAGCTCACAGCCAGTAACTGTACCAAACGAAGAGCATCTCCCTTCAAAACAGCCTTCAAGTATTGAAATTTTTGTATTGGCGACAACTGAGTGTTACTGTGTATGAGAGTATTGAACAAGTCATGGAAATTCATCTATTCATCAAAGTCGCCCTTGAATTCTGGGATTTTGATCTCCGGCAATCGGACACCGAACGTTTGAGTAGGTGGAGCAGTAGGCGAGGTTGGTAGGGGGGAGGATACATCTGTAACTGATGCTAGCTTATTCGACAGGGATCCTTTTAACTCGAAATATATTGTTTCAAACTCAACAAGCTCATCAGCGAGCTCGTCGCTGATCTCGTGTTCACATTCGATTTCAGCTTGGATTTCATTAAATTCGTCCCAAAGTGAATCAAGCTTTTCAATGCGAAATTTGATTTGCGGAAAGTCTCGCTCGAACACGAAATTAGCGTCATACTCCTTTATCAATTTAGCCGAACCAATGATGTTATTGCGGCGCACCAAAAGCCGCTTAACCTTCTTTGTATCCCCTTTCATAGTACGGCAACCTTTACGAGTTTTAACTACGCCGGCTGGTACTTTAGCCAACATTCACTCTTCTTTATTCAGTGATATAAATATAGGCACTCACCTGAATTGTTGTTGGCAGTTTACCTGTGCTCACTTGGCTAACCTGTTACCACGTGTCCTACTACGCTCGGTTTTACGTCCAAAATCCTCCAACATTATCCAATGCGTTCCGCGTGTGGCGAGGTAATTGGTTCCTGCGACTGATCCGAAATCATCCTGTAGTGATGATTGGCCGAGTTGACCATGCCGCTAACCTCCAAAATGTTACACCAGCGATGAATCAGCAAACGAACAATTCTCGGGTTTCGGCAGCAAATTTATGTTCCGGAATTTGTGCTGATTTGTCCAAAGGTCCTTTCTTCAAACAGCAATATATAATAAACCACGAGTTGGCCTATTTGAAACTGAAATTTATTATTCAGTATAACCACGATGTAAAGGATAATGACGATTCTGTGGTGCTTATGAATTTGTATTTACTCCGATAGCGAACTGATTGGAACTGACTCTATACTCTATTGCCAACTTCCTTCTTACTCCCTAGCTGCTAACGGTGTGCAAAAAGAGAGCTCTATTGATCTTGTTAGAAGAGACTCCTAACGAGAGTGATAACGGGCAATGTTTCCTGTCCAGCCTAGCTTAGATTTAGCGTTTTTTGATTGTAGGATATTGGTAGGAAAATAGGGCAATGTGTTCAAATTTTGTACAATGATTGACTTAAATCTAATGCCGCAACAAAGACCAAATTTAAAACAGTCTTAAAATCCTTTGGCTGCATAAAAAACTGGCTAAGAAGGAGTTGTAGGGAAATAATATTGTTTTACAAAAATGTATGCACAGCGGAAAAAAAGAGAGAGCAAAAAAAAATTTGAAAAATACACTGATTTTTTTTAGGTTTGATGGAAAGACCAGGATGGAAATATGCAATATGGTTTTTTTCTTAAGGATTTTTTTTTAATTTTAATATTTTCAACGATAATTGTCAAGTTTATGATGTTGTTTCTGAGGCACGACAACATTATTGACGTAGGACAATGAAAAAATACAGCAAAAATATGAAAAACAATTAACACTGAATTAGGGGAGCTCCGTACCCGCATGGTTACAGAGTCCGCTTTGGTAAGCGGGGTGGTCATTAGACTGGGACACGGTTATATAAGAAAAAAGGGATGGTGTTATTTTTTCGCTCCTATGCACTTTTAATGTTTTTAATGGGTCCTACAACAACTGTGTAAATTTTCAGACCGATCGGTGAAACTATATTTTTGCGCCGGATTTTTAAAGTTTCCATACGATTTTATATAGGAAAACCCACTTTTTCAAAACTTATTCTCTAGAGATGTCCAGTTGACTTCTAAAAATATATTGATACATGATATTTGTAGGAAATTTTTCAAGGAAAAACTCTTCTGAAAACCGTAAGGCGCTACGATGCATGTAGAAAAAGTTGTTCACCTTGAACTGGTTGGATATCTGACAAACAGCTCACCATTGAATTTTTCTAGCAACACTGCTGCAAATTTAACCATGTGATAAGAAATTATATCGCGTAAAATTTATCTTAGAGGCTTCTCCAAAAATACTATGAGCAAAAATCACACTTCCAAGCTTAATTCCACGCGTAATTATTACCCATCCTTAAACAAGATTGCAATAACAGCATGCTGTAGCAGTGATGCTGGAAAATTTCAATGGTGAGCCGTTCGTCAGACATTCAATCAGTTTGGGGTGAATAACTTTTTCTACATGCATCGTAGCGCCTTATAGTCTTCAGAAGAGTTTTTCCCAGAAAAATTTCCTACAAATATCATGTATCGATATATATTTAGGGACCACCTGGACATCTCTAGAGAATTCGTTTTGAAAAAGTGGATTTTTCCATATAAAATCGTATGGAAGCTTTATAAATAGGGCGCAAAAATATAGTTCCATCGATCGATCCGAAAAGTTACACAGCCTTTCATAGCACCCATAAAGAACACGAAAAGTGCATGGGAGCTAACATTTATTTTTTGTCCCACCCTAGCGGTCATGGGTTCGAATCTTAGTAGAATCAGGCCATTTGGTTGTCAAAGGACTTTAACATGGGTTTATTTTCAGGCTTCCCTCCACTTACACTTACCCTTCCTTCAATCTGAACTCTACAGTACCCCTGATGACTCTCCTTCTAATAAAAATAAGTCCCTATTATAATAAAACTGGTTTGAGAAACGTATAACTGTTCTCTCCAGGAAATTGTATATAGCCGATATTGTTAGGCCGGACAGACGCTTGGTGATTTAGTAGAGCAGTAAGCTTAAAACGGAAAGGTGACACCTACACACAAGCACGGATATGAATGATAAGCGTATCACTTACTTCAGTAGTGATACTGCCAATAATATGAAGTGCGAAGTACAGAAAACACCTGGCAATATCACAATAGATCTAATCTCTGGTCGCAGTGATGAGTCCACACAGAAAAAAACTTTATTAATGATATGACACTTTATTGACGGTATTTACTGTTCACAGATTTATTTCCCATTTTTATTTTTGTTTTTGGTTTTTTTTTTCATTTTAAAGGTTCCGGCCCTTCATAGCTATAATAATAACGACTCATAACGTTCTTTGGTATTTTTCAAGAGCCCTCCTCCTTAAGATTTAAAATTATTTTTTCTATAATCAATACCAAGGAATTTAAGGCATCGATTGAGAGCCAGAATTTCAATCTTGTTTCATAATATTTTTTCTGTCAAAGCACCAATACTTCAAGATAAGTCGAATGGGCTGTTCTATCACAAGGTAAGTAATCAGTCCGAATATGTAAGATATAACCGCAAGTCCCGTACATAATATAGCAATTTTAGGATAGGTAACTGTCACTGGCGTTGGGAGATAGTTGATCATGAGTCGAAGTAAGGGAACGTGAAGTACGTAAACACAATACGATAGCTTCCCCAACGTTATCAGTAGCTGAGAGCTTAGAATACGTCTAAAGATACCTAAAATACATACAAGACGAAGTAGACAAACTAACTATCACATTATAACAGATACTCACCTGGAGGATTTAAAAAGCAAGAGATGAAGCAAAGGCTACCACCAAGAGTACCGTGATTGTTGTACAGCATAAAGTAAAACGTGTTACGAAGCGATGAACGAGGCAAATCATGTTGATAAAAATGGTTCGATGTGCCAAGTATAAATATCACTATGAGTATAGTACTTTGCCTTATTAGATAGTAAACCTATAATCAACATATAAAATATATTATAGTCAACATAACAAGCCAGCGATTCTCACCCTTGATTCTCTGAGGTTGAGTTGTTTAGTTTTAGATTGATGATACAGATAGCCAACAATAATCCCGGCAATTGCTCCATTCATGTTGGTGTATCCAGGTTGATAAATGTGATTGAACCAGGGCTGATAGTACTGCATCGTTCGAAAATCTCTGCCAAAGATACGCTTTCAAATGAGGTTTAAATCACTAGAAAAATATCGACAGCCTTACGATAATCTTATTGGGATCATGGCTGCCAGCTTTAAGTTGTGCACGATAAGTGCGGGTATAATAATTGAAACTACGGCCATCATCGACAGTAAAAAATTGATTTTCTTCGGAAACTTCCATATCGCTGCCAGTAAAACCAGTGAACCAAGGAACAACTGCTGATCGGCAGCCAGGTACCAACCCTGAAGAAAACACGATTCTGTATCCGTTTCGGGTAAATTGTTCACAAAAAGGAGATTTTTCCATCCATGGCGTCGGCAAATATATCGTTCACCGGTTAGTATTGAATATCCCACCGGACTCACAACTACACCAGGAAGACTATCGCTAGTAATGGTAAGTAACAGGTAAAAGTAATATACTGGAAGTAGCCGAATGAGTCGATTGATGATTTTCGATCGAAAGTAGCTAGTGTCGAAGGGCTGATTCTTCTGGTGATCCTTGAGAAAGTTTGCCATCTGCAGCATACCTGTGATCACGAGGAAATTCTGAACAGAGACCGGTGTTAGCGATATGAAGATTCGTATCAGCGGATTTTGCGACATCTAAAATAAACGTTAGTTGAAAAATTTAAATTTTATAAAAAAACACCGTCGTTACCTTTTCGAATTGCTCAGGATTTCTTTGGGGCAGAATTGCGCTCACCAACAGACAATGGATAATCAACGTGTAGATGTTGATGAGAAAGCGCAACCCATCGATGTAGCTAAAATCTCGATAGATTTCATTTTTTGGCTGTTCAAAGAGACGAACCCAGTTCTGCCGAACGGCGAATGAGGAGACGAACACACTATCTGCATTGGTGTGGAATGGCAATATGATTAATCAATTGAATTAGAATGGCACAAGCAGAAGTTAAAGATTACCCTTAAGTTGAGCATCTTTCGTGAACAGGTCAAGTGCACTAGCAGCAAACACGGAGACAATTAGTATGAAAACTATAGCTAGAAATGCAATCGTCCACCAGTCTGGAAAAGACAAAAGTATTCAACACATATTCAACAACAAGTAACTGCATGCTCTAGGCCACAGTACCTCTACCAACTGGTTGCTCCGATAAATCACTGCTCAGGCAGTACTGGATGCTAGAGTACCCACGCTGAGTCAGGTTGTAATCACGCTGTAATCGATTGTTGACGCAGACGTTCATTAGCGTAGCGTACTTTGAGTTGAGCTGCTCGACTCTGTCTTTCCAGTAGTGAGCCGGATAGTTGTGCTATTCGATATGGAATATAGAAGACAAAATAGGATAGCAGAATGTTGTCTAACTTTCAAGAATGCTGTAGATAAATATTCTGGGGGAATAAATAGTTTGTGTTCTAAAGCTATTAGTGTAAGTAGTTGTTGTTTAGTGTTTGTATGGTACAGACACCAATATATGACTGGATATGACAAAAGTATGTATACGTCATCGACTTTTTCGACAATGCTTTGATTCTAGGATACTTGGTATGATGTTCAGTGAATAGGAAAATTGAATTGAATTTTTTAAGAAAAAAATGATTTCTGATTTGAATTTTTAATTTTTATCTTGCTCAATTTTTTCTAGATAACTCAATCATAAACATGGGAAAAAATCAAATGAGTTCAAAACTATTAAATGATAGAACTAAAAAAATGGAATTCATCATTAGAACTTAGATTGGGAGACAATGTTAAGTACTCAGAACATGAAAGCTTAAACTTCAACCAGGTGTAATTCAACTCGTAAATCGTAATTCAACTCGTGATGTCAAAATGTATTAGATTGCTAAAAATGTGTTCGTCTTTCAAAAGTTCACAAAATTACAAACTGTAGATATTTTTTAACATTGGTCGAACCGGCGACATCGAACACTTAAACGTCTTAGAGCTGCTGCGCTTAGGCACTATACTAATCATCGAAACGCAGTGACTAACCGCGAACTCAATTGCGTCAGTAGCAACTATATGTAGAAATTACATCCACTTTCTCTACAATATGTGATGAAAACGCAATCAGATCTCGAACGAAATCCAAAGCGGTTTTGAAAATTTGCAAACGAAAAACGAGAAGAAACCGGACTCCCATCTACCATGTTTCTTGAGAACGGATCTACCAGTGAAACTGTTCTAAATTCCACTAGGTCTGTGTTTAATTATCACGAGGCTAATTGGGATCGATATCGTACCACGATCGAAGAAAGCTTAAATTGTGATATTGTTTTACAAAATAGTGCTGACATTGACAGAGCATTAGATAATTTTATCAGCTTAATTCTCAATGCCTGGAATTTATCAGTTCCTATGGCTCGAGTGAAATTTAATGCACCAATTATTGACAGTGAACTTCAACTTCTTATACGTTTGAAGATTCATTTTCTTACGAAATGAAAATTTCAAAAGAGAAGTTGAACAACTAATACCAAATTCCAAACCTTTCTGGAAGCTTTTGAAGGTTCTTAAGAAACCTTCAAAGCCTATTCCAGTCCTCAAAGATATTTCTTACGAATGAACAAAAAGCTCAAAAACTTGCTCAGCAGTTCGAGATTGTTCATAATTTCAATTTGAACGTAATGAGTCCTATTGAAAATGAAGTATCACAAAAGTATGATCAGATCACCACTCAAGCATTTCTTCCTGAGGAGGTATCGGAAACAAACTTGAATGAAATACGAACTATTATCAAGAACTTCAAAAACATGAAAGCACCAGGAGATGATGGGATTTTTTATATCCTTCTCAAAAGACTTCCCGAAAGCTCTTTAAATTTCTTGGTAAGAATTTTTAACAGATGCTTTGAATTAGCATATTTTCCCTCAAAATGGAAAAATGTCAAGGTCACTCCAATTTTAAAACCTGAAAAAAAAATCCAGCTGAAGCATCAAGTTATCGTCCAATTAGTTTACTCTCTCCTAAGCAATCTTCTTGAAAGAATGATTCTTAATAGAATGATCACATATCAATGAAAATTCAATTTTTGCAAATGAGCAGTTTGGATTTCGCCATGGGCATTCGACTACTCATCAGTTACTTAGAATAACTAATATGATTTGTACTAATAAATCTAAAGGTTATACAACTGGAGCTGCTCTTTCAGACATAGAAAAAGCAATTGACAGTGTTTGGCATAAAAGTTTGATAGCTAAAATGTCCAATTTCCGTTTTCCTCTTTACATCACAAATATGATAAAAAGTTACTTGACTGACCGCACTCTTCAGGTTAACTATTTAAATGGTAAATCTGATAGATTGGCTGTTAGAGCTAGTGTACCTCAAGGAAGTATCTTGGGGCCAGTCTTATATAATATTTTTACTTCTGATCTTCCCGATTTATCACCATGATGTGAGAAATCTCTGTTTTGTGACGATACAAGCATTTCCGTGAAGGGAAAAAGCCTTCGTGTCATATGCAGTAGGCTGCAAAAAAGTCTAGATATATCTTCTCCATATTTGCAGAAATGGAAGATTTCCCCTAATGCATCAAAACACAATTAATTATTTTTCCTCATAAACCAAGAGTTTCTTTTCTCAAACCCACCAATAATCATGTTGTTAAGATGAACGGTGCAATCTTAAATTGGTTTGACCAAGCTAAATATTTAGGGCTAATTTATGATAAAAATCTTACTTTCAAGGAGCACATTGATAATATTCAAACAAAGTGCAATAAATATATAAAATGTTTGTATCCTCTAATCAACAGAAATTCTAGACTTTGTCTCAAGAATAAACTGTTAATTTACAAATATTTAGACCAGCATTGTTATACGCAGTCCCCATCTGGACAAGTTGTTGTACAACCAGAAAGAAGATGCTTTAAAGGATTCAGTATAAACTTCTGAAAATGATATTGAAGCGTCTTCGCTAGTTTAGCACGAATGACCTACACAGGCTTAGTGGAAACATTAGAAAATATGTCAAACCAAATTTTCAATAAGTTCTGACAAAAATCGTTGCAACCCTCAATTACAACGATTAGCTCACTTTATAGTCAGTAAGATAGGTGTAAGATTAGGCTAAGGTTTAATTTTAAATTTATTTTCTTTTTTTTTTTTCGACAAGTAGGTTTACAATTTTTCTACAATTATATTCACTTAACTGCGGAAGCAATTACTATTTTTTAATGAAATAAAAATTAAAATATATGTAATAGTGTTGATATGTCACCGTTTGTAGCAGAACACACAATATAAATTCTGAATAAATATTAGTAAATAATTAATTCATCACATTATAAAAAATATCAAATAATTTTTTTCATGAGTTTCTCTCAACTCAAATTTTTTTTGCCAATCAATGAAATTATTTGTTGGGAAAGAATTCGATTTGAAATTTTGAAATAAAGTAAACTCATGTTAAAAATTACAAGAGTTTGTATAGAAATGAATTTCTAAGCGCAGTAAGCGCAGAAATCCAGTATAATCTACACCCAAAAGTTGAAAGAGTGGTAATATTTTTTTTTTTATAAAACATCCCAAATATACAGGTTGCGGCAAAGTTTTATGCATGTTATTAGCAAAAATTTAATATTATTAGCGTTCTCAAGGACAATATTTGAAATTCGCTTATCCCAAGAAAAATATTTCAAACTCTATATTCGGACAACAGAACATCGATCTGCAATAGCCGACGAAACTGTCAATTCAGTCTCACAAAAATTTGGTTTCACAGATTACGATAACATTGAAGAGCACTTCAACGATTTCATTCCATTTTTTTGACGTAGGACTACGTTTTCCTTTATTATGCTGCTGTATATTAAGTAAAACTTGAAATATATTTATAAATATATAATAAATAATTTGTCGCTGGGTAGTTACAATTTATCAGATTTTCATAGTATCACATGTTTTTCCTATTACGTGGTAAACATTTCTAAAAAGTTCTAAGGTCTTATATACGTTTAGCTGACCCGGCAAACTTCGTCCCGCCTATTTTAGTGTTTAATTTAATAATTTTAAACATTTCAAATTTATTGATTCCTTGCGATTGGATTATATCGTTTAAAAATAATTGGTTTTATCGGAATGGCAACATCCTCAACTTTTGGCTTTTGTACATGACCTCTATTCCGGATATATATTGGGTGCATTTCAGTCATTTTCGTTGTTTTCCAGAAACTAAAAGTGGTCGTTTTCTAATTCAAAATGGTGTCCAGGGTCAATGCTTGGCTTCTTTACATCATTTCGATTACGGACTTATCCATATGTAGTAGTATTCGGTTATTTGCGGATGTTTTCCAGAAGTTGCCATTTTTCAATTCAAACTGTTGTCTAAGGTCAATTTATAGCTCCTTGCAACATTCCGGAACCGGTGATCCGGAACCGCAAGTCACCATCTTGGATTTAAAAATGGCATTTGGAGACAATTTCTGGCCCCTGAGCGTCATTCTGGTTTGAGAAACACCATATTGGGTGTTATTTGGTCATTTTCGGCTGTTTTCCAAAACCGGATGTCACCATCTTCGAATTCAAAATGGTGTCTGTGGTCGATTCTAGCTCCTGTGTATCATTCTGGTTCCGAAGATACTCATTTTGTATGGAAATCGGCCATTTTTGGTTGTTTTTTAGAAACCGGAAGTTGCCATCTCACAATTCATAATGGTGTCTGAGGTCAATTTTCAGCTTAATTCTCGTTCCAGAGATACTCATATTGGGTGGTATTTGGTCACTTTAGGCTGTTTACCGGACACCGGAAGTCGCCATCTTGGATTTCAAAACAATTTCGGCCCTCCGTGCGTCAATCTGGTTAAAGAAACGCTCATATTGAGTGGTATTTGATCATTTTAAGCTGTTTTCTAGACACCGGAAGTCGCCATCTGAGGTCGATTTTTGGCTTCAGTGGTCGATTTGTGGCTTCAGTGCATCATAGCAATCCCGGAAATACCCATATTGGGTGGTATTTAGTCATTTGCCGCTGTTTTTCGAGAACCGAAAGTCGCCATCTTGAATTTCAAAATGGCATTTGGGAACAATTTCTGGCCTCCATGCGTCAATCTGATTAAAGAAACGCTCATATTAAGTGGTATTTGATCATTTTCGGCTGTTTTCCAGACACCGGAAGTTGCCATCTTACAATTCAAAATGTTGTCTGAGGTCGATTTGTGGCTTCAGTGTATCATAACAATCCCGGAAACACCCATATGGCGTCCTACACAAATTACTTAACGCTAAAAACCTAAATTTTAGACCCCCTCCCCCCTATGTAACGATAAGTAACGTTAGATATGACTCCCCCCCTGAGATTACGTAACGCTGGACAACCTGTCCCCCCCTCCAAATTTGTAATTTTGAGCAAACATCTCAGCTACGTAACGGGCTCAACTATCCCCCCCCCTCTCCCCCTATGTAACAATAAGTAACGCAGACTTATCCCCCCTCCCCCTCCCCTTCATGCGTTACGTAATTTGTGTACGACGCCTATTGGGTGGTATTTGGTCATTTGCTGCTGTTTTTCAGAAACCGGAAGTCGCCATCTTGGATATCAGAATGGCATTAGGAGACAATTTTTGGCCTCTGAGCGTCATTCTGGTTGAAATGGTCTGGTTCTGGTCTGAGGTCGAATTGTGGCTTCAGTGCATCATAAAAATCCCGGAAATATCCATATTTGGTGGTATTTGGTCATTTTCGGCTGTTTTCCAGACACCGTAAATCGCCATCTTACAATTCAAAATGTTGTCTGAGGTTGATTTGTGGCTTCAGTGCGTCATAACAATTCCGGAAATACCCATATTAGGTGGTATATGGCCATTTGTCGCTGTTTTTCGGAAACCGGAAGTCGCCATCTTGGATTTAAAATGGCATTTGGGAACAATTTCTGGCCTCCGTGCGTCAATCTGATTAAAGAAACGCTCATATTGAGTGGTATTTGATCATTTTTGGCTCTTTTCCAGACAGCGGAAGTTACCATCTTACAATAAGAAATGTTGTCTGAGGTCGATTTGTGGCTCCAGTGCATCATAACAATCCCGGAAATACCCATATTGGGTGGTATTTGGTCATTTGCCGCTGATTTTCAGAAACCGGAAGTCGCCATCTTGGATTTCAGAATGGCATAAGGAGACCATTTTTGGCCTCTGAGCGTCAATCTAGTTGAAGAAACATTTATATTGGGTGGTATTTGGTCATTTTCGGCTGTTTTCCAGACACCGGAAGTCGCCATCTTACAATTCAAATTGTTGTTTGAGGTCGATTTGTGGCTTCAGTGCGTCATAACAATTCCGGAAATACCCATATTAGGTGGTATTTGGTTATTTGCCACTGATTTTCAGAAACCAGAAGTCGCCATCTTGGATTTCACATTGGCATTAGGAGACAATTTTTGGCCTCTTAGCGTCAATCTGGTTGAAGAAACACTTATATTTGGTGTTATTTGGTCATTTTCGGCTGTTTTCCAGGCACCGGAAGTCGCCATCTTACATTTCGAAATGTTGTCTGAGGTCGATTTGTGGCTTCAGTGCACCATAACAATTCCGGAAATACCCATGTTTGGTGGTATAAGGTCATTTGCCGCTATTTTTCAGAAACGGGAAGTCGCCATCTTGGATTTCAAAATGGTATTTGGAGACATGCCAGAAGAAGGAAGGGTGTCGAAACATTATGGACATGTTTGTTACACCTAAAACATTCACCTGCTAAATTTTGTTATATTTGCTTGATTGGTTCTCGAGCTGTGCGTAATTTGAGTTTCATTTGTATGGGACCCCTCCCTTATAGAAAAGAGAGGGGTGTAAAACCATTATATTTGTTACCCCTAAAAACAATCACCTGCCAAATTTGGTTCCATTTAGTTGGTTAGTTTTCGAGATAAGCAAAAATTTGTGTTTCATTTGTTATGAACTCCTCCCTCACAGAAGAGGGAGGGGAGTTGAACCACTATGGACATACTTGTTACCTCTAAAAACATTCACATACCAAATTTGGTTGTATTTGGTTGATTGGTTCTCGAGCTGTGCGAAATTCGTATTTCATTTGCATGGGACCCCTCCCTTGTAGAAGAGGGAGGGGTGTCAAACCATTATGTATATATTTGTTACCCCAAAAACATCTACCTACCAAATTTTGTTCTATTTACTTGGTTGGTTCTCGAGATGTGCAGAAATTTGTGTTTCATTTGTATTGGACCCCTCCCTCACAGAAGACGAAGGGGAGTCAAACCACTATGGACATACTTGTTACCTCTAAAAACATTCACATACCAAATTTGGTTGTATTTGGTTGATTGGTTCTCGAGCTGTGCGAAATTCGTATTTCATTTGTATGGGACTTCTCCTTTGTAGATGAGGGAGGGGTGTCAAACCATTATGGATATATTTGTTACCCCTAAAAACATCTACCTACCAAATTGGGTTCTATTTACTTGGTTATTTCTCGAGATGTGCAGAAATTTGTGTTTTATTTGTATGGGACCCCTCCCTTCCAGAAGAGGGAAGGGTGTCGAATCAACATAGACATATTTGTTACTCCTAAAAACATTCACATGCCGAATTTGGTTCCATTTACTTGGTTAGTTCTCGAGATGTGCAGAAATTTGTGTTTCATTTGTATGGGACCCCTCCCTTCCAGAAGAGGGAAGGGGGTCGAACCAACATGGACATATTTGTTGTTCCTAAAAACATCCACATGCCAAATTTGGTTCCATTTGCTTGGTTAGTTTTCGAGATGTGCAGAAATTTGTGTTTCAGTTGTATGGGACCCCTCCCTTGCAGAAGAGGGAGGGGTCTCGAACTATCTTAGTCACCTTTCCCTGTCCCTAAAACCCCTATATACAAAATTTCACGCCGATCGGTTCGGTAGTTTCCAAGCCTATATGAATCAGACAGACAGACAGACAGAGCTGCATTTTTATATGTTTAGATTTCAGGGCTCATTTCCCTAATGCAGACATCGAAAAAGTAGACTAAACAAATCCATGTGTTTCACCAATTAGCATCGCGTTCGAGCAAAACTGCTGCTTAAATTGCCGATGGCGCAACAAAGATTTAACATGCCTTAGCTACCGCCGCACTGGTCCAGAAATGAAAAAAGGTGGTCAAAAGTCATTTTCTCGTAAACGTTACATTTCAGAGCAATACTGTCTTCGGGAAAGTTTTAGAGTAAATAAAGACCCTTCTTTGGACATTAACAGATTCGTGATGAATCCCCCTACAAGTGAGATAAAAAGAACATTTTCTCTAAAAATCAATATTTTTTATCGCCGTATTCGGCAAAGTTTTCCAAAATAACAAAACAAAAAATTTTGCTGAAGACACTAGGTAGCTATCTTACTGAGCTATCTGATTATGTTCAATGATGTTTTAAAGAAAAGATTTTTGCCGGTAAAATTCATATTTTATACCACTGTACTGCCTGTGATCGCATAACTGTAACATTCGACATTTCATGGTTTTAGAGTTTTTAATGGGGAAGTGCTTAAAATGGTATGTACTTTTTACATCTGCAATAATATGCTTATGTTTGTTCGAAAAAACTCGTAAAAAATACCAAGTTGTTTTGTCACACAGCATAAATAACCGCATAATTGTCACACTACGCTAATGCTCAATATGAACCTATGTGTCGCTGAAACAAAAAATACTAACAACTTATAATTGTTCCGTTTCTTTTGCTTTTAATAATGAAACAATTTCTGGATTTTGTGTTTTATTTATTTAAGTGAACAACGAAAGCAAGCTATAAATAAGACATTATTTTCTTATCTCAGGAATATTTTTCCAATACTCCCTATCTTCAGCACTAAGAACAGGTAACAAAATCTATAGCAGACTAGTTTTTCTCTCGGACTCTACTCCTCGGGCCATGACTTGTCGTTTGACAGTGTTTTCCAATCTGAACATTTCATCTTCAACAATACGATGTTGCTTTTTTGAAAGTAAGGAACAGCTCTTAATTTCACCGTCTCCAACTTTATCGCTATATTGGAATAAAAACGATCCTTTTCTTAGTATAACTTCCCGAATATTGTCGATAAATGGACGAGGTTTGCAACTATTCAATGTATATTGTGATACAATCATCGATAAGGACAGAAAATCTCCAGGCTCCATTTTGATGACCTCCACTCGTTTCTTCGCGTTTTTAACAGCGGTTTCGAAATCATCCATGGTTGTAACGGGTTTACCATGTCTCATTCGTGCTTCCACAGCAGCATGGAAACTATCAGCAGCCATAAAGGTGTGCCCTGACTCAAAATATTTCAAAACAATTTCCTGTACTTGAATATTTTCTGCATTTATCAATAGTATCAAGTACAAAAAAGATTCCAATTTTTATTTCGAGCCGAGCAGTTGTCCAGCCACATGATGATCTTGGGTTTATCATTGAACCGATGTACAATCCGTCCAAAGCAACTTAAAATATCATTTGATGATCTACCTGCAGTCGGCTCATCCCAAATGCAGGCAAGCACAGGATATATTTTGGAATAGTTTCCCACAGGAGCGAAGGTTTCGTTAAAAACTAGCAGTCTTTGAGAAAAAACAACGGTTTTAAGTCCTTCAAGGCGTGGAATCTGGACAACCTATTTATAAATAACTTATTAAGGATGCAGTCATTTTCTTATTTTTTATAAAACGAATACCTTATGCAGATCTACCGCTAGCACAACGCACCCAGCTTGTACCTCTTCACCATCTTTGCGGTATGCAGCTCTTGAATGTTTTGCAAGTTCAACATGTGCATCCATATCTTCACATATTTTGCAAGCAACTTCATCTGGAAAAGGATCAGCATTGTGGTTGAAATCCTTTTTATGTTGTTTTCCACTGACGCACTTCTCGCACTGTTCATGGCCCAATTTGACCAAGGATATGTTGAGCCGCTTTAGTACCCTGCAGTAAAACGAGTAGCTGACTTGAAGCTTCATCACGTGGGATCTTTGGTATTCGTTATACATGTTTTTCTCAGACAAGTCTGAGGGCAAGTATAGACGGTTTGGCGCATGATCCCTTCGATAATGGGACACAGTAGGGTTGTAGCTCATGATATGGCTCCTAACGGCGTCGTATTTCGAGGTGCTACGGACGTATTTGCCTCGTTTGAATTCTCTGGGCATTCCATCTACCTCGTTGGTAAGGCAGCGATATAGAACGTTTCTATATAGGTATACAAAGAAAACGGATTAAGAACAGAAAAATCACATTCTGCGGAGAAACATACCCGCACGTGTCCTTGAATCCGATTCTGTTCAAAAAAAAACTTTCGACAAACATTTTTGAACTCGCCATTGTTCATCATAATGTTGAATTCATACCGGAACATTTTGAACCTTCCATTGGTATGGCGGTTCCTTTGACGCCGTTTGACTGCCACACGATACACTCTTTCGCGTACGAATGCTGCTTGCCCAGAGGTGTCATTCCAATACTTCAGGTTTTCCTGCATCCGTTCATCTTTTGTAAACTCTTCTGAGCAGCCTATGCGGCATCCACATCTCTCAAACTTAACACCATGGATTATTCGTCGTTTCTTCGCCTTAAATAAACGTTGTTGCTCTTTTTTCTGATCGCTTGCGTTTTCTGGTAACAGGATTAGCGGGAGACTCAAAAAAGCTGCCATCAGAATCCACATCAGCATCCACTGGAACTCGGAAGTTATTCTGGTCGATATCTGAATATTCTTCGGAATTTTCATCACTTTCATAAGCCGTTTTTATTAACAGGAGAGCAAGAGACATCTTGACAGTTCGGTTGCAGCACAAATCACAATACGTGAGATTTGCGATGCAAAAAACGCAGATTTTCAATCAAAGAAGGCAGTGTGACTGATATGCGAATATATTCCAAATCCATCTTGAAAGTAACGGCATAAAAGTATCGTTGCAAAAATATGATCAAATTTAACTTCAAAACGGATGTATAATGTATACATAGCATAAAGCAGTGCTTACGTAACAATATTGAGTTTAGTTTGACCATCCATTTACTACATATATTAAGAACAATGCAGTTAAAGCCAAAATATAAAAGCGTCGTTTGCTCGAACAACCAATTTTGCAAATGTTACAATTATGCGGTCACAGGCAGTGTACCTCTGATATTCTCACTGAACTTTTGAAACAACATCAGACCTTTATTTTTTATATGTTACAGCAGACTTTTTTTATGATAATCAGGTTTCCATCAATTTTTCCTGCCAAAAAAATAACTTTTGACAAGTAGTTTTTGATTTTCTGCCGTTTCCCAACACATCCCACGGCAAGATTACCACCAATTGAATTGTCCATGTGCTCTGCACACATGGCAGTTAAAATTTCTTGCAGAAATTTGCAGAAACTTATAAAATCATTGAACAAAACAACTTCAACGTAAGTTTATTTCGTAGAGAGCTTCGTAGCCGCAAGGTTACAGAGTCCGCTTTGATAAGCGAGTGGTCGTGGGTTCGAATCTTAGTAGAATCAGGCCATTTGGTTGTCAAAGGACTTTAACATGGGTTCATTCTCAGGCTCTCCACCACATACCCTTCCTTCAAGCTGAATTCTATAGTACCCTTGCTGACTTTCATCCTGACAAAAAAGGCCCTCTTATGATAAAACTGTTCTGAGTAACGTATAATAGTTCTCTTTAGGGAATTGTAGTAATGACGCGGTCTTGGCTGGAGGAACGAGGTTTCGATAAGACTCCTTCCTCTTGACAAAAATATAAGTCCTACTAATAATAAACCTGACCAGAGGTGAAGCATTGAGTGCCTCTTCAGGGAATTGTGATTGTGACGCGGTTGTTGGTAGGAGGAACGAGGTTCGATAAGACTCCTTCCTCTTGACAAAATAAGTCTTTCTTATAATAAAACTGATTTCAGAAATAATTACCCTCTACAGGGAATTGTAATTGGCGATATTGGCACGAGGAACGAGGTTTCGATAAGACTCCTTCCTCTTGACATAATAAGCCCCTTTTAGAATAAACTTGGCCAGAGAGGAACGTTAGGTGTAGCCTCAGTTCAGGGAATTGTAATTTGCCGGTATTGGTAGGATAGAAAAGAGGCTAGGTATAGTAGAGCAGTAAGCTTGAAATGAAAGGGTAAACTCTTACACACAAGCACGGATATAAATAAAAAAAAGCGTATCATTCACATCAATAGTGATACTGCCAATAATATGAAGTGCGGAGTACAGAAAACACCTGGGCAATATCACAATAGATCAAAATGTCTCTGGTCGCAGTGATGAGTCCACACAGAGGAAAAATAAAAGTTCATTTATGTCACGTTGATCAATAGCAGATCTTTGTTGGAAAAAACATAGCAAGCTTTGAATTTTTACGTTTTGATGCATCTTTTGAAGTATTATCGATGCTTGTAAACACGTGGTTTTTGAAAAAAAATTACCGCAAACGTTTTACCGCAAACTCGTTTCCGTTCTCATCATTGAAATTATCGATATCGATCAAAAATCAGAAGTTTGAGGCCTGTTTTCTCCGACTGATTAAAATGGGCGCCACTGCTTAAGCCGTTCCTTACCCTACCTGTATGTGTACTTTTTCTATAATAAACTCATTCATTGTGTTCGACGAAGCTTCAACAATGTTTCATTCTGATTAGAACAAGTCACTTATATCGTCAGTATTCCTTACTGTTGGATTACTTCAGAAAATCTCGATTGTGATATAGCATCCCCTAATCTCTTTCTTATAGTTTTGTATACAACACAACAAAAACTAGTGTACTTACCGGATAGTCAATACTAAATTCAGGATAGTATAGCTGCTGCTGACTTTGTTTGCTGACACTAGCAAGCTCAGCCTCACAGTTTGCAACGCAAACACCCCATTCCAGATGATTGCGACGAAAACCTGCCGCTATGCGGCTGTTGGTCTGTTGATTTTGGATGCGGCATTAATCGTTAAGAACCCGAAAAAATTTGCGGATGCGTCTTTAGTTACGTTGTTGAAAATTGCCAGTTGGGTTGACAGACAATTTTGCATAACGTAACCAAAACTGCTTGGGATCGAACACTTACTACTACGTCAGCTGCGTTTGGTTTCAAATGAATTTCTACACTACAAAAAGACGCCCGACAATGTTCGTAGCTGTCGTACCGGAACAACGGTGGAACCAGAGCAGATTCCGATGCGTCGAACGAAGCAAATGCCCATTTTAGACATCCTGTGAGCAGCAAAAACACTATCAGTCGGAACGTAACCATTTCGAATGGCGGTGTGTTGTCAATCTGGTCACCTTTCTCGCAGACCGGTTCGGATCTAACTGGAACCGTTCGAACGATTCCACTAACCGACTGCGGCAGTTAACGTAGCTAGGTGTTATACCCATTGTGTACCCACTAATTAGTTGTTCTAGACGACAGAATACTTTTCTCAGGCAGCAGGGTTGAAGGGGGTTGGGGGACGTCATAGTTGCGAGACAAAAATTGTTCACATATGAATTGCATTTCTAGGATGTTAACTTTGCTTACTAAGAATGTCATTAGATAAGTAATATGAGATTGAGAAAAAAACAATTATTTTGTGTTGTGATTGGTCCCAGTTGAATTAATAGGGATACCTATTGAATGTGTCAATCATGCAACTTTCGTACTGACATTAGCAGATCACAATATACTTTGTGCCGTGTTGTATTTTTATGTCGTAGCGGGTCATTTTGAGGGTTGAAAAATTATGATCTCTGTATGTGACGAACATGGGATATTTGCACCTTCAGGGTTGTAGGCAAATTGTTGTTAGATATCTGTTTCTAGTTGTGTGTAGTAGAGAAAAAAATGAACTAAAAAAGACAGAATAAATTTAGAAGTTTGCAGTGCAACTAGTTAGAGATCTTATACATGTGAGATTTTCCCATTCGCTGCGTCTGGATTCAACTATAGGTACGGCATCATACCGCACGAAAGACTTGCGTAGAGGATAAGTAATTACTCGACTTGATTTGAATCTTAACACGTAACAAGTACAGCGTCGGTAGGTTTTAACAACCACACATTAGAGATATGTTCATGTGGGTTTAATACTTATCTTCATCGGTGTAAACAGTCTAGGAGTTGCTTTACTATGAAACTTTAGTTTTTGTGACAATAAATGTGTATAAAGTTTTATTTATGTGACTCTTAAATTTATCACTAAATAATTAAAAAAAGCTCAATTTACTGCTGAATTGTTGAACAAGACATATCAATCAACGTAGTCAAGACATACCAATTAATGTACAATGAGTACAGCCTGCTGAGACGTCAAAGAATATGAAGAAGGAAGAAAAAGTGACAGATTAGAGGTAACGAGAGTCATATAAACTAATTAATGTTATCAACAATGTCACATTTGCCAAGCTGTTAGCCATCTGAGGAATGTATCGATAAGCACTCGTAAACTTTTGAAACCGCATATTAAAATGGAATCATTAAAAACCAATTATGGAACAGACCGATTTATTATAGCTCCAGTTCTGCAGAGGAAGACTCGTACACTTCCTGGTCGCTGCTGACCAATTCTTTTTGAACTCCACTGTGTTTCAGAGTACTGAATCTTCAGTGAGTTGATGCCTTTTTCGATAAAAATGCCATTGCAAAGTAGAATTGACATGATGAGCCGATGTTAAATCGGGTCAGCATAGAACGTTGAGCAATGGAATTAAGTATTCTTTTTATTAAGCAGTCGTTCAAATGAATTTGAGAATTTATTGTTCATTGTATTGTTGAAAAATAGGAAAGAACTGTGAGCCGAAATTCAGGCACCGTGATACGCAATTGCTGTCACGTCGAAGCCTTGTTGAGTCCATGCCGCGAAGAGAACGTGAAGTAATCTGAAACAAAGGTTATCATCAAATATTATTGATTGGGGCTAAGAGAAAAAGTTTGCCGAACAAAAAAATGTTTGATTTTTCAATTGCGATGATAAACGAGGTTCCTCGATAGAAACTATTTGAGATGGTTTGATTGTCCACTGTATATAAAACATTTTGGTACAAAGATTGTACTGAGTCTAATACCGTAAGCCGGGGTAACATTGTGCCATGCCTTCTTATTATTGGTCAGCCATCTCATGACGATCACCAATCTCTCTTGAATAAGTTTACTTGCATACCTCACCAAGAAAGACAAGTCTTCTGACTCTAAAGAAACGGCTGACAAGTCACGGGTTGAATGGCACAATCTCGCCCACACTGGCACAATCTCACCCGGTACCAATTTGTTGGAAATTTTATTGCGATGGTTTGATAATATGTGAAATGAACATGACGGAATAGAAGTTTTCTAATTCTAATATTGAGGGTTATTAACAACTGTATCGATTTTAATAATTAATATGCTGTTAGATAGCCAAAATATACAAGATTATTACATGAGTGCAATTTCACATAAAACGGGTGACCAACTTAATCGACCGTCATGATTTGGCTGACGCTTTGCATAGATGTTTCTATTTATGGGCAAAAGATGCTATTTTGTGCTATTGGTATAATTTTTTGGAACACGACTCATTTTTGAAGCTATTTGAAGTAAGGTATTGATGATGCTATTTGTTTTAGTAAGGTATTGATGATTGCAAATATTTTTAAAGTCAAAACGAATCGGTGTGACGTCGTCGGCAAAGTTGTAAATAATAATTTCGCCTTTGCAAAAAAAAAAAAAAAACTCTGGAACAAACTTTTTTTTTAAAAAGAGATAACAATACTACAAGGTATACAGCCCTAGGGGTTGTATGAAATGGCGACGTAGAGCTAAATGCATATATTATATGCTGCGATAAACTGTTCATAGGCAACACTAGAGCAAAATCATTTCAAATCGCCTGGAAATACGCGAAAATTTAATCGACCATTTTTGATTTGAATGAAACTTTGCACACGTATTTGGCTTAGCAAACTGAGCATTTTTCACAGGTGGAGAGATTTTTTACACCCGTGAGTTACATTCTAAAAGGGCTAAAAGGGCCTTTTGGCTTAGGTGTTATTTGAAGTATTGTAGCCCAGAAACCGTTGGTTGTACAGAAAAACTGTCTGAGAATGAGTTGTAGCGAATCGAAAATGCATCATAAAAAATATACACTGCACAAAAAAAAATTTTTTGACCAAAAAAATTAAAATAAAAAATAAACATGAAATTTCAATTTAAAAAGAGTTGAATTTTTTTCTTATTTTTTTTTTTTAATTAAACTTGACGTCAATACGCAACTTCAAAAAAAAGTCCAGGATGGAGAAATGAAAAATAATTTTTGTATGGTCGATTAATTTTTTTATGAAAATTCTAATTCAAACATTTTTCAAAATATTTGTATTCTGAAGATTTCAAAAGATGCAGAGAGTCATTTTAAATCAAAAAGCTTTTGGTAGTAAACATTCTAAAGGCGTTGGTTTTCGAGTTATTTATAATTTAAGCTCGAAAAATTATAATTATTTAGGAAAATACACGTTTTTCATAATTTGTCCATGATTCTCCAGCAAAAACCATACGTTCATTGAAATGCTTGATCAAAAATATATAATTCATTCTTTGACAACAAAACGATTGGGCGAACGGTTCTCAAGAAAAGAGTTAAATGTTCTAAGTGCTATAAATATATATAAGAATCAAATATTTATTTTCGAGTTCTATTATCTTAGGAACATATTTTTTTATTACATAGATACTTTACAAAACTAGTTTCACCTTATATTTTACATACATCATAAGTGAATGATTTGTCATCTTTTGAAAACAGCTTCGTTTGTATCTTATTTTCTGAAATCGGAACAAATCAAAGTAGAAGCTATAGTAGAGCTATACATTTTGCCGAATCGCATCGCGCCGTTATTTGCGTTCTGCATGACCGTAGCCAAACACTGAGCGACGCAAACACGTAATTATAGTCAGAGTATGCATGCAGATGAAGATAATTAACTTTGGATTATAGCGCAAAACGAGAAAATATTAACTCTTCAAATAATCATTTGTGTTCTTCAAATTTCAGTTGTTCAATTTAATATCCGATGAAATGTTTGTTTATTATCTGACGAAGCTCTTATATAGGCCAAATGATGCATTCCCAATTTACTAGGTCAATAGCTCTGCCGACCGTGCTTGGGAAAGCGCGGTATAACGACCAATCAGAGGTCGAATTTTGTGTTTTGACAAGTCTTAAGAGTTTTCAATAGTGCAATTGTTCGAATGATAAAATTGCAATTTGAATGCATTTGGTAGGAATTTTAGAAGATTTTCTAATCGATTGCTGCAAAAACGAAGGAAATCCATCGAAAACTAACCGATTTATTAGCATTTGAAATTTTTCTCACTTTTTTCAGTTTTAGATTTTCATTTCACATCCCTATGTAACCGAACTTCCTGAGAGAAGTATTCTAATTCAAAATTAAATCTTCATTAATTCATTTGTTGTCCTTATAAGGACAATTGTTCAATTTATCATAGGATGTAGTGTTTATCTTATATCTCTGTGTTACCTTGATAGTGAGGACTAAGGCGCACGGTCAACACAATGAGAAAGGTGTTTTCACATTGAAAACTAGACACGGCTTTACTGGAGGAAGTGTTGGCAAATGCATCTACCGCTAATACGAAAGCGCGTCGTTTCATGTGGGGAATATCAACAACGAAAAATGACGCGCGTCTAAGCATAACCCGAACTGTTTCGCCGTGCTGCTCCCATTTACTTTTACATCGGCCTCAGGGAAGTACCGGCTGCAGCTGCATCTACCGCTGAGGCTGTCACTATACTGCTATTGGTACCAAAAGCTATTAACTCTTCAAATAAGTGTGTTATTTGTTCTCAAAAGAACAATTGTTCAATTCAAAATCGGATTTACGCAATCGCATCTCTGTAATATTACCGACAATAATATTCTTCTGAACAAACTGATACAACTTTCCCATTAGGCCTCTGCCATAATGGACGCGAAAAGCGACGCGAACCGATTCGCTCAGCTGTAGGTTAATGTACAGCCATCAGTAGAGCTGTACATCAACCTACGGCCGAGCGAATCGGTTCGCGCCGCTATTCGCGTCTACTATGGCAGAGGCCTTAGAGAAAGTTTCTGGCTGATGTATTCACTCCATGCAAGCCTGCTGCTGATGCTTCCCGCTACCACACAGAAACAGCATTTTAGTGAAGGGAGTGTCGTTGCATCAGCTGACCCTGCTACTATCGATGCTGATATACCCGCTGCAACAGCTACGCTATGCATAGCCATGCCACAGTTGTGGCCGCTATACGCTGGCCCAACTGCTGAGCACCTGCAACGCTATCCGTAGCCATGCCACAGTTGTGGCCGCCATTGGTATCCGCTGTACCTGCATCTGCTGGCCCTGCTGCTATCGATGGGGAGATCCGCTGAAACTGCTACGCTTATTCGCAGCCATGCCACAGTTGTGGCCGCTATTCGCTATCGATGGTACCCACTGCTCGCTCCCGCTGCTGCTAAGGGAGGACTGCTGTCGTCGCTGTTCAGAACTACTATGAGCGGCTTCGACTAAAACAGGCTCTTATATAGGGATGAAAATAGGAATGAATTATTTTACGTCCGTGGTGGAATGATATAACTTGAAAAATATGTGTGACTTCATTCTGGTTCAGAACGATCATTTGATAAGCTCCACCTCCGCCGAGCCGGACCGATAGCACTCTCATTGAAGCAACAAATTAACATGTTTTGTGTCGTGTTGCGCAGCTTGGTTGAAGAAAATGTTCCCGTCCCCATGTCGCATGTAAGCAGATTACTGCGTTCAGTAGACAGTAGATAGTGTATCCAGCGAATAAACACCGATGGTGCTCTCACACACGCAACGGTTTTAACCCGTATCTTATTGCGGTTTGTAACATCAAGCGATTTCGTTTGCTCGCTGTTGCGTGTTGCATCATGTTGCAACTTGGCAGCTGGGAAACGACGAAATTCTGTTTATGCTGATTGATTGAATCGACTTCATATTAGCTCTGCATAGTCGAACTAACTGCTTTTGTGAATGCGTACTAACAGGGCAGTTAATTATTCAATGTCGATTATGCTGATCGCAGCCTTTGCGCTGCAACAACTACAACAACTACAACTACAAGACTAGACAACTACAACAGAATTTGATTGCATCCCGCACAGAATGTCTGCTTGTGTTGATGCCAGAAAATAATTAACCTTCAATTATTTTTTTATTTGCCTTGAAAAAAGCATGTTGCGGTTCAAAATTGGTTGCTAATTACAACCTTTGAGCTGCCCTAACATTGGGGGAATTAAGATACACGGACAACATGCACTGTGGAAGCTATTTCACATTCAGTAAATTAGACGGGTGCGACAAATTTAAATTGTTAGGATGCAACACAGAATGCTTGCTTGCGTTGACAAAAATTATTAACTTTCAATGACTTGTTTATTTGCCTTCAAAAAGGCATTTTGATTTTCAAAATTGGATTTCCTGATGGCAATCTTCATGCTGCCCCAACACGGGGGGAATAATGGCTGTCTGGCGACACACGCTGAGAAAAACCGCGCTGCTCCTGAGACGTGGTGACCAACCACAGGGCTAGTGCTGCTGCTAAGGAAGGACGACTGCTGTTGTCGCTGTCTAGAACTATTATGAGCGGCTCCGGCTGAAACAGGCTCTTATATAGGCCAAATAGCATGTTTTCAATTGCAAGGTATATGATCCTGTCGACCGTGCTTGGGAAGCAAGCATATAACGACCAATCAGAGGTCGAATTTTTCGTTTTGACAAGGCTTGACTATTTTCAATAGTACAATAGTGTGAATAATAAAATTACAATTATCTTATTTTGGGAAGAATCTTAGAAGATTTTCCAATCTATTGCTGCAAGAACGAAGGAAATCCATCGAATACTAACCGATTTATTAGCATTTGAAATTGGACATATTTGTCACTTTTTTCGGTTTTAGATTTTCATTTCACATCCCTATGTAGCCGAACTTCCTGAGAGAAGTATTCTACTTCAAAATTATTTTTCATTTCTCCATCCTGGACTTTTTTTTTGAAGTTGCGTATTAACGTCAAGTTTCTTAAAAAAAATAAAAAAAAATTCAACTCTTTTTATAAAATTGAAATTTAATGTTTATTTTTAATTTTTTTGGTCAAATAAAATTTTTTATGTACAGTGTATATTTTTTTATGGTGCATTTTTAATTCCCTACAACTCATTCTCAGACAGTTTTTCTATACAACCAACGGTTTCTGGGCTACAATGCTTCCAATAAAACCTATGCCAAAAGGCATACGCCCTTTTAGAATGTAACTCATGGGTGTAAAAAATCTCTCCACCTGTGAAAAATGCTCAGTTTGCTAAGCCAAATACGTGTGCAAAGTTTCATTCAAATCAAAAATGGACGATATACGACCATAGGTCATTTGGCGCGATCTTGCTCACTACCGTTTATATTTGATGGTCGTTATTGTAAAACTAACGATGCATGAATGCATGGAAATTTTATACTAGTAGTAGTTGTGAAAATCAAGGTTGTATATTCAATGTTGGGGTGTCAATTCCATTCAATTGGTCGCGTGCCGATAATTCGCCCCACAAGTACAATTTTGAAAAAAGATGTACGACAAACTTTCAGTCCTAAAGTAATGCTACAACATTGTCAAAGAAAACAGTGCTCTAACTATTGTACCTAAAGTGTAGGAGCCCATATTCAGCGGGATGTTCAGCCAATATTCGCGGTGAATATCATAATATTCACTGCGAATATTGGCTGAATATTGTACTGAATATGGGCTTTTACACTTCAGGTATAAGAGTTAGAGCATTGCACTATTTAACAAACTTGTAGTACTACTTAGGGACTACAAGTTTGTCATACATTGTTTCCCAAAATTACACTTGTGGAGCGTGCTATCGGTACGCAGCGAAGAAGCACCCTAAAATTAAATATGCAACCTTGGTGAAAATTCTCATAACTCTTATCTTCAAACATTTATAGTTCTGAAAAGAACTGATTTCATAATCTTCGGCTCGAAATGTGTGCTACAGAACGCTGATGATCGCACCACCACCGGTAGCATTGAATATTTTTTTGGCCGCGCATAAAATTTGCTCTCCGCTGTGCCCTCCAGTAGTAGTCACAGCAAAATATCCTTCAGCGTACGATGGTAACTGTTGCTGCCGTATGCAAAATAAAGATAACATGCTCCGCAGTGCCTGGAAGTTGACTCGTATGCAGCTCTCGTTTCTCAATGTCGCGTACCTCTAACAGCTATACTCCACTCGATATTGTGTGACAAACTAGACTGAAGCTGAATTTTCTACACGCAGTCTTTTGTATCGAGTTCAACGTAGATTTTTGCCATTAGGGCGTGGCCATGCAGTTTCGAGAAAGACAAACGGAACAAAACACTTTGTTGAGTCAAAATATGTAGGCAGTGGAATTTATTCCGCCCATGTTATTGTTATCCGTGCTCAGGAAGCAAGCCAATAGCGAGGGAAATGTATGGGAAAGCTTGACCTTGGAACTTTTCACCTTTTTTCCCCATTAAGCAGTAAAGCAACAATGTTAAACATTATATCAAACAATTGTTACACATCTTATCTATCCACCGACATATAAATGACTAAGATGCATTAAGTCGTTTGAAATCTGATGCAACATTTGCAAGTTTCATTTTCAAATTCATAAAATGTAATCTAGTATAGAAAACAAAGACGTAGTCCTACGTCAAATAAAAAAAAATTTTCTAAATAAGCTTATCTTTGAAAAATTTAATTTTTATATAAAAACTACAAAAGATTACCTAAACATTAAGGACTGTCCAATAAGGGAGAAATCAGGAAAAAAAGTTATTGTTTTTTTTTGGAAAAATACTTATTTTTAATCATTTTTTCACAGGGCATATTATTTTCTTGGAAGGCCTTAATTATTATCTACAACTTTATCAAAGACACTATGCCAGTCAAACAAACCTTTTTAGTTGTAAAATATTTTTAATCTCCTATAGATAATGGATAAATTTCCATGGGTTTACCTTCACGCACACTGACGAAACTACCCATGCACTATCAATTATAGTAACCCATGAGTCAGTAGAAAAAAATTGACAACACTACCAGTCAGTCCAACCGTGATGGCGAAAACAATGAAGCTACTTCGTTCAGATGTTGCGCGTTCAAAAGGTGGTACCCCACCGCGTTGAAAACGGACACTGTGGACGCCGGATACGCCTGTTTCGGCATCTACAACATCTCGGTACTGTTGGACAACAATCAGAGCATAAAATGGAGGCCGTTCCTAAACCATGTGGTCATAAAGAGAGGGACGGGGGGTATATCGAAAGACCACGGAAGACCAAGCACGGGGTTGAGGGGTTAACGAAATAACCACGTGGTCTTTTTTCTTGTATTATAATTTATTGTTGCCACTAAGTCAAGAATGAAGCTTTTGTATTCCAGAAATATAGAATGTACTGAAAGTTTTATAATAAAAATGTACAAAAATTAATGGATTTTTGGTACTTGACAAATGAAAAGACCACGCGGTTGAAGTCGCAAGGAGGAGGAGGAGGTTGGCCAAAAGACCACTTAAGACCACGGGGTGGGGGAGGGGAGTACGGATGGTATGAACAGTGATCAAAACATGACCACGTGGCTTGGGAACGACCCCAAGAAAACTCGGTTCCGGACGGCCGACGACCCTGAGCGACAAGAAGCTACAAAGTATGCTGAAGAGGAACACCGAGGGAAAAGCGACTACATTGCTGCGTGCGCTTGTCCGAGAAGTCGATGCAAACGGCCAAACAGTGAAAAAGTACCTAGCGAACATGGACATACCTGTTCAGGAAGCGGCAGTCCCGTCAACTGGTTTCGGAGCTGCAGGCAATGATTCAGCAGCAGCGGCTGAATAAGATGGTCAAGTTTATTTTCGTGGCAAATCGCTACGTGGCGGTGGTGATGGACGACGAGACCTATCTCACCCTGGGTGGCAAGAACAGGCAGGGCAGGGCAGGGGCCTCCCGAAGGAATTGAGCTCCGAGGTGACTTTCATTTCGTACATGAGGTTCCTCAAGAAGGTGTTGCTGTGGCTGACAATCAGCGAGAAGGGGATGTCGAAGCCGCTCTTCTTTCGGCCCCGGATTGGCCGGGGAAGAGAAAATTAATAGTACAAAATGCCTGCCGAAAGTTGCGTCGTTCATCAAGGAATGCCATAAAAGCTAAGACGCGGTTTTCTGGCTGGATCTGGCATCGGTCCATTACTCGAAGCCAACGCCCAACATCCTCCAGTTACGTCCATCTACAGTTTCACGGCAAACATAAAGCGTAAGATCTACTCCAACAATTCTATCGCAAAAACTGAGGGAGAATTGATAAATAAAGCGAAGAAAGAATCGGAAAAATGCTTACACGCATGTTTTCGTCCGCCATGATGAATGTTCCGGTTAACGCACTAGGGCCTGCCGCTATATTTTTTGCAAGTAAGCTAATATAATTACCTTCCATGGATGTTTAAAGCAAAACCTTCTTGGTGCTACATTTCGATAAGGAACTTGACCTTCTGCTTATTTTGCGCCGATTTCGCAACCAATTGTTCAACGTACAGGACGCTACGAATTTACTGAAACTAACAGTCTACGGCTCTTTTCAGACGTTATAGACGTGTGGTCGTTCAGAGGACCAAACGTTGACTCGGATCATTATCTCGTGCTATCCAACATTCGCGCCCGGTTGTCCAACGTGTTAAAATTCTTGACGACAAGGAGGACACAGTTAAACATCCTGCGGCTATCAACTGGAAAAGTGGCTACAGAGTACCAGCAGAAGGTTGATGAGTGGATCGAGGTCTAGTTGGAGGTAGCCTAAATGAACAGTGGAGGCATATCCACAGTACAATCACCACCACAGCGGGAGAAGTGTTGGGTACATCTGAGACAAGCACATTCAGTGAGTGGTTTGACGCTGAGTACCAGCGAGCGACGGATGGAAAGAACCGCGCCAGAATTCACATGTTAGCCACGGTTGTGACTCGTCAGAGCGTAGGAAGATACCGGAAAGCTAGCGCTGTTGAAAAAAGACTCCATCGCTGGAAGAAACGTCAGCATTGGGAGGGGATTCTTGCGGAGGCGGAAGGTTGCTTCTCCGGGCACAATGCGAGAAGCTTCTACAAGAAAATTAATAGAATCATGAACCGAAACGTGTCAGTGCAAGTGCAAGTGCTGTCATGTGCAACGATAGGGAGGGGAACCTGATTAACGATAGAACGGAGGTGGCCAGGCGTTGGAAAGAACACATTAGTGTGCTGTTGAATGGTGAAGAGAACAGCGCAGTCGAAAGGAGCAGGATGGTGATTGAGGATGATGACAAAGCTGTGGACCCACCATCCCTGGACGAGGTGAAGAAAGCAGTGAAAGAGCTGAAGAACTGATAAAGGAGCAGCTGGTAAGGACGGCATTCCAGCCGAACTCTTTGAAGTCGGGAGTGAACAGCTGTATCGTGCTTTACACAGGATCATGCGGAGAGTGTGGTCCGATGAAGAATTACCCTCGGATCTCTCAGGAGGGAAGCTGTGAGAATAGGGCTCCGACGGATGTTGCTGCAAACCCGTACTAAACTTGCACTCTACAAAACACTAATCCTTCCCGTGCCCCTCTACGGCCATGAAGCATGGACGTTAAATTTGAAACAATACGGGTCGGAATTATTATATAACCCTAAATAACAAGTTTTAGAGTCAATCCGTTGAAGAAACAATATTTATTGTGCTTGAAAAGTATTGTTTCGTTAAGCTCACCGTATAACCGGATGCCAAGTTCAAACTGTCGAATAATCGTATATAAAGGCAAAAATTGTTCAGCCTTGGGTGTTTCACTTCAAACAAAGTTCTAGGTTTTCTTTGTCTTTCTGCTAACAAAGAACCAATGTTTGAGTAGAAGACTGCTGGGCTGTTCTATCGCAAGATACGTCACTAAACCTAGTGCGTAAGATGCTACGACTAATGCAGTGCATAATACAGCTGTATTCGAATGGGAAACTTCAACCGGTACCGGAACGTAATTGAAAGCTATCCGCAGCAAGGGAATGTGAAGAACATAGACGCTGTATGACAACTTTCCTAGACTGGTAAATAAGCGAGTGCTCAAAATACGTCGAATTATGCCTGCAATCATAAAGGAAGAGTATAATAATGAAAGAACTTTTTACCACATAAAAACATACTCACCTGGAGGATTTAGGAAGCAGTATATGAAGCAGACACAGGCACCAAATATTCCGAAGTTTCGATATAGTACAAAGTGAAGTGTGTTAAGTATTGAAGGAAATGGTAAAGCGTATATGTATAGCAGAGGAATTGTTCCAAATACGGTTCCAACAATCAGCAACATTACTGGTATCATCTGCTTGGAAAACTGAAAGTGATCTATTTATAATACTGAACAGAGAATGGGTACATTAGAATCTCACCCCTGGTTTGCTTTTTCCGGTTTTCGTTTGATGGTACAAATATCCAACCACTAATCCAGCCACTGTTGCGTTCATGTTGGAATAACCTGGTTGATAGATATAGTTGAACCAAGGCTGATAGTATAACAGAAAACGTGTTTCCCTAAAAAAAAATTAACAGCGATTCAATCAGATTCAAATGATTATTTCCGATGAACTTACTGGAGATTCAATGGAGGCAAAGAATGTAATCCCATATAGTGAACGATGCTCGTGGGAACGATTATCGAAGCCACGCCTACTATCCAGAGTACGGTTTTGGTTTTTCTAGGGAACTTCCAAATCAGCGCTAATAAAGCTAATGAACAAAGAAACAGTTGCTGATCGGCAGCCAGATACCAACCGTGAAGAAAACAAGATTCATTTTTCACATCGGGAAAGTTGTTTATAAAAAGAAGATTCTTCCAACCGTGCTGCCGACAAACCAGCCGTTCGGTAGTCATGGTTAGATATCCAGCAATACTTAAGTTTACTCCGGGAAGGTTGTCACAGACGATTGTAAACAGCAGAAAGAAGTAATAGACTGGAAGTAGTCGAATCATCCGATTTATGATTTTTGATCGGAAATAGCTAGCATCGAATTTGGTGTTTGTCTGAATGTTCTTTAAAAAGTTTATCATCTGCAGCATGCCAGTTATGACTAAGAAACTTTGAACACTTATGGGAGTTAAAGCGACAAAGGTCATTATAACTGGATTATGAATATTCTGGAATCAGATGGAATTTTAAGAAATTACTCTTTTTTACTTGTAAACGATCCTTACGTACTTTCTCTACTTGTTCAGGATTGTTTTGAGGAAGAACCGCACTCACCACTAGAGAGTGAATCATCAGAGTGAATATGTTAATGAAAATTCGTAATCCATCAATGTAGCCGAAATCCCGATATAGCTCAGAGTTTGGCTGCTCCAAAAGACGAGCCCAATTTCGGCGGATTGCGAAACAGTTTACGATCAGGTTATCTATATGGATAGAATACATTAGCTTTAATGATAATAATTTTTATAGAGGAAAAAGAATTACCTTTCAAAACAGCGTTTGATACAAAAAGTTCAATTCCGTTAGTAATTAGAATAGTACAAGTTAAAACTAGTACTAAAACAATAAATGCAATCGTCCAAAAGTCTGAAATAAATATAATCATATCACAGGAGAAGCTCATCTGGCATAAAAGCCGCAATACCTCTTTCCAACTGATGCTCGGCAGGATCATTCGTTACGCAGTACTGGATGTTCGGGAAGCCACGCTGAGTCAGGTTGTAAGCACGCTTCAAACGATTGTTGACACAGGCATTCAATAACGTGGCATATTTCATATTGAACTTATTCGATTGATCGTTCCAAACTTGCAACATGTACTAATATAATTTGACGAGCATAAAAACAAAATTACATGGTTTACAGAGTGCACTGGTGGTTAAAACACAAGGTAAAATAAGCAATGATTTGAATGGATTGGACGTTAAATATTATTCCTCGATATTACCAGAAATTTCGAAATGGCAAAAACAATTCAAGTGAGAATATCCTTAGGATGATGGTAAAAAATAAAGCTGGGTAGATGAACGAATTCGTTTATATTACTCACCGAATCTCCAATATTGAACTTAGGTTGAATCAATTGTTGCTGGTCCGCTAGGCTTGCAGTAGCCAGTTCAGCCTCGCAATCTGCAATGCAAACACCCCATGCCAGGTTATTTCGGCGATAGCCGGCTATCATCCTGTTTGATTCCTGCTAGAATCGGAATTAACAATTAACCCGTTTGATGTAAACGCCAAACATACCGTTAGTTCATCACCCTTTGCTGTCAAATGTATTGCAACACTGCAGAACGTTGACCCGCATTTGTTGTAATTGTCGTACCGAAATAACGGAGGGATTATAGCAGACTTGGATTCGTTCCTCACGCAAAGAGACCATTTCACACTTGAAGCCAACAGCAGGAAGCCTAACCATTGAAATGGAATCATCGTTCAGTGAACACTTTTCGCGAGAAGATTCACCTTTCCTAGAAGCTGGATTAACTCAACGTGAAATGATCTGCTAAATGTAGATGTACACTAGCCAGAGCCACTTGGCACAATGTACCATGACGAGAGGGCAGTACAATTAAGGTTAATGTTTTGCTCATAAACGAGATACATTTGTGTCTTTTTTTTTATAGAAATGAACCCGACAAAGGAATGTTAAGGGCAACAGTTAACTGGAAGCTTTCTGAATCCAACGATCTATTAAAACCTATACTGTCTCTGGTTGCATTGTTGACGTAGGAGCAGCAACGACCAAAATGCAGTTTTTTTGTTGATTCGGTTTCCTTGCCCTAAGATTTATACACTACACGCTTTTTCGTTCTGAAACATTTGAGGAACATTAAATATATAAAAAACGTTTTGGTGTAATTGCTATTTGGTTGCAATAATGACGTCACCTTATACACGATGCAATTATAAAAACAAAATACTTGATAAAATGATCTAGGGAAGGAATAGTGGGTTAAATTTTTATTTTGTATGCTGCTTTTTTCGGAGGTTAATCCGGAGGATCTGAAGCAGGATTGATATTTGTTGACACTCTTGAGTGAAAGTGAAAAAAAAGCATCCATAAACGTTATTTTTTTACAATCTTTTCAGAGTTCTCCCTTCCCGCTTTTTGCATGGAAGTGAACTGTCAAAACACCTCATTATATTTCATGCGATGAAAGCAAGACAACAAAATCAGTTTATCAGTTAACGAAGATTGTCAAGGCATCGGTCAGTGTCAGTGAAAAAGTGTTTCGGTCAGGTTCATTTTGGTTGAGTGGACTGTTTGTTTTTCTTTTTCGCTTTGAAGTGAAGATCATTTGGTTGGATTTGTCGTCAAATTTTATTCCGTAACCGTGAACGATGCGCGCGATCTTTTTCATCTGAGTATAACAGCACGTTACTAGGACGAAAATCTAGTGTATCTGAAAGAGTGCTGCGATCATTGGAAGTGAAAATTGAAAATGATTGGTTGTAATTTTCGAAGAATTTTGCTGGGGAAAATGACTTTTATCAGCACTGATCTGAAGTAAATATGTTGTACAGGATTGGAACTAAGGCTGAACCTTGAAGTAAACCTGCTTTGATAGTCAATTTATCAGGCTTTGAATTCTGGTAGGCAACTTGCAGAGGCCGTTCAGTCTAACAAATTTTGAAAAAATACAAGTATATTAGTAACGCTGAGTAATTGATGAGTAGTGAAATGCAAATGGCGAAATACAAACTGTTTATATGCAAAAATTGAATTTTTATCAAAGGTTGGTATTTTCCAGCGTAAGAATGTGAAAAGTAACATTAGTATTACCATCACAACCAAATATTTCATTGTCTTCATTTTTTAAAAAGGAAGTGTACTGTATAGTGGTATTTCGCGCTTAGTTAGTTGGATTTTCAGCAAATTTTATTGTGTGACCGTAAACGATGCGCGATATTTCATCAGAGTATGACACCTCGTTACAAAAACGAAAATCTAGTATCATTAAATGGGTGCTGCCAAAAGACAGTCAGATAATAAGTATTACAACTGACTGCCTTATCGAGCTTTTCAAGAACTGGCTGGATTTTGCCTTGAATTACTTTAAGACTATGTTTCATTTGTTGTTTACACCTATTCACACTCAAACACTCAATAACTTAATCACTTAACCTGCTCGTCTTTTATATGCTGTTAAAAGTTTTTAGGCTGATAATTTGTTTAACCTGGATTCCAGACAATTCTCCCACCAATGCTTTGTTGAGATACTACAGGTAGAACGAATCGTGTGATCACATGCACATAAAGCGGACATTGAAAACCACGTAATATTAGTTGTTGGATGATTTTCACATGCAATGAAAGTATCAACCATTTACAAGCCTATTCGGTTACTGTTCTAACCGATAACTTGGTTCCAATTTATTTCGATTCGAGAAAAATCGTAAAATTACGTTGCAACATGCACATGAAAGGAGTGAATCAATATATAGTAAATTGAATGCATATTTTATTAGTTTTACAGTTTGATTTCAAATACGTCATAAATTGACTTTGCCGAAAACTGTAAACTCATCAAACAAACCGTTCTGGCTTGAAAAATATTTGCACATAAACCCTTTGCACAAACAAATCGTGATCCAAACAAGATTAAATATAGCACGAAATGACACATCTAGCTTATAGGAACAACTGTACAAAGTTTCAGCCAAATCAAAAAGATATTACAATTGGGAAATATTCATGGAATTGCTCAGTATTATTCAGCCACTATATGTCTTTCAATCAAACATTGTTGCACACTCGAAAGAATGTTATAGTTTCAGCCCATCGAACCCATGTCGATACCTGATGAGCAAAAGAGTATAAATGAGGATTCGATCTCATACAAATATGATTAATTCCGTATGAAAATGCACTCAATAATAAATTTTGAGAGGCAATCCGCAATACATCCAACTATTATTTTGCTTGAATAGTATTGTAGCGTGGAAGCTCACTGTATACCCGGACGAACACACACGATTCGCATAGATTCTCTAGGACTCCCCACATTGGATTCGTAAGCGTCCTTGAAAAGGATTCCTGAAAAAAGAATCCTGAGGAATGCCCTGTATATGGCTCTAGGATTCTTGAATAAGAATCGTGAGTGAGAATCCTCCGGATTATGTTTGCGATTCCTTTCACGATTCCGTCACCGTGTTAATCGGTATCCTGGGGATTCTTACTCGAATTCTCTGCGTGTTAGTAAGGGTAGGCAGATGTCCAATTCTAGCTGTCGAATAATCGTATATAAAAAGCATGGTTCAACATGGTCTCGTCGGATTACTGTTTTATCAGCTCCCAAACCTCCGAACAACCCCATGCCACGTCATTTGCCGGTGCCGCCAGGCTATAAAACTGTTGCAAACGATCCCGCGCTACGACCAAAGTCTTCTTCAGCCAATCCTTTTCAGCAAATCCTTTTCGAGCAAGGACCCCATCTGTCCACTGGGTTTAACTTACACTTCTGTGCGACCTGAGCCACTCTCGGGAAACGATACGCTTGACAAACTTGTGTCATCGTCTGAACCGAATTCATAACCACCTCCTCCTCTACTGCGACGTTCGAATCTAAAGGCCAATCTGATTCAGATAAAATCGTTCGAACGTTTCTCCCCATCAAGGTTGCATATTCAATTTTTTGCTGCTTTTTCGGCGCGTGCCGATAGCTCGCTCTACAAGTACAATTTTGAGAAACAATGTATGACAAACTTGTAGTCCCTAAGTAGTGCTACAAGTTATTCGAATAGTGCAACGCTCTAACTCTTAAACCTGAAGTGTGAGAGCGCATATTCAGTGCAATATTCAGGCAATATTCGCGGTGAATATTATAATGTTCACCGCGAATATTGGTTGAATATCCCACTGAATATGGGCTCTCACATTTTAGACATAAGAGATAGAGCACTGCGTTCTTCGACAAACTTGTAGCATTACTTAAGGACTGCAAGTTTGTCATACATCATGTTTCAAAATTGTTCTTGTGGAGCGAATGATCGGCACGCAAACAATTGAACGGAATTGACACCTCAAAATTGAATATGCAACCTTGCATAGAATAGAAATAACGAGCAGAAATCAACACGAAGAACTCACGCCTATTTTCTGGTATTCTTTCGTTAACGCATAATACTCCGAGTAACTTTTGGCTCTACTTTTTTTCTTCGAAGAACTGAAACCAGGTTCAACATCTTGTAACCTAGAGCAATATGCTATCAAGTATTTGGTACAATCAATTGAGCTTATAATACCGTGGAATGGGGTGAAATTGATCAGTGGGGTGAAATTGATCACCTGAAAATTCGTTATAAAAAATACTAATCAAAAGATATTGCTCTAACAACACTAGGTAATGTTAACGTGTCCTTAAACGCAACTTTTGCATGATTCACATACCTGACAAAGTTAACCCTTGCATGTCCGGTGCAATTTTTCATATTTTCAAAAAATTCTTCTAACTCAGTCAACACTCAATCAAATTTGATCAAACAAGTTTCCAAATAACAAAAAAAAAAAAGTATTGAATTTACTTGAAGTAATCTTAGTTGAGGGTTAATTACGTTAAATTTGGAGAAGTGAGGAAAGTTTGATAAAAGCTCAAAAAATGTAATTTTCAACACTGATCATTCCATACCATTAAAGAAATACTGATGAATTCGCAGGAAACCACAAAGATTTCAATTCCAGAGCTAGTTTTTGAGCTTTTGCAACAAACCGGATTGAAATCGGTCTAACGACGATCAAATAAGAGCAAATTTAGCAACAAGCAGCTCGTGAACCAAAATAAACAAATTACAACCTGAAATATCGTTATTTTCGTTTCCAAACTAGCTGAACTAGAAATTTAACCAATAGCCAGTGGTGGGCACCGCTAACCGAAAATTTAGCGACGCTAATCGCTGAGTCGCTAACCGGAAAATTTAGCTCGATCATCGCTAAACGCTAAACGCTAAACCCACATTAGCGGAACTTTCGCTAATCGCTAATCGCTAACTTTTTAAAATGTAAATAGTCATATCGCTATATTTATTGCTCGGGTTTTGTAAGATTTGGACCACTTTGATCTGTTTTGGTTAAACAAACGGAAACAATTACTTACAAGAATAACAAAAGTTATTTAGCTTGCATTGAAAATAGATACTCTTAGGAATGTTTTCATAAAAATTCAATTATTATCTGAATCGAAAAAGTAGAACCAAAGTTGTCATAATTTCAAGCGCATTGCAATTTACCGAAGTTCTTGGTGTGGCGAAAATTCAATCTAGACCTTGTGCTTGTTCTTCAAAATGCTCCTGTGGCTTGTACGATAACTGGAACTCCATTCTAGGGTAAAAAAAACTGACAAAAGTAACTTTCGTAGTAAAGTATGTTCATCACGCAAAAGTTGGAGTGTGCGTAACCAGATCATTTATGAGCGAAATTAGCGCATTTACTGATTAAAATTGGAACCAGTACAACGCATGTGCGTTGGGCATAACGCATTTGATGCTCTAGCGTATTTTGAATGTATTGCGCAGCTCCAAACCACTACGCTTATAAAGCATCAGCCGATGTTCAGAAGGTTGGCATCGTTAAAACAGTGCAACCAGCAATCAATACTGATAAGTTGGGTACTGACTACATTGAAGAAATTATTGTCTGATCGATTCAATTTCATGAATCAGGCTATTTGAAAACATCATTCAGTCATCAACAATAAACAAAAACATGAGATTAGTCCAAAACATTTTGCATTTAATTATGACCCTGGTTTCATTCACATGGACTCGGTTCTGCGTTACTGGCACCAGTGTCAATAACTTCCGCGGCAACAAGGCTCGCTATTGGCTGTTTCGGTTGCTGACGATTTTTAGGGATGCACGAGCCGTTGATACGCACCGGCTCGCGAAAGTAAAGAACGGTTTTTTGAGCGTCTCGAAACTGATCGTTCGCCCGAAGCCGAAGTTCACCGAGACATTACGATTTTTGTGTATATGATACATATATTCTGATTTTGTTCGCTGTCAATGTATTCCTTGTACAACTTTTGCGTTATGCGTATCACGCATTAGTTGTGCGAAGTCAGAGCAAATTCTGTGCGAATTGAAAGGACACATTGGATGATTAAAGCTTGAACTTTTGCGTGCATCTTTCGAAGCAATTTACGTACGCCATCAGCAATTCACAGCTATAGAAATATTTCTATTGTCGCTTCTCTACAAAATTTAGCGAATTAGCGATTAGCGTTTCGAAGGCCGAAATTTTAGCGACGCTAACAGTTTCGCTAACCAGCTCAAAAATTAGCGAAATCGCTAAATCGCTAACTGAATTTTAGCGTCGCTAATTAGCGAATTAGCGGAATGGTGCCCACCACTGCGGCAATAGCCATAGAGGTGCTGCTAGTTGAAGATAGTAGATGAAGTAGATGAAGCTAGTTAATTGGAAATTGTTATAAAAATTGATCAACTTCACCCCGTTCCATGGTACTATAAACAGGTAAAAACGGACACTGCGGGCAAAACGGACACTTTCATTATTTCACAAACTAGAATGTATTATGATTATTGTGTGATGCAAATACCTTCTTTGTAGTGTGTCAATACTTTTGACATGCAATGTTGGTTTTCAGCGAGCTAACTGCCAATTTTGTAAACAAAACAAAAAATATTTTCGTGAACGCGCTTTTTGATGTAATTTTGATTCCACGGAAAATAATGGAAAACTTGCGAAATTTCTGTGTTTCTATTTGTTTCCGAGAGCAAAGTGTTTAATTAGCCCTTCCTCGATTTTAAAAAATCTAAGTAAAAAACCGACCTTAGTGTATATCGTTTGTGCTCTACAGATGTTTACAAAGTACACCCACATAAGAAATCAGCAGATATGGATCACTTAGCAGTACCAAAGGTAATTACGCTAACAATTGATCTTAAGTTTCGATTTGTATGACTACGGCGATCTTAAACGCAATACCTGAGTAATTATTTAGGTTTAGCCTTAGGGTGTCCGTCGTTACCTACATTCCCCTACGTCTCGTGTCACCGATCCATGAATCTTTTGGTATCCGAGATATTGCGGTGAAACGTCTCTATAACGAATAATCGAAATCTGTCTGATTTACCTGGAATTTATTTCTTTTTTTTCAGTTTATCTGAACTTGCGATAACAAAAGAAAATCCGGTCAGGATCGCCAAATGTGCGTCTTACCCTATCGATGATGTTACCACGAAAAAGGCAGAACCAACCTAGTGATTTCGCAGCAAGCTATGATTGCCCTAGTTTCATGTTTTGAAATGCTGTCAATAGAATCCGTCCGTCTTCACTTGGTTATATGTTATGTTCTCAGATATAATATGCCTGCTGCATACATAGAATATGAAGATTGTTTAAAATTAAACGTATTGTTTGATAGATTCGGAAAGAGGATAATCGGATAAAGTATTAGCACAGATAAAAGACATCCAAGCTAGAACAAAAAACTCCAGAAATCGCGTGTAAGATTTCAAATTCTTACTCGTTTGGAATGCTAAAGACATCTTACTGCAACTTGCGACTTTAACCACTTTAGTAATGGCAGCACTGGATTACAGTCAAAGCTGTCAGACGCATGAATTATTCTCAAAGATTATAGAGTCGCTGTTTTTGCAACGATATAACACTGATATCCCGCAATGGCTGTTTCCGCCCAAAACAAACCGCCGTAACGAGGTTTTTGCCAGTTCACAAACGAACGGAAATAAACGAATTTACATGAACGTTTATTCAGAACACAGAGGTGAGTGGTCATACAGGATACACGTTAGTCCAGCGGGACCCGTAATCAGGGTAATTTCCCACTCAATGCTAAAATTGCAACCGCGCAGGTTACAATACTTAATGTCATAATCTCTGAATCTGCTCGTCTTTTATTTTAAAATTTGAACATTCAAAATAAGACATGATCCCGCATCCGCAATTTAGAATCCATTGTGATCCAAGAGGTTATATGAAGACCTATGCACTACATTGTACACTATTTCTTTTTCTCCGAATTTTTTCCTTGGTACCAGTGTTTAAGCAAAAGACTGCAGGGTTGTTCTATCACAAGGTATGTTACTAATGCTAGTGGATAAGTCCCAAAAACAATTCCAGTGCACAATAGAAGTGTTTTGGAGTACGACATTTCTACAGGTTCAGGAGCGTAGTTTAATATCAGCCGCAGCAAAGGAACGTGAAGCACATAGGCGCTGTACGATAGCTTGCCCAGGGAAGTTAGCAATCGGGAGTTTAGAATGCGTCTAAAAAGACCTAGAAAATACAAAGAAACACTTTAATTCTAGAACAATATATTCAGTTGGGTAATAATTATTCACCTGCTGGATTTTCGAAGCAATGGATAAAGCAAAGGCTGACTGCCACAATACTGCAATTGTGAAGCAACACAAAATGAATTGTGTTCAGTAAAGAAGGAACCGGTATTTCATATTCGTAAAGCAAAGGTACTGATCCGACCAAAAACAGAGCCGTAAGAAATGTAGCTCGCCGAATCAATTTATAAGTCTGTAATTACAATCGCATTCTCAAAATATTTTAGTGAACAATGAATACAGATGGTACTTACCGATGATTTAAGCAAATTTATGTTTCTCCTTCTAGAATGATGATACAAATATCCCGCAATTACCCCAACCATAATGGCGTTCATATTGGTGTACCCTGGTTGATAAACGTGATAGAACCAAGGTTCATAATAATACAGCGTTCGCATTTGTCTGTAATAAAAACGTTTGAGTTAAAAGTTGAGACTTAATCTGCCGTTGATACGTACGGCATATTGATAGGTATCAAAGAGTGTAATTCCTGGTAGTAACCGATGATTGCAGGAACGATTACCGAAGCCGTTGTTACCACCCAGAGCAGAAACTTGGATTTATTTGGGAACTTCCAGATTAATGCGAATAAAATTAGTGAACTGAGAAACAATTGCTGATCAGCAGCCAGATACCAGCCATGCCTGAAGCAACTTTCTGTTGACTCAGGAAGGTTGTTAATGAAAAGCAAGTTCTTCCATCCGTGGCGGCGACAAATGAATCGTTCCGCGACCAGTGTTCTATACCCAGTAGGACTTACAACCACACCGGGAAGAGAATCGGCGACAATCGAGAACAGCAGGTAGAATAAATAAACCGGAAACAATCGAATTAATCGATTGATGACTTTTGATCGGAAATAGCTTCCCTCGAATTTAGGTTTCGTTTGGATGTCTTTCAAAAAGTTCGCCATCTGTAGCATTCCGGTTATGACGAAAAAGCATTGCACGCTCACGGGACCGATTGTGATGATGATTAAAGTAATTGGTGCTTTGAAGATCTGCAATTAGTACAAAGTAAAACTAAAGCCACAGACTATTTTTGGGAATTTTGCTTATACCATTTCCATTTTTTCAGGGTTGTTTAGAGGAAGCACTGCACCAACCACTAGACAGTGAACGAATATAGTGAAGATGTTAACGCAAAACCGGAGTCCGTCGATGTATCCGAAATCTTGGTACAGTTTGCTTTTCGGTTCCTTCAGCAGGTGAGACCAATTTCGGCGAATAGCGAAGTGGGCGACGATAAGGTTATCTGCAGTCGTTCCAAATATTATATTTAATTTATTAAATCACGTTACGTTTGGAATTTACCTTTAGTACGATTATCAACCATGGAGAAATCAATCATACTGGCAATCAAAACGATAGCAATTAAAGTGAAAGTTATTAGCAGAAAAGCGATCGTCCACCAGTCTACGATGATAATTAATAATTTTACATTTAAACTACAATAAAAAAGGACAACTACGACACCTATTTTGAACTGTGGATCCGATGAGTCGTTTGTTAGGCAGTACTGGATTTCAGAGTAACTACGCTCAGTCAGATTGTAATCGAGTTTTAATCGATTATTGACACAAATATTCATTAATGTTTCATATTTCCTATTAAACTGCTTCGTTTGATCGTCGAAGTAGGAATCCAACTTTATGTACTGCGATATGAAACATGAAAAATTATAACTTTCGATAGCAGAGCTTTGCAGATCGTACTAACCAGGATATCAATCGGGAACGCTGGATAATATAACTGCTGTTGGTTTTCTCTGCTAATATTAGCCAGTTCATGTTCACAATTTTTAACATAAATGCCCCACTCCAAATAAGTTCGTTGAAAAACTACTATGAGTCGCTTCGATTTCTGCTCAGTTCGAGAGTAAAAATCCAAATAATTTCTAAAAATATCTTCACATTAACACATAGGCTTACCACGAGGTCCTTTTCAGTTGGCTTCAAATGTACAGCCACATTGCAGAACACTCCAGGTTGTTGTTCGTAACTGTCGAATCGAAACAATGGCGGTATTATGGCAGAATCGGGTTCTGCAAATGATAATTTAAAAAATGCTACTAAAAGTAAAATTTTTACAAAATGTATAGGACGCATTTTTAGTATGAATGTAGAGAGGAATGAACCGGTTGGAATCTCGAACGAAAACTAACTAATATCAGAAGACTTACTCCTACAGATAATCGGCATCATTGCCTGTACTTAGCTCACATAGGGTCAATCGTTAACTACAATGTAGACTAAAGTAATAGGTCATATTAGCAAGTATGTCGCTGCTTTCATTACTCTTAACTGCCGGTAACCGCAAGTCAGTCCCATCTGTGATTTTGTCAATTTTGAGTTAGCATCGGATTTTGGCCTATCATTGAGTGTATTTTCAGAAGTACCGATAAAAAATAGTGATTTGTTCAACAAAAGTGAAAATCAATACCAAGTCGAATTATCTCATTATGAAAAGTAACCGCAAGTCAGTCCCAGAGGAAAACTAATCGAATATCAGTCCCAATTAAACAAAATAAAATGGGTGGGGATTGGGGAGTGGAGGAGAGAAGTTCGATATGACGGTTAAAAAATAATCATTGGGATTATTTTTTAGTTTGAAATGGTGATGAATTTATGTGCAGCAATTTCCTGCTAATATGAGTTCAAGTCCATTTTTTTTTTCTTGGTTCGCTTCTTAATGGATCTTCCCGGAAAATTTTCAGTATCGAAAAAGCATCCCTCAGAATCTAGGAAATTGTTCCAAGATATCGCCACAGGTGATGCTCGAACCTCAAACGGATTATGATCATCTTGAAATTGTCGGATGAATTAACTGCTAACCGATGAAAGCTCATCCGAATCCTCACCGTATGAGCTTTCATCGGTTCCGTACATCATAAGATTTTCCAACATCGACATTTTTGGAACTGTTCACATGAACATACACTTCCGAACTGCGAAGGATTGACGGATTTCTACGACAACGAATAACAACACGTCGACAAGCACTATAGCATCAACATGGCAATGTGAACGACTTGCGGTTACTTCTCTCTTCGATGACGAATGTAACGGCAAGTCAGTCACACTCGAGGTTTTTATCATAAAATCAATGATTTCAGTGGTTTTTGCAACGTAATAAGTGCAGGCTAGTATGCAAACTATATTTTAGCATGAATATTGTCAAATGATTTCGTGTTGAATGAGTGATAACTGAGCGTGAATAAAATATCTTTCGAAGCTGTTTTCTCGATTTCATATTTTTACAGATGGGACTGACTTGCGGTTACCGGCAGTTAAAGTGATGTAACATGTTGAGTCAGTATTTGTCACAGTAGACACTTCCGCTAGGATGGCTCCGAGAAACTTGAGCTGTATCTCTAACTGTTGTTGGGGCAAGTCAAGGTTCAACGTCCAAAAATATTAATGGGTAACGTCTATTCTAGAACTGGCAAACAATTTGTCGACCGTTAACAATCAGGTTATGAACTGATATTCTTAAAATCTGAAATAACTATGATTATATTACAATCAAAACTTTTATTTTAATTAAACTGGCAGGTATATATTTAGAACTATCAGTTTAGTTTACAGAGCTATGCAATAGTGTTCTTGATACAAATTGAACAACTGTGAGGTCCTCTAAATAGGAAAGACGTCTTAGGGAAAGACATGTACTGTGAGAGGTTCTAGTCTTATTCCTTCGAATCAAGAATTAGAGGCGAGATTACTTGTGCTGTTCTATTTGTTTTGGACTTCATAGCAAACAGTTAGTTTGATGTTTATTAGTAAATTCGGATACGGCCGTAAACAAGTATAGGATATAATTTTATGACGCTAATTTTGCATCTAAAAAACTCAGGTTGACTGGCACTAACATTCCCTAATGAGTCTGTTAACAAACAGAGACACAAACAATATTTTAAGAAAAAAATAGCTAAGAACTTTCAGAAAATCTGAACGTTAATGACTAGGCTTATTACTGGATAAAAATCATTCAGTACAATAGACACTATGCATAATTCATCAAAGCACTGGTAACAATGAAACTCTGGAACAAGGAAGAGTTAGAAAAAATGATAGCAACGTTTCTCAAGTCTGTGGTGGTTCACCAACCCCTTGGTTCAGCCCTGTGTGATGTGTAGAGTTGGAGAAAAAGAAAACGGCTAGTATGTAAGTTAGTTATATTTGCGCGTTCAGAGAGAAGAGTCTCAAATAAAGAGAACCAAATTATTTCTTGTCTTTAACTCGTGATCGCTTGGAAATTCCCATATTGGTGACCCCGATAAGTTCTTGAACAGTTACGAATATATAATAAGGCTAAGTGATAAAATATACGCATATTTTTTGGTCTGAAATAAAAATTTGAACGCCATTTTGAATTGGCTGATGCAATAATGTCGATCGAGCAAGCTGCAAATACCGCTGCGGTTTCCGTGAAACTTCCAGATTTCTGGAAAAGCGATCCAGCTATATGGTTTGCTCAAGCCGAAGCACAGTTTGTGCTCGCTGGGGTCGTTCGAGATGATACAAAATATTACCACATCATCAGCAAAGTAGATCAGTCCGTGATCTACCATATTACTGACCTAGTTCAAAATCCTCCAGCAGAAGACAAATATGCAAAAGTGAAAGCTCGTTTGATCAGCCGTTTCGAAATTTCCGCACAAGGAAATTTGAAAGAATTATTGAACGCGTGCGACCTCGGTGATATGCGGCCCACTCATTTACTGGCGCGTATGCAGGAGCTCGGTGCAGGTTTGAATATTAACGAAGACGTCATGAAAGTGCTTTTCCTAGAACGTATGCCGCAGAAAGTAAGGCCCGTATTGTCAATCAGTGACGGAACGCTTACTAAGTTGGCTGAAATGGCGGATAAAATGCTTGAGACAGCTGGTCCATGCGTAGCTTCTTCGTCCGTTCCTCCAGTATGTGATTATAGTAGTCTGCAAGAACAAATCATTAACTTAACGGCAGAGATTCGTCGTCTGAAAGCGCCCAGACCTCGCAGTCGTTCGTCATCTCGTTCCCGGCTCAGTTCTGAGAGTACGATTTGTTGGTACCATCGGAAGTACGGAAAAAATGCTCATCAATGTCGCGAACCCTGCACGTTTTCAAAAAACTAAGTATTCGTCCATCTGCAGCGGCACAGTTGGACGGCTTTTTCGAAACGCGTCGCCTTCATATTCACGATTCCACCAGCAACTTTAGATTTTTGGTTGATACGGGATCCGACGTCTCCATTATACCTGCCACTAGCAGAGACCGATTGAAGGGATCAACATCTTTCCGACTTCATGCTGCTAACGGTACCGTAATTAAGACGTACGAATCTCGCTTCGTCACGACTGATTTAGGACTACGACGACGATTTTATTGGAATTTTCTCGTTGCGGATGTCAGTACTGCTATAATTGGGGCAGACTTTCTAGCATTTTTCGAGCTGATAGTTGATCTCAAAAACCGTCGGCTTATTGACAATAAAACCCATCTCAAAACAATCGGTGACTTAGCTCCAGCTGCTATCCATGGTGTCACAACCGTTGACGCAAGTCGTCCGTTCCGAGACATTCTTTTGGAGTTTCGTGAAATCACGCTACCATCAACAATGCGATTAGCTGTGAAAGAGAGAGCAGTTAAACATCACATTATGACTAAAGTGGCTTCAAAAGCACGTCGCTTAGCTCCAGACAAATTAAATGCTGCAAAGAAGGAGTTTCAGATTATGTCCGATCTCGGAATCTGTCGACCATCAAGTAGCTGCTGGGCGAGCCCGTTACATTGCGTGCCAAAGAAAAATGGTCAATGGCGGTTTGAAGGAGACTACCGTGCCCTGAACAAAGTAACAATTCCCGACCGCTATCCAGTGCCTCATATCCATGATTTGTTAAATTCATTTCATGTAAAAACATATTCACTACAATACACTTGGAACGTGCTTACCACCAAATACCGGTGCACGACGATGATATAGCTAAAACAGCAGTCATTACTCCGTTTGGTTTGTTCGAATTCTCGACAATGCAAAACGGGCTTTGCAACGCAAGCCAAACGTTTCAACGGTATATGCACAGCACATTTGGAGATTTAGATTTCGTTGTATGTTTTATTGATGATATATGTATTGCGTCTTCAAGTGAAAAAGAGCATATGGAGCACGTACGAATTGTTTTCGAAAGGCTACGAGAAAATGGCCTTGTTATAAATGTTGAAAAATGCAAATTTGCAAAACAGCAAGTCACATTCCTTGGATATTTAATTAGCGGTCGTGGAATCCTCCCTTGCCAGATCGTGTGAAAGCAATACGCGACTTTGCTCTTCCATCTGAAGTGAAAGAACTCCGTCGATTCCTAGCATTAGTGAATGGTTACAAACGCTTTATACCGCAACGACCAACCAGCAAGCTGCACTTCGTGATTTGATCCCCGGGAATAAGAAAAATGATAACCGTGTGCTATATTGGAATGATCGAGCGAAAGAAGCATTTGATAGTTGTAAATATTCAATTTCCAATGCAACTTTACTTCATTATCCAGTTCCTGATAAACCTCTAGGACTGATGGTAGATGCATCTAGCACAGCTGCTGGTGCTGTTCTGCAGCAGTTGGTTGGTCGCGAGTGGAAACCTCTGGGTTTTTATTCCGAAAAGTTCACATCTGGGCAGCAAAAATACTCAACGTTTGGTCGAGAATTGGCAGCTATGAAAATGTCTGTAAAATATTTTCGTCATTTGCTAGAAGTCCACTTACCAATGCCCTAGCCTCGAACACTTCATCCCGCTTACCGCACGAGGAACGTCATTTGCAGTACATATCAGAGTTTACAAATGATATTCGACACATCAGCGGGAAAGACAATTCAGTGGCAGATACACTGTCTCGAGTAGAAGCATTGTCAACGAGTATGATAGATTTCAAAATCATAGCTGCAGATCAGTTGAATGACGCAGAATTGCAGACACTACTCAGATCTTCGTCCCTGAGATTCGAAAAACGAACTATTTCCCCAAGTGGAGTTTCCCTGTATTGTGATGTATCGGTAAACAATAAATGTCGACCCTACATTCCTTTGAAGCATCGCCAGCAGATACTGCAAGAGATACACGGTTTGTCGCATCCAGAAATTAGATCTACGAGACGGTTAATGACCGACCGTTTTATTTGGACTTCCATCAATAAAGACGTCAAATCGTTTGTTAAGTGTTGCGAAAAATGTCAACGTTCGAAAGTACAGCGACACGCTACCACTCCAACAGGTAAATTTGAATTTGTTTCAAATCGCTTCGATCACATTCATATGGATCTCGTTGGCCCTCTTTCTCCTTCTAATGGTTTCCGATATTTGTTAACCATGGTAGATCGATGCACTCGTTGGCCCGAAGCAGTTCCTATTTGTGATATAACTGCTGAAACAGTAGCTCGAGCGTTTGCTTAGAGAATTGAGCCGAACGCTGGGTGTGGATCATCTTCGAACAACCGCTTATCATCCTCAGTCAAACGGTATGGTGGAGCGCTTCCACCGAACACTAAAAGCAGCTTTGATGTGCGTCGATGGAAAATACTGGTCAGAACGCTTGCCGCTGGTTCTTCTTGTAATACGAACAGCCTTGAAGATTGATCTCAATTGCTCTACGGCGGAATTAGTATATGGACAGCAACTCCGTATTCCTGGGGAGTTTTTCGATTCTCCACAAGTACTGACAGACAGAAGCAATCTAGTCAGAGACCTTCATCGCATATTCGATAATTTGAAGCCAATAGCAACTGAGCATCATGCTACATCGAAAGTGTTCGTTCATCGAGAACTAAAAGATTGTCGTTATGTGTTTTTGCGCATTGACATGGTAATAAAACCACTCCAGCAGCCATGTCAAGGACCATACGAGGTGATAAAACGTGATGAAAAATTCTTCGATTTGATCATAAATGGCAAACAGCAACGTGTATCAATCGACCGCATCAAACCTGCGTTCCTCCTGAAAGAAGACCAACCGATGAATGATAATAAAACAAAATTTACACCTTCTGGTCATCGAATAAGATTCCTGGTGTAACTGGAGGGGGTTACTGTGGTGGTTCACCAACCCCTTGGTTCAGCCCTGTGTGATGTGTAGAGTTGGAGAAAAAGAAAACGGCTAGTATTATCGATTGCGGGAGAATTTATCTCGCAAGATGCATGAAAAACGCCGTAGAAGTGCGCGGTTATAACCAATCATGTTGGTGTCTTCTACAAAAAGTGCGCAAATCCAATTTCTGACTTTTTGTAGAAGATATTACCGCGATTGGACGTACCCGCGCACTTCTATAAGAATTTTTCGCGAGAAAATTTGTCGCAATCAACAATATGTAAGTTTGATTCGTTGTTTTGCTTTCGTCTCGATTAGACGCAAATTGTTCATCTCCGTTTGAGTTTGCAAAATAACAATACACGAGTCATCGTACGGGTGTTTTTTTGTCGATTAGTTCTTGTGCTGCGCGATAACAATAGCCGGTAGTTTATCGGCAGAAACATCTTCTGCACACTGGTAGGGGCAGGCTACCCCGCCAGTGATCTGATACGCAGCTGATATATCAGCAAGAATAATTCTCCCGCACCGCTGTTACCCCGCTAGCAGCACGGACCACCATACGTTCGAGCGAGTGGAAGTCAACTACAAGTGGCATCTACAATGTCGCGTGTAGGATACGGCCACTGTGTCACAACACGAAGCTGGATCGTCATTGTTTGTTCTGCGGAGACGCTCGATTAATCCTACTATCAGCCGTGAGGTCGTGACTTAGACGTTCGGTGAAGTATTCACTTTAGAATTTTTATCATTATTATTAATAGTATTATTATTATTGTTATTATTATAATTATTATTACTATTATTATTATTAGTATTATTATTATTATTATTATTATTATTATTATTATTATTATTATTATTATTATTATTATTATTATTATTATTATTATTATTATTATTATTATTATTATTATTATTATTATTATTATTATTATTATTATTATTATTATTATTACTATTATTATTAGTATTAGTATTACTGCCTTTTTTTTATTTTGATCCATTGTAGTTTGAAAAATTGTTTTTAAAATTTAATAGCAACTACTTGACCCCCCCACACATTCGAATATTTATCGTTTGTGTGCGGTAGAGCGTAACGCTCCCGCAAAATGGACGACATGCAGGTGCAACTATTCCTGGATGTGGAAACAACTGGGGAAGAGATTGAGATCTCCCCCATCAATTCCCCTCTACCTTCCCCGCTACCTAGCCCCGTACCAAGGGTACCGGCAGCACGGGTGAAAGCTTACCCAGATGCTTCGAAAGGTCCGTTCGTAGTTTACTTCAGGCTCATAAAGAAGCCTCTAAATATAATTCAAATCGGCAAGGACCTGGCAAAACAGTTTTCGGACGTAACCGAAATTACAAAGGTTAGACCGAACAAACTGCGAGTTGTGAGTAGCTTGAAGCAAGCAAACGCAATTGCTAGCTACGAGCTCTTCACGAGAGAGTACCGCGTGTACATCCCTGCCAAGGACGTGGAGATCGACGGTGTGGTTACCGAAGGAAGCCTCACGGTCGATGACATTTTGCGTCACGGGGTTGGCTGCTTCAAGAACCCCCTGATTCAAGATGTAAAGATACTGGATGTCAAGCAATTGCATTCAGTATCCATCGAAGAAGAGAAGAAGAAATTCTTCCCTTCGGATTCCTTCCGTGTAACATTCGCCGGATCCGCACTGCCGAACTACATCTCTTTGGACAGGGTTCGTCTGCCTGTACGCCTGTTCGTACCGCGGGTCATGCATTGCCAAAACTGCAAGCAGTTAGGTCATACAGCCACCTACTGCTGCAACAAGGCACGCTGCAGCAAGTGCGGAGGCAATCATGCTGAGACCGCTTGCAGTGAGGACACTGAAAAGTCTCTTTACTGCGAGGGAACTCGGCATGACCTTTCGGCGTGTCCCGCGTACAAACAGCGCGAGGAAAAAATAAAGCGTTCCCTCAAGGAACGATCAAAGCGCTCTTTCGCAGAAATGCTGAAGAGTGCTGAGCCACCCTCGACAGGAAACATCTTTTCCTTTTTGCCAACCGATGAGGGTACATCTGACGATCCCGTCGAAGGGTGTTCTTATGCCATGCCAGAAGGATCTAGGAAGAGGAGAATGATTAACTCTCCTTATCTTTCTCGCAAAGGTCGCAAGATAACCCCTAGCAGAATGACCAATAAGCCAACACAAAAAGGAAGCGGTGAAGAAAAACCGAAGCAAGTACCTCCCGGTTTTAATTTTAAATCAAACCAGGAGTACCCACCGCTTCCTGGGGCACCAAAAACCCCTCGTGCACCCATTTCTCGATCAGAAGATAAAAAAGAAACAGGGTTCATAAAATTTTCTGATATTGTGGACTGGATATTTAAAACATTCAACATACCAGATCCCCTTCAAAATATTCTTCTTGCCCTTCTTCCTACAGTGAAAACCTTTTTGATGCAACTAGCAGCAACTTGGCCCCTCATTTCAGCTATCATATCTTTCGATGACTAATACGGCGAAAGAGGTTAGGAATTTTATCACTGTATTACAGTGGAATTGCAGAAGTATCATCCCCAAATTCGATCTATTTTCTCATTTAATAAATACATACAATTGTGACGCATTTGCGCTCTGCGAAACCTTTCTCAATTCAAACGATCAACTCAATTTTCACGATTTTAACATTATTCGTCGAGATCGAGACTCACACGGTGGAAGGGTACTTTTAGGGATTAAAAAGTGCTATTCCTTCTTCCGAATCGACCTCCCCTCGATCTCGAATGTTGAAGTCGTTGCCATTCAAACGAATATGAATGGAAAAGACCTATGCCTTGTTTCGTTATATATGCCTCCATCCGCGCGGATTGAACAGAAGCATCTCACTGATATAGCAGAGTTGCTTCCCGCGCCTTTTTTGGGAGATTTTAATTCTCACTGTTCGCTATGGGAGTCGCTGTACGACGACAACCGATCTTCTTTAATCTGTAACTTGATCGACGACTTCAATATGACAGTTTTGAATACTGGGGAAGCGACACGTGTACCTAATCCTCCAGCACGTGAAAGCGTGCTTGACCTATCCCTTTGCTCGACATCACTAGCGTTAGATTGCCGGTGGAAAGTAATCAACGATCCCCACGGTAGTGATCATCTTCCAATCGTTATATCAATTGCTAATGGTTCAACTCCCCCGAACCCAATCAATATTTCCTACGACCTTACACGTAATATTGATTGGAAGTGTTATGAGTCTATTATAGCGCAATCTATCGAGACTCAGGAGGAACTTCCTCCGGAGGAAGAATACGCGTTCTTAGCTGGCTTGATAATCGACGCCGCGACTCAAGCTCAGACGAAACCGATACCCGGGGTAACGATTAGACAGCACCCTCCCAACAAATGGTGGGACAAAGAGTGCTCTGAGCTGTACGCGCGAAGGTCCGCGGCGTATAAGGACTACCGGGAGTACGGCACTGTCAACCTGCTTCGAAAGTACGAGGCACTGGGCAGGCAGATGAAGAGCTTAGTAAAGGCGAAAAAACGCGGGTACTGGCGGCGGTTCGTAAACGCGTTGTCCAGGGAAACAGCGATGAGCACTCTTTGGGATACCGCCAGGCGCATGCGGAACCGTGACGTTTCGAATGAAAGCGAGGAGTATTCAGATCGCTGGATTCTCGATTTTGCCAAAAAGGTCTGTCCAGACTCTGTACCGGAACAGAAAACCTTTCGCGACGCGTTATTAGTAACTACGGAAGAGCCTCCATTTTCGATGTTGGAATTTTCAATGGCTCTCCTGTCGTGCAACAATAAGGCTCCAGGGTTAGATAGAATAAAATTCAACCTGTTGAAGAATCTACCCGACTCTGCAAAAAGACGCTTGTTGAATTTGTTCAACAAGTTTCTTGAGCTAAATATTGTTCCGCATGACTGGAGGGAGGTAAAAGTCATTGCTATTCGGAAACCCGGGAAACCTGCCTCTGATCACAATTCATGTAGGCCGATTGCGATGCTCTCTTGCCTCCGGAAATTAATGGAGAAAATGATCCTCTGACGGTTAGACAAATGGGTCGAAACAAACGGGTTACTTTCAGATACTCAATTTGGCTTTCGCCGGGGCAAAGGGACGAACGATTGCCTAGCGTTGCTTTCTACTGAAATTCAACTAGCCTTTGCTCGAAAAGAGCAAATGGCTTCTGCGTTCATGGATATTAAGGGGGCTTTTGACTCTGTCTCTGTAGAAGTTTTAAGCGCGAAACTTCATTCGCAGGGACTTTCACCAAATTTGAATAACTTTTTGCTCAATTTGTTGTCAGAAAAGCATATGTATTTCTCACATGCCGATTCGACAACTTCCCGAATTAGTTACATGGGCCTCCCCCAGGGCTCATGTTTTAGTCCTCTCTTATATAATTTTTACGTCAATGACATCGATGAATGTCTTGCAAATTCATGCACGCTAAGGCAACTTGCAGACGATAGCGTTGTATCCATTACTGGTGGCAAGGCTAGCGATCTGCAAGGACCATTGCAAGATACCTTAGACAATTTGTCTGAATGGGCTCTTAAGCTGGGTATCGAATTCTCTCCGGAGAAAACTGAGCTGGTCGTTTTTTCTAGGAAGCATAACCCAGCTCAGCTGCAGCTCCTACTAACGGGTAAAACGATCTCTCAGGTTTTAGTCGCTAAATATCTCGGGGTCTGGTTCGACTCCAAATGCACCTGGGCTTGTCATATTAGGTATCTGACACAAAAATGCCAACAGAGGATTAATTTTCTTCGTACGATTACCGGAACTTGGTGGGGTGCTCACCCAGGAGACCTTCTAAGGTTATACCAAACAACGATATTGTCAGTTCTTGAGTACGGCTGTTTCTGCTTTCGCTCCGCCGCGAACACGCACATTATAAAATTAGAGAGAATACAATATCGTTGTTTGCGTATTGCCTTGGGTTGCATGCAGTCGACCCATACGATGAGTCTTGAAGTGTTAGCGGGTATTCTTCCGTTGAAACATCGTTTTTGGAATCTCTCCTACCGGTTGCTAATTCGATGCACAGTTATGAACCCATTAGTAATTGAAAATTTCGAGAGGTTGGTCGACCTTCAATCTCAATCCAGATTTATGACTTTATATTTTGACTATATGGCTCAAGAAATTAATCCTTCTTCATACGATTCCTCCAATGTCGCACTTTCAGATACTTCTGATAATGCTATATTCTTCGACACCACCATGAAACAAGACATTTCTGGTATCCCGGATCAATTGCGACCCCAAGAGATCCCTAAGATTTTTTCCAATAAGTTTAAACATGTTAGTTATGATAAAAGGTTTTTCACTGACGGATCTAATCTAGATGAGTCCACTGGCTTCGGTGTTTTCCACGAAAATTTTACCGCCTCCTACAAACTCAATGCTCCTGCTTCCGTGTACGTCGCAGAACTTGCTGCTATTCAGTACTCTCTTGGAATCATCGAAACTCTACCCATAGACCACTACTTCATCTTCACAGATAGTCTCAGTGCCATTGAGGCTCTGCGATCAATGAAGCCTGTGAAGCACACCCCGTATTTCCTGGGGAAAATACGGCGGTTTTTAAGTGCTTTAACAGATAAAAATTACCGGGTTACCTTAGCGTGGGTCCCTTCTCATTGCTCGATTCCGGGTAACGAAAAGGCTGACTCTTTAGCTAAGGTGGGTGCTATTGATGGCGATATTTATGAAAGACCAATTGCTTATGATGAATTTTATAGCATTTTGCGTCAGAGAACACTCAACAGTTGGCAATCATCATGGAACTCAGATGAACTGGGACGGTGGCTACATTCCATTTTTCCTAAGGTATCGACGAAAGCATGGTTCAAGGGGTTGGATGTAGATCGGGACTTCATTCGCGTGATGTCCAGACTTATGTCCAATCACTATACGTTAAACACGCATCTCTTTCGTATAGGGCTTGTAGACAGTAATCACTGCGTTTGTGGCGATGGCTACCATGACATCGAGCATGTTGTTTGGTCGTGTACCGAATACTGTGGTGTTAGGTCTGAGCTTATAGATTCCCTTCGGGCCCGAGGAAAACAACCGAACGTACCCGTTAGAGACATTCTGGGAAGCGGTGATCTCCAGTACATGACACAGCTATACGTGTTCATAAAACACGCTGGTATTAAAATATGAAACTCTTCTATCTATTTGTTAGATTACCATTCCCGCTACACGCTGAAAGAAGATGATACACTAAGCTGGAGACACTCAAACGAAGACTCGGCATCTTTATGTTCACGCAGACACCTCAGTCCAAACTGCTCAAATAGAACATCACTGCTTAGCCATGTACAAATAAATAAATCGTATAACTCAATATAGTTAAAATCAAAATTGTAACTCCCCTCCTCTCACCTTAAATCCCCACTAGCTCGTAGTCGGCCGCGAGAATAAAGAAAAGGCCTCCCTCTTTTCCCTGCTAATTTAGAATTTAAAAAAAAATGTACTTGGCTCAGTTAAACATAAATTGTATCGTGCCGTGTCAAATAAACTATTAAAAAAAAAAAAAAAAAACAATATGTAAGTTAGTTATATTTGCGCGTTCAGAGAGAAGAGTCTCAAATAAATAGAACCAAATTATTTCTTGTCTTTAGCTCGTGATCGCTTGATAATTCCCATAAGTCTATTGTCATATGCACACATTTCTCTAAACACAATTGCGAATATAAAATATAGCCAAAAATTTTCCCGATTTTGCTTTATTTCATTGCTTTAAATTAGTGTTTAGCACAAAGCATACTTTTTACTTAATGGTATCATGGTTTACACCTTTCACTAGACGAACTTGACCCTCTCTACAGCAGCAAGAGGATTTACTGCTTCAACAGCTGGTGCCGCAGGACGAAGAAAGGTGCCCCCAAACCGGAACCGAAGAACGCAATAAACATTGCCGTCAGCTTGAATCGGTTGTTAATGCTGAATGGAATATTCTGCAAGCAAAAAGATAATTATTTTGGCAAGGATTAAATGCAAAATTACCCAGGAATAAACTATTGGTGAGTATTCCTATTATATAATGGAATCCACATTTCTTACCTCACCGGGAATTCCACCATGGGAGTGACCATAGCGGACAATGTTAGCCATTCCGGAGCGAGAAACGGTAGCAACGCGCGCGAACATTTTCAGGCTGAAATGAATTATATTACCGAACAAAAATATTGTTTTTTGCAGGCACCTACCTGTGATCTTGTCGTAAAAACTCAAACCAGAAAGACAAACGTGAAAAATATGATTTGACAGATCTGCCTGAGTCGGTTGTTTTATTCACCACTGGGAAAGCGTAACGTAACAAGGTTTTTAGGTGGTGTGAATTCTCTGTCGTTACTAACTAAGAGGTTACTAATGGGAAAAATAATTTAAAAAGGTAAAGTCACTCATGGTTGCCTATTTGACTTTCCACATTTGATTTCAATTATAAAATATAGGGTCTTGTGCCAGTAGCTTCAACGAGTAACTCGTCTTATGACAGAGTTCATTACGATTAAGTCCGAATCGAGAGTCAACGTGCAAAGATTTCTTTCCACAAAAAGTATTCCGAACGCTTCAACGAATTTTAAAATAAAATATCACCATAAGATGACATAAACTTTATCCCGTAATTTTGTTCAATTATTGTAAAACTGTTATGTTTAATTCACATCTTGAGCATGTACCGCACTACTGACTCTACTTTTAACGTCACCAATATGCGTTTTCAAATGCTCTCTAATACCGTTCTGGCAGTTGAAGGCATGATAGCATACGTGGCAAATATAAGGACGATGGCCTAGAATGCAAGTAAGAAAACAAATCATTTCAGTGTCTGAACATATTATTAAACTGTATGCAATACCTGTGTGCACTCGAACGTGCCGTTGCAAATGATGGATGTCCACGAAACTTTTGGCGCAGTGCTCGCACGTGAACGCCCGCTCGTCAGAGTGTAATCTCTGATGATTTTTTAGATTCGATGTGCTATTGAAAGCTTTATTGCACTTTATACATTTGTAAGGTTTCTCGCCTAAAAAAACATCGTTAGCATAGATCGTCATTTTAAACTGAAACGTATTTACCGGTATGTACACGAATGTGTTTCTTAAGATTCCCTTCTTGATTAAATGTTTTCGGACACTTATCACACTGAAATAATCCTTGCGGGCCATGCACTTTCTGTAAAGAATAATGATTTGAAAATGCCTTAACTATGTTCTCCCTCATATCTACCATATGAGATTTCAAATGCGGCGCACAGTAGAAAGATCTATCGCACAAATTGCAGGAAAACGGCTTTTCTCCTAAATGCTTTCGAATATGATACTTCAGATTATTGCCCTGTACAAACATACGATCACAATACGGGCACTTGTGCTGCTTGTCTATTTTGTGCTGCCTCATGTGCTCTCGCATGTACGTCACTACTCTGCCACATATTTTGCACTCTTCCGGTATCTTTTGGTCTTTACCTTCTACGCGAGGTTTCGGAGGCCGACCGCGGCGTTTTCCTGCTTTTGTCAGTGTTATTTTGCGCACTTCCTTCCGTTTCTTCAAAGGTTTATCATCCTCCGAGCTACTGGTGTCGAATTTTTCGTCGTTTGCTTCGTCGAAATCATCTCCACCTTCCCATTCAAAATCACTAGACTCACCATCGGAAGCAGGTTTTTGTGCCACTTTTTGTTTTGCTTTGCGACTAATGCGAGTTTTCGGTACATTTTCCTTTTCATTCTCCTTGCTTTCTTCGACCTTCAGAATGTTTTCCACGAAAATTATATCCTCTTGGGGGGATGCTTCTTTTACTGTTTTCTTGGATTTTCGGGTTACTTTTTCTTTCTTTCTCTTCTCCTCTTTAGCAGTATGTTTTTCCTGCTCTTCGTCGATCCGAACCTCTAGTTTAGCGGAAAAATCTTCGAAAATATCAGTTTCCTGCCCACCGAAAGCCATCGGATCTTGAAAACTGAACGGGTCATATTCCAACCCTTCCTGATCGGCCTCGTTTTTAATGACAAACTCGACTACTTTCGGTTTAGCATTTTCGTCGAACGCGTCGATCCGTTGCCTGCAGGTTACGCAAATCGGGGATATAAGACCACATACTGGGGTTACCTGTCCGAGATGGAAACATATATTCTTACTAGAATTCTCAAGAAAAGTTGAAATTATCACATGCGGAAATTCTTTACATTTTAAAGCAAGAAATAACTGAGCAATTTCAATAACGAGGATTTCAAGAGCTGTGTAAAATTAATAAATTCATTAAAAACGAAAAACTAGCGACAATGAGTTCCAAAGTATGATTCAACCATCTCTAAAGAAATTCTAATTTATTTTAACTTCCAATTAATATTTAAATTATTGTTAACCCGCATAATCAATAACCATGAAAGGTACTCATAAACCTATTTTGGAAATAGCCCTGACTGTATAAGTTATCGTTGAAAAATATGCATTATTACTTGTTAATGGTTACTATTTATTTAGGAAACCAAGCAGTAAATTCACTTGAAGTTCAAGCAAATATAAAGAAGATTGATGATGTATACGCATGAGTATGGTGGGTGTTACAATTTGTTAATAGATATACAATGGAATGCTCATGAATACTTGTAGAAAAAAGATACATCCTCTTTCATGATTATAACTTTTGTGTAAAAATATTTTTTTTAACAACTGGTGATGTGCAGTGTAAGTGAACACCTTTAGATATATACTGTATCCCTCATTATTCCCACTATTTATGCCATCTATACATCTTGCATCGTAACATGTAAATAAATGACGGATACCTATCCATCCTGCAGGTAGCCTTACCTCAACTCGGGTACATTTATAGATTTTATTCAGCATTTTAGTATCGTTGGCATCGCAGAATATTGATTCCATGTCTCCTTCCGAAGAGCCGCATATTTTGCATGCTTTTTCTGTTTTTACGAACGGGCTGCAAGCGAGTTATTATTAAATTTTCATTGAAGGATTCCAGCAGTCCGAAGCAAAACTCCGGACAGATAACTGACACGCGAAATACTAAGTTCTGCAATCCGAATAAAAAGATCACATGTACCCACCTATCGACATCCGTTAGCCCTGCCATTGCAACGGTTTTCACTTATCTCGGATGGAAAATTGCAGGTGTTTGCGGAAAATTCTTTTCCTTTACTGCATCGATACACTGTTGGCGCAGCGCACTTTTTGTTTTGACGTTTCTTGTAAAGAAGAAACATAACGTCTCGTACTGCATTCAGTGGTGAATATGTGCGAGGCAAAATATAGATATCGAATTGTTACCCTTTTTCTGTTTATACAAAATAGGAGACTACGGGGAAACGTATGGTTGGGTTATCGTATGGTTATCGATTCATAGATTGTAAACGTGATATTCTTTTATAATTTTCTGCAATGAATTCACCTTGATTATGTCATTCGAGAACCGTAATCGATTTTTTTGCCTTTTATAAATTAAGTAAAATACCGAGTTTCACGTGCGTAATTCGTTTGTCGATATGTTCCGCAAATGTGACTGATTTATATCATATATCTGTTACATTCCGGTTGGTAGCAAGTAAATAATATTATAAATATTTGTATGCAGAGTTTAATTATAATCAAAAGTTTTATCAGATTTGAAAACTGGAAAGCCTTTCTTTTTATCAATTAACATTATATCTACATTACTGTATTAAGGGGGTTTAATTTTCATGACATTTCGCTCGACTGTGACTAACTTTTGTCTAATATTTTATACAGAAAAAGAAAAAAACTGAATTCTGGCCACGACACTAGTTGAGGGATAACCAACTAATAGTACTTGTCAAAAACGACTTCGAGTTGTTTAAATGATAGTTTTTAACTGGTCCGTGTTGATCGAATTTTCAATTATCATTTTGTTTTTTTAGAAGAAGTACCTAAAATCAAATACTTCAGCAATATGTAGTAATTTTGGGATTTTAAGATTGCTTACCCTGAAGCCGCTTAATTATAGCTGAGATTGGAATTTCGATTGTGGTACAAAGTAGAAAACCTATTCCATACGAAAGGCTAATACATACAACAAGTGCTTTTATCTGATAGCGAAATAGAACAAAGATTGATTAAGTGACTTGTTTCTTGATCAAGGGTGAAAAACTCACAAAATTCGGTCCGTTCAAGGGAAATCCATACCCTTCAACGTTGATAAAAGAAAATCGCAGTGAATTGAACTGCGCCAAATAGACACAGAATGACAAGCGTCCGATTGCCAGCACTACTGGATGTCGCAAGATGGCCGGTATTTTGTAGGCTCCATCGGTTGCCCCATATAGTAATCCAACTCCGCACATAATACCGAAAAAGTTACGATGAGCTGAGGCGTATATTGCCATCCAAAGAGATGGCTGACTTGGTTTGCTGTCGTAGAAGAAAGTGGCCGGGATGGAGAGCAGAATCACCATTAGTGGAGCAATACGCTTCATATACTGATAGATGATTAACTGCGCAGGATTTCGTGAGTCCTTCTGAGCTTTGTGGTACACCATTCCAGCTATTATACCGGCAAAGTAGCTGGACGTGTGAGGATGTGCACGAACATAGTCCCTCAGCATCCATTCGTAGTGTAAAAGCATGAATCGGAGGTGCCTGAAAGTATGGATCATTGTTACGTCGGTTCAAATTGTATAGTAAAATATTACTTGAAGTTTAACAGAATTACCCCGACAAAATTGTACGTGTAGTTATTGATAATTGGGACTACAATTGAGGTTGACATCATTGCGACTATCATCACTTTGGTTAATTTTGGAAACCTCCAAAGCAGCATCATAATGAGCATGCCCACAACGAAAAATTGGAAATCTGAAGCCATTGACCAGGTTTGTTGCATGCACTAGAAGACATTCATTAGTTTGCCAAATTATGCAGTCACGCTTTACTGATGGTTTACTCACTGGTTCATTGTATTTGTAGTAGTTGTTAATGAATAAAAAGTTTGACCAACCATTTTGCTTGCAGAATTGCATTTCCACATCCACTACCCGGTGAGCAGTTGGCCCACTGACTCCCAGTCGATCGAACCACGACACTTGATACAGCCACATAATGAAGTATAACGGTATCATCCTTAAAAAGACAAATAATGTTAGGTTTCGGGTAACAACGTCAACAAGCATTTCAAAATCAGACCTCAAATATCGATTAAAAACCGCTGCAAAAAAGTACCACCAGCGAAACTTGGCTCCGGTTTTGATAAAATCCAAAAAATGAACCGAAAGCAGCATTCCTCCGATAGTGAAAAATGTATGCACCAGAAAGGGAAATATTGCTGAAGCCATCCTCACGACAGCGTTCCTGTACAAATGTTCTAGTGTTCTTGGATTAGCCATAGGACTAGCCCCGAATGACATAAATGTATGAACAATGGTGATAATCAACACCGTTACTACTCGCACAGATTCCATAAATGCCAAATCCTGTTGCACTTTGGTTTTTGGCTTTGCCAGCAGTCGCTGCAAGCTACGTTTGAGGGAAAATTCCATCCATATGTTGTTTTCCGGTTCTTTGGAGTCGGTTTCGATTGCGACGAGGTTGTTATTAACATTAGCGACGACCCGATTGTCGCGAAATGTCGCGTGGATCACCAGGATAACGATGGCGCCGAGAAGTATAACGAACAACGCATGGTACAATGTAAGGGGTTTGTTCAGTTCGGCCGATGTCATGCAGTGCTCTATTACCGAGTAGCTGGAAAGGTTGTAATCTTGGCGTAACTGATAGTTCAAGCATATGTTGATGAGCCGTCCATATTTTCGTTTGTACTCGTCCATACCGGGAATGTACGAAGCGTCGTAAATGTACTGTCATGCACAACAAATGAGCAAGATCGAAAATGTTTTATGCTAGTATAAGTCCACTTACCGGTGGCTCCACGTCGATTTTTCGTTGATCATAATTTTTTCTCTGTTCGTCCGATAGGCCGCTAACTAATTCGGCGCATGTATTCAGACAGACCCCACGATCGAGCAAGTAATGGCGATAATCTGTGTCCTGTTTTGAGTGTTTCTGTTGATGATTGATAACATTGGTGATTGTTACATTAAGTCGATTCTCGGTTATTGTACTCACCTCTATAACCGCCCACAATTCAGATGAGCTGTCAGGAACGATGATACTTCTGGCGACGCAATAGGTGTTGTTGAAATTTTCGCTGAGACACGTTGATTTATCCTCAAAGTGATAAAGCGGAGGCATACTGTCATACTCGGATTCTAAAGATTAAACGGATGATCGAATTTTGTTATGCTGTCAAATTACCTCAACTTTTGAACTGGTAATCTACACTGACAATCGTAAAACGCAACATGCAAGTTTCGAATGGACTGAATGGACGGATGGACGCACTCATTTGCCCAGTCTATTAAAAGGGTAATCGACTCGATTGATGGAGAAAATCAAAACAAACTCTCGAAAACCATTTCAGTCACCTCTGGGGTGCCCCATGGTTCGCATTTGGGTCCACTTCTTTTGATATGATATTGTAACATGTCTAGGAAATCAAACTGTACAAAAACACAAGATTGTTAGGGACACAGGAATGATCCTAGACACCAAGCTAACTTTTGCAGAACACTATAACTCCATCATGAGTAAAACAAATAGTATGATGTGCTTTATTGAGCGGCTCAACAACAATTTTTAAAACCTGTAAACTATCAAACTGTTGTATATTATGTATGTAAGACCCAGTGGCGTAGCCTGGGAGGTGGGCTTATACGGTAACTGAAAACCCCATTCTAGGGTAAAAAGGCCGACTTACACTTGTGTTGTTAGGAGAGGAATTCAAGACAATTAAGACAATAGAACGTTGTTCTAATAAAACATACGTTTCAAAAGTATTTTTTTTTGCAGTGCAATAACTCGCAGGTTTTGTAAATAGTTCTTTTTCCCTCTCTACAAAAACAGCGATTAGCGTTCCGAGGCCAAAATTTCAACGACGCTAACAAGCTCGAAAATTAACGAAATCGCTAAATCTCTAACTAAATACTGAATTAGCGGAATGGTGCCCACCACTGGTCAATATAATCTATTTTGCGTAACCATTGATATAACAATGTCAAAAGAACAAATTAAAAAATGTCTGAAATATACTAAAAAAAATGCTTAGCACGAAAGAAAAATATTGTAAACATTATAAGTTACACATTATAAGTTTTTTTTTATTTACGTTTCGATCCGGTTGGTTGGGATCTTCATCAGGGCCTATTTTAAAAATTTATTCCATCACATAAAAACATAGAAAATTGTACATAAATTACATTTAGCTAACAACAAAACAGAAAGAACTCACTCGACACTAATCAGCTTGTACAGTTACAGAAAATATCCTACGTGTGGAAGTCAGGTTCGAAAGGGGGGTATTGCACTGCGTCTGAAACATGACCCCATAGAGATCAGCGCTGTTTTTATTGAGACTGCTAAGCCGAAACAAAATCAAATTTAGTGTCACAGTCGAATCCCCGTATATAAGTTATTGCAATCAGCTGTACCATTTAACGAATGTTATACTGGGTAGAACTGTCAACCAGTCACACAGATGAGCAGAAAAAGATGAAAAATAAAGAAAGAAAAGAAGAAGAAAAAAGTCAAAACTATGGATTATGTTTTGAAGAAGCACTTGATACTTGATGAAAGCCGTGAACGGAAAATTAACCTTGATTCAGAAATTTCGAAGTCGTTGAAATTCGTTAAAATGACCTTGTGCAGCATTCTAAAAAAAATAGAGCGCGATCATAGCAAACGTCGTAATGGAATCGAAAACTGCATACGAAGATATTGAAAACGAGTAGGGCGAACTTACACAGCTAAGAAAAGTGCCAACATTTATGTCGAATCACGAATTAAGAATTGCCTCCATCGTTTTTTTATTAATCCACTTAGTAGAAAAAAACGAATTTACAAACAACAATATCGCACGTTTGGCCTTGGGGCGAATAGCGGTCTCGATCAACTAGATTAGTTGAGAGAATTCGTTATCGATATTGTTTTTGACACATTTTGCATGTGTAGGATAAGTACAACGATACACCGTGCCCCAGTGCTGAGTCGAGAAAATTTCCAGCTCGAAAAGTTCCTTGACTCGATCGGGAATCGAACCCGATATCACAACCATGTGGGAGAGCTAGCCGACCGACATCGCTAACCACAGAGCCACGGGGACCACGGAACGAATTTACCTTCTCTCAATTTGGAATATAAAAATCCACTTTGCTCGGCAAAATTGTAGCTTATTATAAAAGAAACAAGTTTGTTAAAGACATTGGATTTCTATCTACCTATTTGAATGGAATTTTGTGGAGTTTTCTATAGATTGCCCCAAAGATCAATTGTTTTCGATTTAATTTTTTATAGTGATTTTCTACATTTTTCAATGTTCTACAATATGGTTTGCTATAACGAACAAACAAAATCTTTGAAGAAAGCTTATTTCCATCTCAAATGTTTCTTTGATTATTGACGATTTTATTTGAAATAATACAATAATTCAAACTAATTACTTTTTGCTAAAAAATTGATTTTGGAGTCCTATTCAATTTCAACAGAGCCAGAATAAAAATGTTCGATTATGGTACAAACACAGCGCGTTGGATTGGTATCATGCTCTTAGGCGTCGTACACAAATTACGTAACGCATGAAGACGGGGGGGGGGGAGGTGGGTTGAGTCCGCGTTACTTATTGTTACATAGGGAAGAGGGGGGGGGGGTAGTTGAGACCGTTACGTAACTGTGATGTTTACTCAAAATTGCGAATTTGGAAGGGGGGGCAGGATGTCCAGCGTTACGTAATTTCAGGGGGGGGGGTCATATCAAACGTTACTTATCGTTACATATGGGGGGGAAGGGTGTCTGAAATCTAGGGTTTTAGCGTTACGTAATTTGTGTACGACGCCTTAGTGATAAATTTTCAACATTGTTATGTGTAACTAGAGAAGAACACCAAAAAAAAAACAGAGTGAAAATGTCAAAATACTCAAACGTTCTTAACTTTTTACCTTCGTTATACTATCACCTTCGTTATACTAAACAAAGGTTATAAAATCGGTCGAAAAACGCAAAATAGATCCATGATCCGGAGGGTCGAATCGTATATACCACTCGACTCAGCTCGCCCTCAGTTCGTCTGTCTGTTCGTGTGTATGTGTGTGTATGTGTGTGTGTGTGAATGTATGTTGTCTGTATGTATGTGCCGCGAAATACTAACGCACCTTTCTTACAGAACGCAATATCCGATTTTAATGATCTTATACGCAAACGAAAGCTACTGTGCTCCCCCAGAATGCTACCGAGTGGATTTTTGATTAGTGGCTTAGATTTTAAAGTATTGATCAAAGAGTATTTTTTTTATATAAGAAATTTAACTTTTAAGGCAGAATTAATGGCACGGAGAGTCATGTGTTGTATACCAATTTACTCAGATCGACGAATTGAACAATTTATGTATGTTTGTGTATGTGTGCCTGTACGTATGTATGTGTAAATATGTTGTTTATATGTGTAGTATATTAAAATTGACCCAAAAAAGAAAAATAACAAAATAAAACTTTCTTTACAGAACGCTAATTCCGAATTTGATGTTCGCATGCTCAAATGAAAGCCCCAGAGATCTTTGAAAATTATACTAAGTGCGATCTTTTATTGGTTGCTTGAACTGTAGAGTTTTGAGCAAAGTATATTTCAGATATGGGATATTTTACTTTCTGGATAAATTTTCTCTCTCACTGCTCTTTCCTCTTCTCTATCCCTCTTTTTTCGTATCGCTATTAATTTCTCAAAGGGAATCAACAATTATGGACAACTTTTCATAATCTTTACACTCTTCGTAGTGCGTCTTAACTGGTGTAAATAAATTACCCTTAAGCTTTTTCTTGGAAATTTTAACCAGATTTTAGAAGAAACTGCAATGCTTAGCTCCTTTTCATCCGAAGCTCCCGTCCTCACTTCTTATAAAATATATACTAAATTGTACGTTGAACCTAGATTTGCGAAGAGTAAGAAACGTTTACAGCTTTCGGGAGCCAAGCATTGTAGCAAAATCTGATCCCAAAAAAAAAAAAAAAGCTTTCCCAAAGATGCATAGACCTATTTACGTACGAATGTGTTAGTGCCACCCGTTGAAAAAAAAATCGCTGTTTTGTTTGCAATGCTACGTTTTAAACTTCTGGAAATTTTTTCAGTTGAATACTTATTTTTTGTATTAAATTTGTAACCAGGAATCTAAAGTAGCTGGTGAACGTAATCGGCAAAATTAGGAAAAAGTGTTGAAGCAACTCTACATGGCTATACACGTTTACTAGTGTGCGCAGGTGAAAAGTTACATATCTCTATGATATGATACACTATGTTATAAATATTGCTTTCTAATTTAAGACTAAGTGCAAAAGAGTATCCATCTTATTCCACTTCTCGTTATCGCAGCAAGATTTAAAAAGTCTTTGTTTCGGATTTTTTCATGCAGCCTAGGCCTTCGAGAAGAATAATGTTCTCGCCTACACTCTGATAATTTAAAATTCTCAAAGATCGTGGAGAACCTGCATTTTCAGATAATGCATTTGAGATAGAAATAAATTGACAACTTTCATCAATAGCTATATTTTTTTCCTGTATAATTCTAAACTATATTTCGAGAGCAGGTTTGTAGAAGTTTGCTTCAATTCGTAATAAAATCGTGATGCTGATTCATAAATCTAGGTCCTGCGATTTCTGAAAATAAAGCGAATTAGTAGAACCGCATTAAACTATTAATTCTAGCCAGCATTTAAAAATTGGGTTGTGATCGAAAAACTAAGACTCATGTACTCCAGTGATAACCTTCATGTTATTTGCAGAAACCACGTCAAGCTTTAATTCAATGATCGTCTTTGGTTAACTCTCTGAAAACTATCTTTCAAATTCATTTCATTTATTATTAAAATTGGACTTATGATGGTATACGATTTGTAATTGACTGGCCAAATATGTATAAAGTAATAGTTAGTATAACAAAGGTTTCTGCACCACTAGGTGGATTAATTTAGGTTTTGTTTTTCATTCTACAATCACCAAATTTTGACAGATAGTAGTACATATTGTCATCTTCAATGTGTAAGAAAATTAGATGTTTAGAAAGAGTACTTTTTGAAATATTTAATATTTTGTGACAATTTGAAAAATTTGGCAAAAAAAAAATTATTCTACAGTGTATACATTTTTTCTAGAACCACAATTTTATTACCTACAACTTTGCTTAAGACACCATTTCAATCAAACAAGTCGTTTTTTCTGGTATAGAAATTTTTATCTATCAGTCACCATTTTGAATAGGCCCTTTTGAAACAGCAGTCGCGAGTCTACATGAAGAACTGATGTTAAAAAATGACCTCTTCATCAAAAAGAAACAACTGTGAAAAGTTTCAGCGAAATCGGAAATGACATGCAAAAAAAATTTTTTTCCTATTCTCCATGGAATGCCTTTATAGTAAACAGCATTGAAGAACATAGAAAAAAAAATCACTGGTTAATGTTATATTGGAAAAATTGATTTTTAGTGGCAATGTAAGGAAAATTCCACAAAAGTCCGTTTGGTGTCTTCGACAAAGTTGTTTCTAATGGAATGTGCTACAACTTTGCCGTAAAAAGTGAATTTCTATATGCAAAAATGAAAGTAAAAGTCATATTCGATTCTCAATTTTAGGTGGATTAACCTCAAAATTGCAACGTCTATAATATGGAGAATAAATAATGGACCAACTTTGCTGAAAGTTACTACGGCTTAATTTTTTGAAGTAGAATACTTCTCTCAGGAAGCTCGGCTACATAGGGATGTGAAATGAAAATCTAAAACCGAAAAAAGTGAGAAATATGTCCAATTTCAAATGCTAATAAATTGGTTAGTTTTTGATGGATTTTCGTGGTTTTTTGCAGCAATCGATTAGAAAATCTTCTAAGATTCCTACCAAATGCAGGAAATTGCCATTTTATTATTCGAACTATTGTGCTATTAAAAATTCCTAAGCCTTGCCAAAACACAAAATTCGACCTCTGATTGGTCGTTATACGATTGCTTTCCCAAGCGCGGTCGACAGAGTTATGGACCTAGTAAATTGGGAATGCATTATTTGGCCTATATAAGAGCCTTCATCAGATATTAAACAGACATTTCATCAGATATCAGAGAACAACTGAAATTTGAAGAACACAAATGAATATTTGAAGAGTTAATATTTTCTCGTTTTGCGCTATAATCCAAAGTTGATTATCGCCATCTATATGCTCTGACTATTATTAGGTGTTTGCGTCGCTTAGTGTTTGACTACGGTTATGCAGAACGCAAATGCTTCCTAAATCAGTTTTTTGTCGAAAACTATAGTGTAGTATGATTTATAGGTGTGTTATTTCAATGATGCATGCAAAGTTTTCTAATATTCATTGAATTTATCAGATAAAATGCGTAAAAGGTTCTCGGGTGGGCCAAAATTGCTAGGCCACTCTTGGTTTTCAGGAAAATTGCATGATTTTGCCCCCCATCTTGAATATGAATGCTTAAGTGAGAATTATTCCATTGCATTGCTTTTCTCAGTTTGATCAGTTCTGCTAACGTTTCAAAACCTCAAAATGATTCACAAATCTATTGTTAGTTTCGGTTCCGTTTCGATGTCAACCACTAAATATAGCATAAATTTTCACTTCAGTATAAATTCTTCTTCACTTTAAATTCAATCACGTCAGGGCTGTAGCTACTCATTTTTTGCGAAGGGGGTAACGAAATTTTACTGATTTTGATGTTTTTATATTTAGCTCAAACATACAACAGCTTATCTAAAAAGTGTGAAAAGTAAAAGGATTCACTTTATTCACAAGAATTTAAACGCGCGGTAATGCCAGCCTTCGGGTAGCTACGTATCTGTATCACGTTTCTCTTTTCCACATCTGAAAACAGATACATATTTCGGCTCCTGCTTGAAGCCTTTTTCGGTGCTTAAGTAAACAGTCTAGCTAACTCGAAAGCCAAAATACGTATCTGAATGCAGATTTGAAAAACGAAAAGTGATAGAATTAAAAACGAAGAAGTATTCATGATGAAGAGTATTTAAATTTATATTCAATGAAATCTCCATTGAAGATTAGCATATTAACTGTTCGTTTTCTAATATTTCATGGTAAATCCATCCGCTTTTTTTACAATATATGACAAAAATTACGTGGCTTATTGTTTCGTGAGAGTATGACTTCACAGCAACTTTGACTGCATCTTGAAGTTATCTCCTTGGTTCTTTTGTAGGTTAGTTATACACATAGTCTTGCACTCATGGAAACATTCCTTGAACGCGATCGAACGAATCGAGTAAATACACGAGTACAAATCGATTTTATTTCAACTGCATTACCAAAGGATGCCTTTCTGATTTGTTTACGCTAGTTCAGTGCGTTAACAAATCAGACGATCCTGTGCGATTCTCAAATTTCAAAATTCACTTACTTTCACTCTCACTAGTTTGTTCTACCGCACAAAGAAACAGCAAAGCCGGTGAAACCATAACTATCGCTTTCAGCAGCCATTTGAACTTGAGCCGGATTCCAGGCATGGTGAACAGATGCTTAGTGCGCCTAAAATTTTCTCGAAGAACCTCTCGCCGCGGCCAATCACAACAAATTGACGCGAGCCTTGTCTTGTCGCCAGAAGACAGTACTGGTACGGACGGTATGACTTGGGAGAACAACGCGCACGTTTAATAAACCTGTTTGGATTCGAGCATGTAAGATCAGCAGATGCGCCGAGTGACAATAACGATCACTTTTGTTTTCAGTAACGAATACAAACAATTCTTAATTTTTCACAGTGCTCTCCGGGAGATCGCGCTTTTTAACTAAACAGTGCTAAAAAGGTGTGACACCTGATGTAAATCTGTTTTTTAAATTTTTTGGAAGTTTAAACCTCATTAAAGTACATTGGAAATTCTACAATTTAAAAGGGTTGCAAGCATTGCAAATTTAAAACGATTTCATATAAATTAAAGTGAATAAAATACACGAAGTTCCCCACGTTAAAGTCCACTTAAAGTCAGCAAGCAGAATTCTCATTACTCATTGTACTTGAGTTTAGTGGATAAATATTCACAACATGCGCCGCGCCAAAGTAAATTTTAATTACAAAAAAAAGATAAGAGTCAGGTACCAATCAAGCTTTAGACGTACCTATGCTGTTACGCTGGGTTTTTATGTGACGCAAATTTTGGCCCCTTTTCAATTTCAAGCCCATCAATGTGCCTACATCAAAGTAAGCAGCAATTGATCAAAACGTTTAAACTTCTTTCACACACTATCGTGAAGCACATCATTGCAAGAATTTCATGAAATTTGGTGCAAAGCCAGGATACATTCATCAGTAATTTTGGAAATTTTTTCAAAACAAAAAAACAAAAAAAGGATCAGAGTTTTCTGGGTTACAATAAAAAAGCTACTTATCATATGCCTGGTTGTTCTGCATACATATGCATGATCCGAAATTTAAAACCTAAATTAATCTACCTAGTGGTGCAGAAACCTTTGTTATACTAACTATAATTGTATACTTATTAGGCTGCCTATAATCACATATCAGTCCCATCTTCATTTTCATCAAGTTGAGAAAACAGCACGTAAAGGTATTTTTCGTGCTTAAGTTATTTCAACTGTTGAGCGTGGTTTATTCCCATATTTTAGACATGATATAATGAGATAGACATTTACCATAACTTCTCTATAAGAGCGACAAGAATGCACGTGGGACTGGTATGCGATTATAGGCAGTAGGCCAGTAAATCACAAATCGTAGAGCAACGTAAATCCAATTTCAATTATGAATAAAATGAGTTCAAAAGATAATTTTCAGAAGGTGAACCAAAGACGATCTTTGAACTATAGCTTGACGTGGTTTTCGAAAATATTATGGATGTTATCACTGGAGTATTTGAGTCTTATTTTTTCAATCGAGAACCAATTTTTAAATGCTGGATAGAAGCAACATTTTTTTTTTAAATAAACAGAAACAGTAAACAGTAATAGATAACAAAGATGCTGATTTCATACTAGAACAGCAAATATGTATGTTAGTTCAAGGCAGTTCTAATTTTTTAATTTCCCATAATCCATGTTTGAATACCACATTCGTATTATTTTCAGAAATCGCAGGACCTAGAATTATGAATCAGCATCAAGTTTTTTTACGAATTGAAGCAAACTTCTACTAACCTCAGATCAGCATTACAAAGAAAAAAATATAACCATTGACGAAAGTTGTCAATTCAATTCTATCTCAAATGCATAATCTGAAAATGAAGGTTTTCGCGACATTTGAGAGATTTGGATTTTTCGGAGTGTAGACGAGAACATTATTCTTTTCGAAGGCCTAGGCTGTACTATAAAATCCGAAATAAAGACTTTATAAAACTTCCTGCGATAACGAGAAATGGAATAACATATTTGCACTTTGTCTCAAATTAGAAACCAATATTTATATCTTATATGAGCGTAGTGTATCATATCATAGGAATAAGTGACTTTCCACCTGCGCACACTAGTAAACGTGTATAGCCACGTAAAGTTGCTTCAGTTTCATCCAAACTACAAATGATCGCATCTTGATGTTCACAATTTTTTAAATTCTTGGTCACGAGTTAAAAGTATATTTAGAACCTAATATTAAACATCAAATGAAAGTTCAACTGAAAAATTTTCCAGCTGTTCAAAACGTAGCATTGCAAACAAAACAGCGATTTTTTATGTTTTCTGCATCTGCAATATCTGCATCGCTAATTGTTTTACATTTGCACACTGTGGGATCAGGTTTTGCTTCAATGCTCCCCGAAAGCTGTAAAGCTTCTTATTTTTCGCAAATATGGGTTCAACGTACAATTGATTATATATTTTAAAGAAAGTGTGGACGGAAGCTTCGCAAGCAAGAAAAGAAGCTAAGTAAGCATTGCAATTTGCTCTAAAATTAATTCATTTACACCAGTTATGTAAGACGCACTACGAAAAGAGTAAAAATTATGCAAAGTTGTTGATGATTGTTGCTTTTCTTTGAGAAATAAATAGCGATACGAAAAAAGAGAGAGAGATAAATCATCCAGAAAGTAAAATATCCCATGTCTAAAATATACTTTGGTCAAAACTCTACAGTTCAAGCAACCAATAAAAAATCGCACTCAGTATGATTTTCGAAGAGCTCCGGGGCTTTCATTTGAGCATGCGAACATCAAAATCGGAATATGCGTACTGTAAAAAGGGTGTTTTTTTGTTATTTTTTTTTTTTTGTTCGATTTTGATATACTACACATATAAACAACATATTTACACATCTATGCATACGGCACACATTCACATACATACAGAAGTTGTTCAGTTCGTCGATCTTAGTCGATTGGTATACAACACATGGCCCTCCGTGCCATTCATTTTGCCTTAAAATTTAAATTTTTAAAATATAAAAAATACTCTTCGATCAATAATTCAAAATCTAAGCCACTAATCGAAAATCCACTCGGTAGCATTCTGGGGAAGAACGGTAGCTTTCGTTTGCGTATAAGATCATCAAAATCGGATATTGCGTTCTGTAAGAAAGGTGCGTTAGTTTTTTGCGGCACATACATACAGACAACATACATACACACACACATACACACACACATACACACACACATACACACGAACAGACATTGCTCAGTTCGTCGAGCTGAGTCGAATGGTATATACGATTCGGCCCTCCTGATCTTGGATCTATTTTGCGTTTTTGGACCGATTTTATAACCTTTGTTTAGTATAACAAAGGTAATAGTATAACAAAGGTAAAAAAAAGTTGAGACGATTTCATAAATATTTTGGGGTCTGTCATTAATTCAAATATGTTTTTAAAATGAGCCTATTTCGCTCTGAAAAATTTCTTTTGATATTTCTATGAATATCAGACATTTTACCTGAGCTTGGTTTGAGCTTTTTACATATTTTTTATTTTATTTTTTTTCTAAACTATGTTTGAGCTTTTAACATATTTTCTCTCCAGAAGAATTTTTAAATTTTACAATAGCCCTGAAAAAAATCAAAAACTTTCAGCTGTTCCAATAACGTTTATTTCACGTTTTGGATGAATGACTAAATTATTCTATCGCTGTCTTTCTCATGGTTTTGAAAGTGTCCGCCTGTTGATACTTCGTTTACCACAGTAAACATCAATCAAAGTTTATGCGTAGGGTCAAGACCACCAGTTCCCTATATGGAATAGGGCGAGAGACTCAGACACAGAGCAACAAAGTAGAAATCAGTTGCATGGAATTAGCAGTTTTATCTTGACCTCACATTCATGCAGAATCGTTATCGAATAGTTAACTGCAAAAATATAGTTTCTTGAGGGGGAGAGAATAATTATATAACTCCTCTCAAAACTCTATACTATTAAATCGAGATTAGTGTGAATAAAATGCCCCAAGCTAATAACCATTTCAAGCTGTTTCGAAAACGTTGCTTGATGTGTAACTGACACCGTTGATTGCTAATCTATTTTTGTCCGAGCTTCATTCAGTTTTGCATTTACCTACCGCTTTTAGGCTTCTGTTTGACAACGGTTCGTGTAAATTTTAGTAATTTTTTTTTCTGGCTCAATCAGCTGCTGGATCAACTTCAACAAAGTCGTCTCTCTCATTGCAAGGTCACTGTTGAATTCCAGCTCAGCCTGAACCTCGTGTCAGTTATTTAGCACTGTGGACGGAGGTTGAAAGGTGAAACCCAATGGGTATTGAACTGGTTTCACGTCACTCGTTGCTTGAATTACATCACAATTAAACTTGTGACCTTTTTAGGCACAGAAATTTCTCGATAGGTTGGTTAGGCTGAGAAATGATCACCATTTTTTTAAACAAGATGCATAACAAGCGACAAACCGTGACGCTATACAGAAGCTCACGCAGACTGCGATTATTTTGCCCAGAAATCACCGTGAAATGAGTTTTATGATCGAGTTGATTCGGCGTAGTGTACATAAACAAACAACCTTAGCAAATCAAGAGTCTGTGACGAGCGCAAGAGATGTGCGTAGGAGATTTCAAAAACTAACCGTGAACGATAAGTGGAATTCCAATTGGAGCTTTCAACTAGAAAAAATAGATGTGGTGTAAACCACCGTAGTTCTATTTTTTTGTTTAGAGAAACCAATGTTGCAACCCTGTATTAAATCCGGTTCTATATCTAATACCTTCCTGTATTTTCTTATAAAGCAAACTTAGAAGATAATACCATCACGTAGTCGGCATCGTCTAGAGCAAGTTTCATCTTTGTCACACCCTTTGCCTAACTTTTAAATTTGGTTTGTTCGAATTGAATCCCTGGGCTGGATTGTGCTGTGATGATTGATGATCTGAAAAGAAAAAAAACTCTATAATTCTTGAGGTAGAAATCTGATAACGCGAACTAACCGATCCGAGGTCCACTTTTGCCGGATCCACCGGCTAGAAGCTGCTTGAATATAACATCCAGAGGTTTTTCAATTGTCACAAATGCAGCAAATGCTAGCGCGTAGGAGATCATGGTTACTGAACAGAATACCGTCACCTGCCACAATGAAAAGAAACATCATCATCAGCTCAAATTTGACACAAATTCATTGAAAAACCCACCATCATCGCAATCGACAACCGCACGGCTTCGTGCTGGTTTGACATGACCGCTTCCAGGACGCTCATGTGGATCAGATAGACGCTGAAGCTCAACCGGCCGGATACGCGTAAAACGGGGTTCTGCAGGATTCTGGACTCGCGCAGCCAACCGAACAGAGTGCCGGATTCGTTGAAAATGTACATCAGAATAATGACGGCCAAGGTGATGGCGAACGTCCACCGATGCAAGCCGGCGTAAATTCCCATCCACAGTGAAGGCTTCGGTAGGTCCAGCTGGTTGAAAAAAGGTGCCGGCAGGAAGAAGGCAACCGCCAGTGGAAGGATCGAGTACTGCAGGACTTTAAATATCTGTAAAAAAATTTTCTGTTAGAGTTAATTCATAGTTAGACCAGATTGAACAGACCAATGAATTTTTGATGATCTGTTCGTTCTTCCGAATTTTGTGATATATTATGCCAACGAACATTCCCGCGAAGTAGCTAGCACAATGCACATCGGAGGTCTGGTAGAAATTAACGTACCATCTCTCATACCATAGGCGCAGATTGTGACCTCTAGAAGTAGAAAAAAAAAACAAAATATTTAATAATACAGACGAAGAACAAAATAGGGTTGGGAACCTATTTTCAGATGCTTATAGAGCCTTCTGTGTATTAAGACGCATTACTCGAAAAGTGTAAAGTGAAATACAAACATAAGTATATCATTTTGTTAACTACCTTTCTCTCTGTCAGCCTTTGTTTTTAAATTGTAAAACTAATTTAGCAAACTTTAACAGTAATCAACTAAAGCTCTCAATCGAGGGATACTATCTCAATCACCCCGAACCTATTTCAAGCAGTTCGCAACTGTTTTGCAGGAGATTTTTCAGCACCCGAATGGCGGCGGAATGACTGCTACTAAAGCCGAAAGCTGATGACAGAAATTGAAAAAAACGCTATAACACAGAATACAGTTATTTTTTACGACGCGTTGAAAAAAAAACATGTAAAAAACCGTGTTTTTCACTTTTCGTTTTCATCGCTCTCGAATTTATCACGCAGAGCCTTTCGGTTGTATTACGACTCTGAGATAAATGAAAAGTATTTAAAAAATATCATAATGATCATGTGCGGTGAGATCTAACAAAAAAATGTCCGCCTGATGAATCATGGCTTGAATGCCGATCGAATTTACAATTGTGATGAATCTGGCTTGTTTCTCAAATAACTCTCCGAGAAACATTACCCCATTTGGGAGAGAAAAACCCAAAAATCGGATAACTTTCATACAATGCTCGAACGTAACTGGGACTAAGAAATCATCTTCAAAACTCAAAGGAAGATCGAAAAACCCTAGCTGCTTGTAGAACATAACGATTCCGTTACATTATCGAAGATCTGTCAACCCGGACGAACACATACGATTCGCATAGATTCTCTAGGATTCCTCACATTGGAGTCGTGAGCGTCCTTGAAAAGGATTCCTGAAAAAAGAATCTTCAGGAAAGCCCTGTATATGGCTCTAGGATTCTTAAATAAGAATCGTGAGTGGGAATCCTCCGGATCGTGTTTGCGATTCCTTTCACGATTCCTTCACCGTGTTAATCGGTATCCTGGGGATTCTTACTCAGGTTTCTCTGCGTGTTAGTAAGGGGTTGAAGCGACGAGCCCGGCGAGCAATTACTATGCGAACTCTCACGAAAGTTGACGCGTTTTGATAATGGCTAGGGGCACCAAATAGGACTGGTTGAATAGTTATAATCCTTCATTTTTTCCGGTTTGAGCTTTTGGAATGCACTTTTTTCATTTTGTTGACCAGTGTAATCAGTGTAAAATTTTGCATGGAGGCCACACGCAGTGTAACACTTCGCTGAATACCCACTCCCCTCCCCTAAGCGCGTTATGTAAATTACGAATGTTCCTTTAAAAACACGAACGATACTATTGTATAGATTAAGCAAAACAGCTTATATTCAGCCTATATTTAGCATACATTTAGCATATGATTCTTACGAAAATTACGTCAAAAATTTGAAAAATCGTCGGAACAAAACCGTGTAAAAAAGACCATACTGTACATAAACATATTTTGGCCTGAACATTTAATTGAGCGGCGCTATAAAAATAAAGAGGCTTAAATAGAACAAAATACTAATGGGAAATATCAATGAGGGAATAATGAAGGAGTTATAGAGAATGAAAATCTGACAGGAAACGATATATAGATAAAATGAAATTAAATCCAGTAAGAAAAATTGATGCAAAGTCAATGTGTACGGTGAAACAGAAAAACTACAAAGCATAATAAATTAAATGCAAGAAGCAAAAGCAAAATATGAATGAGAATTTAATGGAAATAAAAAATAATACAATACTTATAAGAAACCCAATTCAAATAAAGAGATGAAAATAATGCATGATAACAGAAAAAGAATAAAATAATATAACTGGAAGGAAACAACGGAAGCATGTATAATGTAAAATGAGAATATGAAGTAAAATAAAAATAGGCAGTTGAGGGAAATAAATTGAAAAAGAAACAAATTAGATGACATTTGGATGAGGAAAGAATGGAAAGGAAAATTTGGTGTCGTTGTGTTGAACAATTTAAACAGGATTGAGAAAACATCGATAGAAAATGCGAAAGAGGAAATGAAAAGAAACAAAAGACTGAAAAAAAAGAATAAGAATTTAAACGAACTGAAAAAAATGCTGAAAAACTAATTCAAAATATATTGTTATTGTATTGTAAAAAAGAAAACTAACATAAAAAGGAGATAAAAATAAAAACATAAAAGAATATAAATTAAACACTGCATAAATTGTGATAAAAATCTAGAATTTAATGTAATTATGGATATGCAAATAAAAATAAAGCATACAGGCTTGAGAGAAAACATAAAAGAAAAGAAATGAAAAAAAATAGAGCAGGATAAAAAAGAAAGCAGGGTTGTAAAAAAGAAAGAGAAAATGCAGATGCAGATAAAAAATTATTATAATATTTGAAAATTGATTGAAACAGCAAAAAATGGTGAAAAAAAATCAAGATAATAAATAATATTAAGAGATAAAATAATATGAAAAACATTTGACATTGACGATTTATTATATTTATTAGGATTTATAAGTCAGTTGGAGAAATAGAAGAAAAAAAAAACATTAGATCAAAATAAATAAAGTATAACTGATGAGAAATGATGAATGAAAAACAAATTAAGAAAAGAAAATCTTGAGAAAAATTCAGAAAGAACATAATAGGGTAAAATATATGAAAACAAACGGAGAGAAAAACTTCATAGAAAGAATCGGGCAAAAAAGAATTGATAGTTGAATAGAAATAACAGGAGAGAAACAATAATACAAAACATGTGCGAAATAAATATAGAAAAAAAAAACAGTGCGAAAACATGAAAAAAAATTTATTTGTTTATTCAATGAACAAAATATGGTGGAAAATTAAAAAAAAATAAAAATACAAGCAAAAATACACGAAAAAATGAAATGGAACGCTAACTGCTCTACTTTACCAGCCTTGTTTTTTGCTAATTTTAATTCTCATGTATGTACTCTTCTGGGCCGTTTTATAATAAGAGGACCTCATTTTGGCCAGAGTTGGTTACAGTATTATAAAAGTTTAACTAGATAACATGGTAAGTGAAGCCTGAGAATAAACCCTTGTTTAAAGGGTTATATACCTTTTTGCTCGAGAAAACAGAGCAAAGTTTGGAATTTTTTTTAGCGTGTAGTGCCTCTTTTCAATGCATAAAAGTAGTAACTTTCTGAAAATTCTGTCAATCAACTACAAAAAAGCACGTTTTTCATAAGAAATACCCCGAAACAATGTTATATTGCAGAGGTTTGCGGTGTTAACGATTGCGACCCAGCAGATCAGCTGAAATCAAAAAACTCATATTGTTTCATTAGTTTAAAAGTGTGCCGGCTATCTGAACGATCATTTTCATGAGTATTTTCTTTGTTTGTTTTTCCCGGATGAAACATGTTTTGAGCACTGAAAATTTATTTTCGGCAAAGTTAAAATTCGTGTATCAAAAATGGTCGTTCAACGACCGGGGAATTTAAAAACGAACATTTAAGAAAAAAAAAAAAGAAAATCGGTTCAGCAGTTTTACCGTAATTTTAAACACGGCAAAGTCATTTTTTTAAAACACCATTCCGAGATAAACCGGTAAACCGGACGAGGCACGCTTCAAATCGCTCTAACTTTCTCCCTATTGCTCGGATCGTTTCGAAAATTTGTGAATATGTTCTCAAGAAGTTGTACTTAAAGATAATAAAAATAAAAAAAAAATTCGATTTTTGAAAACTAAAAAGGTTTATAACCTCTTAAGTCCTTTGAGCCCACGACCAATCGCTTCGCTTGTCGAGGCGGACCCTGTAAACTTACGGCTACGCAGCTCCTCAAAAGTAAGTTGGGGGAAAAAAATGAGAATGTGATAAAAACAAAGAAGACAAAAAAGAACAGACGCATGGAAGAAATAACGGAAAAAGAATAAATGAGTGAAAGTGGAAGCAAAGAGTTAGAACAAAAAACTATATAGCAAGGAAAATAGTATACATTGATGGGGAGAAGTTCATTGAAGAAAATATAACAAAAGTTTGCTTAGTTATTTAGAGTATCGAGTAGATTTTCTTATTAAAATTCTCAAGCATTCAACGATTTTCCCTGTAAAATGTGTTGATGTAAAATTAACATACGAAAGTAAAACCAAACAGTAGGCAGGGTTGGAACGCAGGGTTATTTCATTAGTTTAGAAGTGTGCCGGGTCCTTGAACGATCGCTTTTATGAGTATTTTGTTTTCAGTGCAAATGGGAACGTTTTTCCCAAAAAATGCACGTTTTGAGCGCTAAAAATTGCATTAAAAATTTTCTTGCGGCAAAATGTAACTGTATGTTTTAAAAAGCGATCGTTCAAGGATCGGCGAATTTAATAACGAAAATTTAAAAAAAAAAGATGAAGGAAATCGGTTCAGTAATTTTCCCGCAATCAGGATCACGGCAAAGTCATTTTTCTAAAAACACCATTCCGAGATAATCGCGTGTATAGTTTCAAGTTTAGCTTATGCGGCCGTGGCGAGGCGCGCTCCAAATCGCTCTAACTTTCTTCCTATTGCTCAGATCTTTATGAAAATTTGTGAAAATGTTCTCAAGATGTTGTATTCGAAGATAATACAATGATTTTTTTTAACATCAATCGACGATATTATATTTACGCACTTCCAAGCTTGCTAAGGACACCAAAGTTCATAGGAATAGGTAGTTAAAAACCTGTTATCACTCGATTTTTCTAGTCTGAGCTCTAAAGTAGAATTATTTTTTATTTTGGCGACATTCATAAACGACGTATCGCTCATAGGGGGGAGGAGAGGTATCCTTGAGCGTTACGATTTGTTGCATAGGGTAGGGGGGCGATAAGATCAGCGTTATGTAACAAAAATTCTCTGAAGAGACTTTCCAAAAAAGAGCTAATTATTAGGCAAATTCTTCTACTGAGTTACGTAATTTTTATGAGAGGGTAGGTGTTAGCATTACGTTTCATTACACATGGGGAGGTGGGGGTCCGAAAAGAAAAATCAAAAGCTAGACGTAATAAAAAAACACAATTCTCTAAATGCGCATACACAATTACAATAGAAAACAAATTGATTTTCACATTTGCTATTCCATTATCTGGCCCCGCCTTTAAGAAATAAAAATTTAAACCACGGCATCGTACAGAAAATTCCTCTTAATTTTTATTCCCGACACGGCCACAAAAGAATTAAAGGCCCAGAACTAAGGGAGGGTAACGGGGCGAATGCTCCGGGCCTCACATGCTACCACCACTCGAAAGCATAACAGACGGGCAGATAAAATGAAGACCTTTTTAGCTCGTCACCTTACAGCGGAGGGTCAAGTAATTTCACAATTTACAATTATCTTACCAGTTAATGTTTTGAGCCCTCTGCTCAAAGAAAATATTTGCCTCGGGACCCAAACAACCAAATCTGACCCTGTCGCTAGTACAAATTATGTAGGGTAGCAGCTGGTTATTCTTCCTATAAAATATAATATCTTCGTGAGCAACTAAGCTAAAAAGGCACTGGTGATGACGAAGATCAATCTTTGGTAAAGTGAAAAGGTTTTTGAAATGAATAAACTTTTTATCATAGGAAAACATCACAGAAAAGTTTATGAAAGCGGATTCCAGAATTGCCACGAATATCGGAAATTACACGGTTTTTCACGCTGATTTCAAAGTTTACGCATTTAAGAAATTTAATTTAGGAGGATTTTTGAAATGCTTCTGATGGTTGGATCATGTTCCGATAAACGGCTGGCACTTTTCAGATGTTACCGATGCAAGGTCTTTTCGGGAATCAAATATAAACCATCACCATAATCTTGTCGCTTGTAAGATTCTCGCACGGTTGTTGAACGTATTAGCATCTCGCTCAGAATCGCATCGATAAACGAGAAAAAGTAGCCACCAACAGACGGTTTAATTTCTCTTTATTCTTTTCAGAGTCGTTTGAGTCACTGGTTCGCCTAGTCCCTTGATTCATCGATCTTCTCTACACCTAGTTAAAAAGTCGTAAACCAGCAAAACTTACCACTCGAAAGGTTTATCAAATTGTCTGCTTATCATCGGCACGCATCAAATGAGGTGATAAAATTTATTATGTTTTTATTATTATTTAAATTTCTCTCATCAAACAAAACTTAACAAAAACATTAACACTTTACGAGCGTCATCTGCTTGGCACAATTTGGGAGCCCGTAGAGTGATGGGTTTTGCCCGAAAATTGATTCGAAAATCTGGTTTTGGTGGATATCAATGTCAAGGTCGCCGTTACCCAAACTAACCCGAGTGGTTGGACAATATAGCATTGCATTGAGGGGAATGAACTTTTCATTTGTGGCTCCACCTGTTTCTTCAAAAGTTTTAAATCTTTATTGGAATAATGAATAGGAAATGGAAACGAATGATAGGGAACGAACGAACTGGTAAAAAATGGAGCTTACATCACAGAGTCCGGTTATGTAGTTTTAAATGTTAATAAATGCTTGCTTGAAATCAAGGTCGGCCGTTGCCGAAGTGACTCATGTGACAAGCAACTCATTCTAAAATGAAAACAAACTGCGGAAAGAAAACTTGTTTCTTTTTTTGCTGTCGAATTAGAGTTGAAATTTTCTGCACGGAATGGATTAAATCGATTTGTTTTGCTGTTGAATAAAATAATAAGCTCGAATAGATCACAACTTACTTGTTCGAAATAGGCATCATTGCATCCAATGCAAATATATAGGTCCTGATGGCCGGCAGCGCAAATCCTACAGCAAATAGTGAACCCATTATCCACTTCCAGGACTGAGGAAAACTAAAACAAAATCAGCGTCAAATTTACGTTGTGTCGTTCTCAAAATCTCACCTACCGCCAAATAAGCATCATCGCAACGAGGCCAACGACAAACAGTTGAAAGTCCGCCGATAGATACCAGGTGTGAATAAGGCACAGCTCTTCCGGTTGGTAATAGTTACTTATGTAGAGAAAATTGACCCACCATTTTTTACGACAAACGGCTCTCGATAGCACCATGAACTGATAGGCCGAGGGACTGTACTGTAGCAGGTCGGACACCGAAACCGTGTACAACATCACCACTAAGTACACCGGAAATGACCGTAGGTAACGATTCACTATGCCCATCCACAGATGGCTCAGGTTAAATCGCTTGCCTTCGGTATACCTGACGAAAAATACGGCCAATAGAAATCCGCTTACCGAAAGGAAGATGTTGACTGTGTAAGGACAAATGGCAGCGATGATTTGCATTGCCGCCATCGAATCTGACTGATGGAAAGATTTAAAATCAAACTGTTTGCTCAAAATATTATTCCAACACATACAATTTCCACTACTTCAGGTGATTGACTGGTAATCATGCGCTCGCCGATTAGGACATGTGAAAATATCACAATGATCATTGCCAAAACGCGCAAAGCATCCAGAAAACCGAGATCTCGCTGAAACTGATCATCCCCGGGAGCCTCTATCAGTCGATGGATATTGCGTCGAAATGAGAAGGCTGTCAGCAGGTAGGACTCTGAAATTAGATTCGACTTTATTAGATTACCTAACAATCATAAAATGGTAATGAATGAGTGTACTTTTATCCTTCAGGGGCCTTTGGTAGTAGTCGAGATCTCCATCTTTACCAAGTCTGATATCACAGAAGGTTGAAAAAATTGACAGTAGTACCAGAGAAATCAGTGTAAACCAGAAAAGAATGTCCCAGAAATCTGAAGAAAAAAAAACACTTCAATGATGAATCAGATTTTGGTAGACATGATTATTAGTATTTTACCTTCCTTTCTGGTTATAGTTGCACTGTTGGTGCAGTGTTCAATTTTCGAAAATGCCGAAAGACCGTACTCCGTCTGCAGTTTGTAGTTTTGACAAATGTTAATAACAGATCCATGCTGCTGGCGGAAGGCGCTGATATTGGGCAGCAGCCAATCGTTGGTTATGTACTAAAAATAATAATTATGAAACCGAAATTATGATTGAGCGGAGTCCATTTGAGTCATTATTAATTAATTAGTAAAGAGATACTATCAACTGAAATCTGAGTATAACCTGAGTATAGAAAATTTCCATACAAAATCAAAACCAGGTCAGCTCTTACTGGTGCTCTTACTTATGCAGACGCATTAAAGTGTTATTTTTTTTTAGAGCACAATAAACTGTTCATGAGAAACTACTTATGAGATCCACTAGAAAAAAGTTGTACTCTATTATAATATTTTGGTATAGGAAACTTGTCTCCGCACCGGCCTCAATACAAGCATAAGTTCAATGCAACACAGCTTCAAATAAGTTTAATCTAACACTGAAGTTAAGCTGTCAAACTCGTGAAAAGTGAAACCAACCATCCTTTCAACTTATGGAGGCTTCTTCAAGGACGCAGAGGAAATCGTTTTTAGTCGGATTCCTTTCGCAAAACGAGTCATATATTTATTTTGTTTATTATGGATTTTTTCGTTGACATTTTGATTAAATTCAACAAATCAAATAATATTAGTTCGTGACCGTTTTGGAATATACATAATTTAATAGAATCCTGGAGTAATTATAAAAATATTTTCTTACTTCGCAAAAATCATACTGTAGAATTCATAAATCACTACACGAAATACTCATCTTTACAAAAGGCTTTTAATTTGCAACATTATAACGACAGCTGCTTGCATATGTAAACGAAAAATATTAATTTCATCGAAGTGGTGTGAAGTTATGAGCTGAGTTGTGAAATAGAATTAGTAGAACCTTAGTAGAAAACAAAACAATTTATCTATTTTAAAATTTATCGTTGGGTAAAAGTTTCCCCTTAACGCTTGAGGCCGAAAAAGAAAACCTGTTTCACGTGTTTTCTGCTCAACACTTAGTTATTTGTTTAAAAGTTTCGAACATCGAATTTATTATTCATTTCAATGCTTCCAAAAAATTTCCCGACAAATAGTTCCAATGGTTTTCATCATGACACACATAAACTTCTTTTTAATTTTTTATTTCTTAAAAGTTTGTATTTTTTGCCTAACCTCTTGAACTTGTCAAACTATTTTAAACCTGCGTGCTTCTAAAAACAGTCCACGCTACCCTTAATTAACTTCGCAAATTTTTTGTGTGTCTATTCTGGATTTACTTCGCAAAAAGAACAAGCGGAACAGCCATTCAACAAATGTTACAAGAAAACAAGTCCCACTTCATCACCCTCTGTGGTAGTATTGTTAGTCGGTTGATTTTTTTTTATCATGTGGTGATTTTTGCATAACGATTTCTTGAAAATGGCAGGCAGCCAAGTGGAACTCATCAGCTAGATGAGTTTTATTGATAAATTATAAGCCTTGCACTGTGACTTGAATCATAACAGACACGAACCTAATGTAGTTTTGCTTCGATTGTAATCAATCACTCACATCAATAGAATACTCACATCGACTGTTGAACAGTATTTGTTACTTAATTCGAAATTGAAGCAAAAAACGACTGTATTCAAGCATTACCGCCACTAAATAATATAGATGCTCCTTGCACTGAGTATAGAATATCAGATTTGGCATTTTAGCATACCTGAAAATCAACATCAAATTCCTTTTGATTGAACTGCTTCCGCTGTGATTCATTTAGGTCTGAGACTAGTTTCTCACAGTTTTCCACACAAACGCCTCGTGTAAGCACGCTGTGTCGATACTGGTATAAATGCTTCGAGTATTTCTAAAAAAAGCCAAAAATCCGGTTCAAAAATACAGTAAAAACTTGCACTTCCTAGCGTTACTTCTATAATTCTCCAAACATCCGATGTGTTATCTGGTTTCACAACAGTTTTCACTACACAAAACGTGGCCGAAGGTTTGGACTCCATGCACTTTTCGTAACTTTCATACTGAATCAACGCTGGCATCCTTCTATATTCGCTCACTGAAAACGTGACGAAAATATGTCGTAAACAAATCCAAACTCACAAAATCACAAATGAGAAAATTACTGTCATGGTACAGCGAATCCGCATTGGTGACAGCTGGAAAAACGAACGCAACGAGAAGAGCGACGGTTACCGAAACGGAATTTACGGTTCGAACCATTTTCTTCGAACTTGCGAACCACTTGAACTTCAAAACTAAACTGAAACCAACAAGCTGCATGACACGAGAGCTTGGCCAAAAATAGCCACACGAATTAATTTATCTAACCTATTGCCAGGCAAACAATCTTTGATACACCCCCCTTTTAAGCGTTCCTTTTCGATATCCGACCGGCAAGGTCGAAGCAATTTCTGTAACAGTGGATACACGATTGAGTAAGGGTTAAAGGCTTTCTTTGCAATAGGCAATTTTCACTTCCTTAGTACGAAAACTTTAAGTTTATTCTGAAAAATTGTAACTCCTCCCGACGTTATATACAAGTCACATCCTATGTGATACTTATGTATATCATCCGATGCGACAGTTCAACTCCACTCAGCTGTAAAATTTATGATGCAGGTTTCGATTACGGCGTGTTTGAGTCAGTTCGTCGCTGATCGAGAGGATCGCGACTGCTGCTAAGCGCTTGTGTGGTCCCACCTGCGAGCACCCCTGTAAGTAGATAATGGTGAATAACGCCCCGATCGAGTGAGGCAGAGGTGAAAAAATAAGATTATCGCATAGCAGAAACGCACTGAGGCATGTTTCACGAAAGTGACATTTCAACACATTTTTTCGTACAATTTTTTTTTTGAATAGTCAACTGATAAGAACCAATCAGAATCATTCTCCTGAATAATCACAATTCGAATTGTAACTACGACTTGGCCTCAACAGTTATTGCTGCTGCTATTGAACGGTTGTACGCAAAAGTGTTGGCAAGCGAACAGTCACTTAGAGTGCCCAATCAAGTTGAACTAAATAAAATTTTAAGTTTTACCTTTCCGTTCTTCCGGTCTTGTACTGCCACCACCTAACAACTGCTTAAATATGATATCAAACGGTTTTTCCACCGTAATGTACGCCAGCACCGCCAGTGTGTAGGTGATCAGTGTGACTGAACAGAATACCGAAACCTGAGATACAACATAAAATCTTGAAACTTGCTCTGCCCTGCAAAATCTTTAACATCTTACCACCAGCCCAAATGATATCCGCAGTGCCTCGTGATGGTTTCCGTAGAGAGTTTTCAGCACATTCATGTGGATTAGATAGAACCCAAAACTCAGCCGGCCCAGAACTCGGTAGAATGCATTCTCCAACAAATTAGATTGTTTTATACGCCCGAAAAAGCTGTCCCTTTCGGCGAACATTAGCAGCAAAAACCCTACACTAATGAAACTGGTTATCACCAGCCGATGCAGTCCTGCATAGAAGGACATCCAAACAGATGGTTTGCTAAAACTGTACTGCTGGAAGAGGGGTGCTGGGATACAAAACAGTAGCATCAATGGTAGCACCACGTATTGTAGGGTTCTGTAAACCTAAAAGGTAAAGTAAAAGATTTTTTTATCCAAATGATGTGAAAAATGTATTCATACCTTCGATTTTGCTAACAGCAAATCGTTGGTCTGCATTTTGTGGTAGATAATTCCTATTACCATTCCTGCGAAGTAACTCAAGCAATGCGTTTCCGTTGCCTGATAGGTTCGCGTAAACCATTCATCGTACCACAGTTGAAAGGCATTTCCCCTTCAATAAACGAAATACGAATTAAATTTCCAGAAAATGTTACGAATGTAATGTTTGAAATACTTATTTGTTAGCAGCATTACGGCGTCCATCGAATGGTAGTAAATATTCACCATTGGAAGAATGAATCCAACCAGTAGAATGCAGTAAACCAGTGGTTTAAGTATGCTTGGACATCTGAAAATAACTAGAGAACAATAAGCATCGGCTGCAAATGCTTAATGACATAATGAGTCATCGTCGATTGCTTTGGAATAGGTCAAAACTGATTTTGAAGGCGAACTTTAAGTATTATTCGAATTGCACCAGAGAACAAAGTTAAAGACCAGCGTTTATCATATTGATCCTTTCCTGGAAAATTTCATAAAAACTTAAATTGCATTCAATGTCGAACATGCAACAGAATATTCAAAACGCTCAAGAAATATTTTCGGTTTCAGGTGAATCAGGTGTATTAAATGTTCACCCCTATCGTACGTTCAATTAGAGGCATTTTAAAGTCTCCGAATCGCTGTACTGAAACCCGATCGAACACAGCTTAGGTTAGAATGGAGGTTTCCTCCATCGCCTTGTCTTGGTTTACTTATTTTATTTGAAAGGTGTTTTATGTTCGATCCATCAAGTGCTAGAATTTATAAAATAACAACACGTTCGATCAGAATTCAGATTATCGTTCTAGATGACTTAAGGGGGGGATCCTCATTAGTTGGCTTCAATAAATTGATTGCACTGGTAGTCACAGGTTTTGCCCTAGTGCTCAAAAAAATTAAAGATTATAGTTTTTTGAGTATTCCTGTGAATTTTGGTGCACGCAAAGATAACTTTCTCAAACACTCAAATGAGTTTTCCCGTATGCCAACGAGAAGCGACGAGCCCGGCGAGCAATCACTCTGCGGCCTTCTGCACTTCTACATTCACTAGGGGCATATTCTAAGGTAATAGACATGTCCAAATACTCTTTCAATGGGAGAATCCTGCGCAATGCTATGTTTGACAATCGATTCCAAAACATCCACGATGACGGTTCAACTACTATTACTTCCAAAGCAGCATCATCAGTATCAGACCCACGATGAAAAGCTGGAAATCGGCTGCCAAATACCATGTGTGGATCAAACACTAAAAATAAACGAGCAAACAAAACATTGAAAAACTAAAAAAAATTAAAGAATTCTCGCGTAACTTTTCCAAAATGCTTTTGTAACACTAACAATGAAAGTTTCTTTTCTCGCTCACTCTATTTTGTTACCTACAGCGTCATAGTTAAACTTAGTTAATAATTGAAGGCAATGTAAAAAAGAAAGTCTCTCAATGTTACTTAGGACCTCATGTAAAGTTGCGCGAGAATTGTTCGTGCATTTTACTTAAACTCGGTGCTAACCAATTAATATAAATACAGTGTTTTTACGATTTTATTAACAATCGTTTTTATCGCTACACGCCAAGTTCGCTCTCATGCTTTTCGATTTTCGATTTTATCACACTTCTACATAAGAATTCTAAATCAAGAATAATGTAGTTTCAGCTGTAGAAAGTGCATTGTAAACTTAATTCTAATGTGCCTTGTGCCCTTATCGCATGTGTATAATTTTATGAGTTCAATTTATTTGCTCATTTTTTTTTCTGGATAAGGCAACCAAGTGTTACTACAATTTATCTATATTTTAATTTTGTGGAAAAAAAATAAAATCTAGTGGTTCCCCGATCAGTCAAAAGTATCAGGATTACAAACATAGTCAGGATTACAAAGTATCAGCATTACAAACAAATCTTGATATTTTTTTACGAACTTATTGTATCAACTCTAAACTGTGTTCTAAACTTGGTCTCGTTAATAGCTAAAATACCAGAATTCCCATCAAAATTACTTACTGATTATTACAAATTATAGCAAGTTTTGGCAGAAAAAGATCAGAAGTAATTTTGATGTTATTTTTTTTAATAAGTGGGGATTGTTAGTAGCTTCAGTATAAAATAAAATTTATAATAAATATTAGTAAATTATGAGTATGTGTGTCGAATCACAAATGGTGACTTCTCAACACTTAGCTAGAATGTTAAAATTTTGTTATAAATATGCTAAAAAAAAACAAGTGTGTGAAAACAGAATTTGATAGAATTCTGTGCTTTTTATTATTTTGGCATATCAAGAATATCACAGGCTTTGTTATTTCTATCAAGTTCAGATATATCTGTGTTACCCATTTGTTATAATCGTTTGGTTGGGTACACAGCTTCACATGAACAAACATTAGTCACTTTTAACCAAGCTAGAATTGGCAGAATAAAAGCAAACTAATATTGCATATATAATTGCCTTAAAAAAACTATGCAAAAATGCTATGGAGAAGAATATCGAAAACTAACTTTTTTGTTTATTCATTTGAATCTTGAACCTATAATCCATTGAGCTATGAAAGAGCATTTTTCCACTCAAAATATCATTACCTTAAACTGTAACCAAAACAAAAAAAAAAGATTTTTATCATTTTGCAAAATTCACAGCGAAACATTTTTAGACCATAATAAAAACGAAAAAGTGCTGTAATTCAGATTTATTATTCCGAATCTAGGTTGATTAAAATTATTGAAACAAGATATAAAGTATCACACGTTTCCATAAGAAGAGTTAGCAGAAGCGTGAATGTTTTCTAAAATATCAACTGTCTCTTTCATTAGAATTCCCTTCATTACAATAACTAAAAGTTAACTAAAAGTTAATTAGCTCATTTCAATTTTTCCTAACTACAAAATACGTTAGTTTGAGGACTACGTTCTTTTCCTTGGAAGTTTTTATTCCCTGTGAATGATTTGCCCCAATAGTGAAAAAAACAATGTCGAGTTGAAAACATTACTACGATTGTTTTTTCGGAATTTATTTATAATTTTATTTGACATAATCTATTTTGTTACTATATAGTAAACCAACCTCCACGGCTTCGAAATCATTTTTTTTTTCAGGGTAAGATTGAGATAAGTGTTTGACTTGTTCAGAACCTCTTCATTTTGGCGGAGTTGAGAAATTAAGATCTGAGCTTTTGAGAAAATAAAATGATTTTTGGTTTCTTAATACATTTTGTGAAATTTGGTTAGGTTAGGTTAGATTAGGTACCATCCAAAATTGTTAATTGAGCTCATTTGGGTGTTGTAAAATATATCATAAAGAAAGGATTCAAATTCGAACCTACGACTACCCCTTTGTCAAAGTCAATATTATACTTAGAAACTTAGTCCTATGCCACCAATCCATACAACCTTTGTTTGTTGAATTTTGATCATATATTTCTCTGAATCTGATTCAACTTGATGCTGGAGATCCACGAAAATCTTACAAAAAAGGTGTATTTTCATAACAAACTCTAATTTTCCAAATTTAATTTTAAAATAACTTGAAAACGAATGCATTCAAAAAGTAGGTTCCCGGGATCTTTAAGAATTAAAATAACTAATAAAATCATGATTCATCATTGGAATTTGATTACTATTTTTAAAGTTGAAGTTGAAAATATCATTGGTTGGTTGTGCACCACACAACCAACATTTTTACAAAGACCTAAATGAGTTTTCTCGTAAACATGACGTTGAAGGGACGAACCCGGCAAGTAATAACTATGCGATACTTCATTGCAAGTTGACGCATTTACTGGCTAGAGACAGCAAATTTCACAGGAATGGTTAAAAAGTTTAATCTAAGTTTTTTTTGCTTTTGTCGACCAATGTAATCTTAAAAACTTAACTTTCGGGTGGAAATTTGTCTGACATTCCTCCATCCTGAAGATTTTACCAAAAGTTTTAGAAGAATGTCAAGTGTCAACTAATTTTAATTGTCGCAATTGAAACAATAATCCAAAACATAATCTTTAGGAAGAAATTTGTTTTTTATTCCTCTATGCTAGACTTTGTACCGAGTTTTTCATAGCTTTAAATTTTTTTTTTAAAAACTGGAAAAGGATTAATTTTATCTTTTTTGTGAAGTTATATTCAATACTTAGATGTTTTTTAGTTTTTAAGATGTATATTCTTAACAAGAAATTATTAGTTCACTACAGCTCATTTTCAGACTGTTTTTCTATACAACCAAATATTTATAAGTTACGATGCTTTGAATATGCCGATGCCAAAATGCTTACACTCTTCTGAAAACTTACTCATGAATCTAACAAATATTTTCATCTGCAGGCACTGTTGTCAAATACGAGTGCAAAGTTTCATTAAAATCAAAAATGGTAGATCAAATTTTTGAGTATTTTCAGATCATTTGGCCTGGACTTGTTCTCTAATTTGTTTAAAATGCTTATATTCGACCACACCAAATTATTACTTGATAACATATTATACAATGAAACACTTAACTTACAGACAAACCTCCCAAACCTGCTTTAAGAAATCGATTTGCTATTAAGTTATCTTAGGATTGAGTTCAAATATCCAGAGGTTCCAGACGTCACGTGGTTCCGGCTTTTTTGCGTTAAAGCACCTAGTCTAAAATCATTGAACACAAAAGTAGTAGGGTACGAGACTATTTCGGCCAGTTGTCCGCAGCATTCTGAAGCAAAAACCTGCCGGAGAAAATCCCTGTTGAAGTAGTCCCACACCCTACAAAAGATTGTGCGCGAATCATAGTTTCTGACGTAGTAAGGCAGGAAAATAATTTTAGTTTCATTCCACTGCGACACCGAAAGAACGACTACATCTAAGTTATTATTCAATAACATTTCCCAGTGTCATAGTGTCAAAAATGATGCGTAGAACCGTGGACTGGTTTAACGACGCCGGAAAAAACGGTGTTAAGTTTGTTGCAAAAAAACTTCGGCTGTGTTGCGATTTAAAATAAAATGTCTGCATATTCCACCAATAATTCAATACAAATTTAATTTGGATAATAAAAAACCACAAAAAATGAACGGATTGGAATTGGTTGACAATTTCGAAAACAATCTCTAGTCCGCAAACCAGATATTGCAAGTATAAATGAATCCATTCAAAATGCAGTAGAGAATTAAAGAAAATCTATGCCTAATATGCATTTAATACGATCGTTCTTAATTGAAAAATTTGTGAGGATTGTTTCTAACATGAAACAAATCGTTTACAGAAATGGGGCATCATTTCCTGTCTGCTTTGCAATCTAAGGTTGAGTCGTGCACCTCTCGGAATTCCAAGACTCTACAAATATCTCCTTCGTTGTGCCACGCTTTACTACGTGTTCTACAGTTAAGTAAGCCCCGGCTCCAATTCTGACTTACTCACCTGCTCCTCTGGCTGGAAGTAATTATTGATGAACAGAAAGTTGTGCCACCATTTTTCCCGACATATCGTCCGGACCATAGGCATGATTTTGTACGCCGATGGGCTGACTTGCAGCCGATCGTAGACCGAGGTGCTGAACAGCATCACCAGTGCGTACACCGGCACTGATCGTAGGTATCGATTAACCAGACCCGTCCAGAGTGGTCTAAAACCGAACCGCTTACCGTCGATGTATTTGAGAAAGTGCACCGACAACAGGAGTCCACTAATGGCGAAAAATACATCCACCTCGAATGGTACGACCGACAGGAACATTTGAACTCCTGGTTTCGAAAGTAACTGGAAATGAGTAAAAAAGGCATTAGATAATTCACCGAATACAAAAAATTTTCTTACCTTTTCCATTGCTTCCGGGTTTTGACTGGTGGTCATTCCCAGTCCTATAACGACGTGGCTAAAAGTGATGGCAGTCATAACGTAGACCCGGATGGCCTCCAGGAAGCGCAAATCTTGTTGCAGTTGGTCGGACTTCAACTTCATGGTTAGACGATTAATGTTTCTTCTTAGGGAAAATGCTGTTAGAATGTTACTTGCTGAAAAATTGAAGCGAAATTTGATGATCATACAAACTTCAAAACGGTTATAACGATACACACCTCGATTTTTCAATGGTGTTCGGTAGTGATTGAGATCATTCGATAGTGTTGTATCATAGACAGTAGATGCAGTGGTGAGTATTAGCAGCAGGGCAATAACCGCATAGAAACAAATGTCTAAATAATCTGCAGGAGAATTGGTTAAATTATAGTTTGAGCCGGAGAATACGAAAATAAAGAATAACAGACCATATTTTCTATTTAAAGTATTGTTGGTGGTGCAGTGTTCTATCTCTGTGTATGCGCTGAGGTTGTATTCGTGATTCATCCGATAGTTCTGACAGATGTTCACCGTCGCAGCATAGTGCTGCCTATAATGTTCGATGTTGGGTAACAACCAGTCGTTGATAATGAACTAAAAGAATAACATCCTATTAAATTTCAATTGATCAGATTAATAAAAACTGCCATGCTTTCGAATATTGAACTGATTCATAACGCACTTTGCCGCCAGCCGTTACTGATTATCATATTATTCAAACTAGTATACTATAAGTATCAAACTTCGAGCTTCATTCAGATTCATGCATAATTCGTTTGCAGAACGTCATAACTGCTTGGGAATGAGGAAACGAGTTTGGTTTCATTCAACTGCGACATCGAAAGAGGCTGGTGCGGATGCCGAACTCAGCCTGTTTAATAATTTTCCATAGTTCATTGGTGTCAAAAATGATGCGTAATATTGCGGACAATGTCAACGACTCCGAGAGCCTAGATCTTTCATTTCGTTCGATGCGGATAGCAAAAAATAATGCTAAATTAAATTATGTCGGTAGATATGTTATTCGGTTTCTACGACAACAAACTAATCTCAAAATTGTGGGTAATAGTTTGGGTACCTCCAAGAACATGCAGCCCTTCAAAAACGGCGATGGACATCTGAGTTTGGCTGGGAATTATTCAAGCAAGTTGTTTCAGTCAAAGCATTTGTTCTAATGCTGGAATCTTGGAAATTATCACAATTAGCCCGTAAATAAAAGTTCGAAAATGTACCATGATCAGACAAATTTTCCTTATACGAGATTGCTTTTCAATTCAACGAAAAATTACTTCAAATAATTATCGTGATCATCAAACAACTTCCCCTAATGATGTTCTGAAAGTTTCATTATAACAGTTTTATTAGGAAGTAATAGTATTGGTAAAAACTTAAACAAATGATCTATTTTTGAGCACAATTTGCCCTTACATTTGATGAACTTTTTGCGGGAAATTGCAGTTATTGATGAAATGCGAAAGCCTGTTTTGTATTATATATGGACTAGCTTATTTCTAGGACTTTACTTGTTCTCTGAAAAGGTTTTGTCAGAAAAACTTTTGTTTCCAAAAGTGCTCATTTTGAAATGTTAAAAATATTTTTAGGCAACTATTGTCCATCTGAAAAAATACTTGAATTTTGTGCTCCAAACATGTTTCACCCCTGTCCGAGCATAATACAAATTCTATGATCAATCAAAAACTATATAACTGACAAATAAAATTCACGTCGGATTAATTTTAAATTATTGTTCGTGTAAACTAGATACACTGTTTAAGAAAGCGTGTTCGTTATATGGTTACCATCGTGCGGGGCCTCTTTTGACATGCGGGGCTACTTTGGACATTTCAGTTTTATGATTTTTCTGGCAAAACTACATCTTAAACTTATACATTGTCTACTACATGTTGATAAAACAATGTATTTTGCGAACAGTCCAACAGCGATGACCACAAAAATGGTGCTTGACTGTGAACAAACAGCTAACAAACGGGGTTTGTTTTGAAAATTTCAAACAAGTTTTATTGAAGTATTCTTCTCTGAGAATGCAATAAGTAAATGCCAACTTATTGAGATACTGAAAATATCTTATTAGTCTTGCACAAGAATTTTAATCGGAGCCGTCTTATGAGGGATTAATATAAAACCTTCGACAAAAAAATAGTAGCCATTTAAACGGTAATAAAAGACCGTGATTTTCAATGCTACTAATGATTTTGGCAGTTTAGTAGTGAATATTGACCATGCTGAACACAAAGTTTAGTAGAATTTTTCATAATCCAGCAAACCCGAACTTAACGAAAATTCAGATTTTTTTTTTATTTTCTAAATAAATTATTGATTTGGCAGTAATATCATGGCGCGTTGAAAATTACAAACTTTTTTGCCACATTACAACTGAACATGGCAATGAAAAATTTTCAAATTTGAACTTGAACATACATATAGATTTACCCATATTGCATAAACCGTTCTAAAAAATCACTTTTTCGTGCTTGTCAGAACACCTTCAATAGGCGTGCGGAAATAAATTATAGTTGCTAAAACTTCTATTCCAAATTCAATGTTCTTGCTGACCATGAATTTCAATGAGCCGATAACTTCATCAAAAAACTATTTATTCTTCATATTTACCTATCAGTTTTATTAGATTCGAGTAAAAAATTGTTATTCTTGCAAAAATATTAGATGCGGCGATCTTTTTGTCAGCCATTTTGCAAGGTTTCGTTTGTGTTTGTATGGTACAAACTTACCAAAAGGCCAATTATTTCCGGAAATATACTAGGTATATAAGTTTCAGGCAGGCATTCAAGGGCCATCTTTGTGAAAGAACATTCACGGGAATGTCTCAACAAAGTCAAAACCGGAGACATGTCCATCGCGGCCGCGGCAAGACAGCCCAAATGCAGTCGGCAGACTAGCAGACTAACAAGCTTTCCGACTGACACCAATGTAAACTAAATAATTTACATAAAATAGGATTTAATATTATACCAACATATAAAAATACATATAATTTAGTTAAAAACCGTATTTTTGTATAGAGTCCTGTCAATTTCTTGAATTGTCGAAAGTAACCCCAGTTGGAAGCAATAAACAACTTTTTTTTTTTATTTCTCAACAAATTCAAATAAAATAATTCGTGACTGTTGCATACATATCCGCATGAAATATAAGTAAAAATCATTGAGTTCCAACAATTATAATGGGAGTTATAATTACCTGAAGTTGGGAAGCTTGGAAAAATGTCGAAATAAGCCTCGCATGACGGTACATTAAATACATAAAATGTTAATAGTGAAAATGTGCAGTGGTGGGCACCATTCCGCTAATTCGCTAATCGCTAATTAGCGACGCTAATATTCAGTTAGCGGTTTAGCGATTTCGCTAACTTTTGAGCTGGTAAGCGAAACTGTTAGCGTCGCTAAAATTTTGGCCTTCGAAACGCTAATCGCTAATTCGCTAAATTTTGTAGAGAAGCGACAAAGAACTATTTAGAAAACCTGTGAATTGCTGATGGCGTACGTAAATTGCTTCGAAAAATGAACATACTTTACTGCGAAAGTTACTTTTGGAACGTTTGTTTCAACAACGTTGAATTGTCTGAATTGCTTAGAGTAGGGAGCCTATACACCAGACAGACGCAGAGACACTTACCGTTAAGGCAACTGCACAGTGGCTTAAAAGTCGATTTTGACGCGCTAAATTGATAACTCCACGTACGTTGAATATACAATTATGACGTCCTCAGCAAAAATGGTGGGTAATACCTCCTGCATCTTTTGGTGCTATGAGATTTGTGATTAATCTCCCCATTGAGAACCTTCGAGGTGAACCAAAAACAAGCATATGCAATTTACATGTTCTGAAATACTTGAACCACACTTGCTAGGATGGTCACCATAGATACGGACTTATTGCGTGGTATCTTGGTTTACAATATTAGTATTTTACCTGGTTAAATCATTAAAGAGGGTAAAAACGAGGTTTTTTGTTATGAACACAACTCATCAGCAGAAAGTCGTGGACTGGCAAAACCACCAGCGTTTGAAAGTTCTATTGTTATACTTTCATATGCTTACTACCGAATCTGCATCTACCTGCCCCTAAGAAAGATACAGTAATTTGAAATATGGCGAAAAAAAATAAAAAATAGCCCATAACTCATAGTTTTTTAAGCAATACGAATATAGTACTTTCCAGACAGTTGTGTATATTGATGCTACTAACAACTTTGTAGAACATAGTGAAGGCCTAGAAAATAGAAAAAAATATGTTTCATTGAAAAATATGTTTTGACAAGTCTATTTTCAATAAAAACTCTCTAAGTCAATTTGAGTAACAGATACGAATTTTTTGTCTTCGGCAAAGTTGGTCGTATTGGTTATACCTATAACTTTACTGAAGACACCAACTCTGTATCTCGATGGAGCAAAAAAATAAATTTTTCATCTCACTTTTGGGGAGATTAATCACAAATCTCATAGCACCAAAAGATGCAGGAGGTATTACCCACCATTTTTGCTGAAGACGTCATAATTGTATATCCAACGTACGTGGAGTTATCAATTTAGCGCGTTAAAATCGACTTTTAAACCACTGTGAACTGTCAACATCAAAACGGATAAAAGCAATGCAAAATTATACAGTTCGCTTGTTTTGATGTTGACAGTTTCCTTAACGGTGAGTGTCTTGTCATTTCTCTAATATACAGGTGCACTAGTTTAGAGTTCCTCTGTTTACGACACAAGTGCAAGTCAGTCTTTTTACCCTAGAATGGAGTTCCAGTTATCGTACAAGCCACAGGAGCCATTTTGAAGAACAAGCTCAAGGTCTAGATTGGATTTTCAACACACTAAGAACTTTTGTAAATTGCAATGCGCTTGAAATTATGATGACTTTGGTTCTACTTTTTCGATTCAGATAATAAATAAATTTTTATTACTGAAAGCATCTATTTTTAATGCAAGCTGAATAACTTTTGTTACTCCTTGTTTTTACAAAATCAAGTATGAACAGCGTTTTGTGAACCTCCTATTGTAAATAGCTCTGAAAAGTAATTGCTTTCGTTTGTTTCACCACAAAAGATCAAAGTGATCCAGATCTTACAAAACATGAGCAATAAATATAGCGATACTTATTAATAGGTTAGCGATTAGCGATTAGCGAAAGTTCCGCTAATGTGGGTTTAGCGTTTAGCGTTTAGCGATTATCAAGCTAAATTTTCCGGTTAGCGGCTCAGCAATTAGCGTCGCTAAATTTTCGGTTAGCGGTGCCCACCACTGAAAATGTGACATGAAAATCAAGGTTCAATCGACTAAATTGGTCCGGTCATGATACATTACATTACTGTGTTATGAGTTGAATGGGTTACAAAGCTAAAAAATTCAAACATTTAAGGATTCGTAACTGTGCAATTCCACAAAAAAACAGGCAACAATTTAAATCGACCATTTCTGATCCGGTTGAACCTTTTCATAGATGTTTCTATGAACTAGAGATGACATTTTGTGCTATTAGTTTTTTTTTTAATTTATTGTGGACCGGACCTAGATCCTGATTTAGCTCCAACGTGATTTTCATGACCCGGGCTTGTATGGTTCTAATCAAGAAATAAATGAAGAATTTTTTTTCGACCTTCCACAACCATGTTTATTACTGGTCGTTTTACACTACAGTGGGCCCAAGCGGGAAAAACATTTGCTCGTTGAACATTGATGAATTGTTTTTCCTACTTTAAAACAATTATTGAAAAATTGTGTTTTTGAACACATTTTCGCGAAACGCTCACCTCTTTTCGGAATGGGAACGGAGGGGTGCCCAGTAGGATTTTTTGTACCTAACATTCTCAGCTATCATGTACTGAAAAAGGAGAATGTTTATCTCATCTCAGTTAAGCGTAAAAAAATTCTAAAGTACTGTTTCAAAAATCAAACACCTTGTCCATAATGGGTCATTTTTAAGAAAGGCTTGCGTAATCGATTTTTTTGATCGGTGTGACGGCTTCGACAAAGCGGTAGATAATAATTTTGACTTTCCGAATAAATATACACTGCAAAAAAAATTATCGCGATTTTTTTTTTCTTGAATAAACATCCCGCTTTTTCAGAGCGCCGCGTCGGTGATGGTTTGGGAACCCGTATCCAGGCGTGGGAAGCTCTTACTAGTGTTTATCGAGAAAAAACGTGAAAAAACAACGCCGCGTACTATAAGTCCGATGTTCTGAGAAAGTTTTTGGCGTCGGCACTTCGGGACCTCGGTGCACCGGTCCAAATAGAAAATTTCGTCCAAGCGTGGTGTCGGGAAAATTTTATTATTTTTTTCGTTAAGACTTTGTGGCCTTCCAGCTTCCCAGACCTTAGTTCTCTGGATTTTTATGTATGGCCTACATGCTGGCCAACCAGAGCGAATATAAAGTGCGCACTATGGACCAAAAAGCTTTTTTCCAAGATTTGAGCAAGGATCCTGATGGACCAGGTATGTGCCACGTGCGATTTCTTAAAAATGTCACAAGCTCGCCACACAGCTCAAACGGGGTGTGCTTCTAGCTAATATGTCCTAAAGGTTCTCAATAATCACTGCTAAAAATTGTATTTTCATATTTTTAGCACATTTTTAAAGTGTATTCGATCATATTGAACACCCTGTATTCTAGGGTGGTAATGCGAAAAGTTTAATTTAAAGAACCGACTATGTACATTTTCTTTATTTGCCCAAAATAAAAACCTGTGCAAAATTTCAGCTTAATGAGATATGATTTAGGGGTGCCTCAAAGAGCTTGAAATTCCAGTGTTTTGACCCTCGAAAATTAACATTCCTGATAGAAAATTACGTTTAAGACGCCTAATAAACATCAAAAAGATTTACATGTGATTTGGTGAATCATTTTAATGTTTTTGCCACGGAATATTAAAAATGAGATTTGTAACGTAAAAGGTCACTTTGCTAACGATATGTAGAGAAATAAATATATTTCAATAGTGTATTTATTTTTTTCGCCACCTTCAAAACACTAACTCACGCCAAAAACTTTCGGACTCACCGACACAAAAAAAAATCCAGTTATTTCTGCGTTCCTCTTTTAAAAAGAGTGTCTGCAGATCGTAATGACATAACATAACAACATATAACAACTAAAATCAGTGCGCAAATACGGAAAATTAATCAAAACTGCAAGTGTATTTATTATTTTCGCCAAAACTGTATTCTTAAATCTTGTCACGATTATTTTTACGTGTAAATAGTATGATACACCTAAAACATGGTTTTGGCACTCAGTGCTGGTGCTCCAAAACATAAATACACTGGGGTCTTTTTTTACGCGGTTGGTTGTACCGCGTTGAAAAAATCTGCGTGTAAAAAAAACCGCATAATTTGAAAAAATCGCGTACAAAAAAACTTCATTCAATAAAAAGATTCGATTAAAAATAATAGCACGTGAGTAAATATAAACTTGAAAAATGATATTAAAATGGTAACAAAATACACAAAATGAGTTTATAGTGCTTCTTAAAAGGAAATTCATTGAAGAACAAGACAATACCTTTTTATAATAATTCTGCCATATTTTTAAGCTTTCGTTCCTTAATCGGAAGTTAATCGCAACGACCCTGACCTGTATCGTTATACAATTATTAATGTATTTTTGTTCCTTTTTCCCGATTCAACTAAAATTATCTATTATTTGATAAGAACAGCAAATCTATTAAAAATATGCATTATTTAGATTGATAAAACAAAAAATCTTATTGTCATGAACCATACGATTGATATTTTACTTTATTAGATTTACTTATACTAAACTTATTTGATACCGCGTAAAAATAATCTTCCAAATCGCATAAAAAAAATCCGCGTTATTTAAAAAATACGCGTGAAAAAAAATCCGCGTTATTGTAAAAAATCGCGTAAAACAGCCGCGTAAAAAGACCCCAGTGTAATGATTAGTTTTTGACACTGCTTTAAACATCGGAATATAGATGAGTTACACTTCAAAAAAGTGTGAATAATCATATTGGGACATATTTCCTTACACGTCATCAAGATTCAAGCTACCCTTCGGGCTCCAGCAAATTTAGTATTGTTTTTTTTTCACGAAAAACGCTAAAAACACTGACTTAGTACACTTTGAAAAATCATAGAAATTCGAATTTTGTCGTGTTGTTCTAAAAATTTGGATTTTTACACTTCAATAGTATACAACTACACGCGACTCTTTTTAGGCGGATTCCAGTATTTACGCGTTTTTTAACGTGGATTCCGGAATTTCCGCGTTTTTTTTACGCGGATCCCGGAATTTAAGCGATTTTTTACGTGGATTCTAGAATTTACACTGTTTTATTTTACCAGCACGTATCCTCTACCTAAAATGCTACTTTAGTGTATCAGGAAACATAATATAATATAAAAATTTAATTGATAGAAAATTTTATTTTCAATTTTAGGTGGCCATCGACCTCCTCACAAACCGTTCTGGCTCTAATAGATGCAACAAGAACCAATTTAAACTGCTCATTCAATCTAATAATCGTCATCAACACTGAAATTCCGTCTCTTTCACGGTCGTTTCAGTGAAAAGAACCCAATGATCGATATCAACTTTTAAATTCATCATAGGAAGAACGTGCAACATGCTGTGGGGTAAAATTTTATTATTTCCTTGTTTAACAACAACACATTATGACCGGAAAGACCAAAGCTACCTCTCTTCTAGAGTTTATAATCGATCAAGTTATACAATGTTATGTTTTATTTTTACACTCAATAACTTTGCAAGCTCATGCTATGACTCATGAAATTAAAAAAAAAAAAAAAAATTATAAGATTCAAAATTTTTATTTTTATTCAGATACAACAACGATTTCTCTTTTCTAAACTCTAAATTTTGGCATGATTTTAATTTTTTTAACTGCTCTCCAATTTGAATGAAATAGATAGATAGATAAAAAAATTTAACAATATAGCAGCAGACGGATTTTGCGCCTACTCAACCAAATATTGGTAGCGCCTTCTCAAAATTCAATGAAACTTTGGGGATGGTAAACTAAGTAACCTTTATACCTACTTATTTTTCTAAAATTTATCTAGAGTAACATTTGAAAGGGACTGAACGAAACTTTTTTTTTTCATAAATCGATATATCTAAATAATGACAAGAGTCAAAGAAAAACTATTAAGGAATAACTTTTAATAAATTATCTGAACTTTTTGAAAAGAACGGAGTTGAGATCCCGCACTGAAAAAGATTTCCAACAAAAACTTTTTATGTCCATAGTTGTTTTCCGTTGAAAACGATTCATAGACCACTTTCTGGCGCATTCAGGTCTTAAATATAAATTCACTAGTTTTCGTTTTAGTTAATATTCTTTATTTTTATAAAATAAAATACCAAACTTCTATTTTTTGCCAGCAGAGTTTTCAGTTCTGGTCAAGAAATAAAAAAATACAATGATTTTTTTTCCACTATATGCAAAACGAAATAATTCTATCCTTAGTTTTTCAGATTTTTTGCCAAGAGCACGCAATATTTTTGTCATATTATTATTAACTAATAAACAAAGTAATGAGATACATAGGCGACACTATAATGAGAAAATATAACCGTTTGTTAAATTTGAAAGATTTAGGAAGATTTCGTAAAGCCCGTCGAAGTGCAGGAAGCTATTTTTTTTTTTAAATTATCGTTCGTTTGTTCTATATATTGAAAAAGAAAAAAAAGAAGTCAATTATTAAGCTCAGATAATTGCCAACAATATTTATTAGTGGAGTTCAAAACCCCGAAAAATGCTTGAAGAGTTTTGAAATATTAGAAAAATTCTCAGAATTGACAAAAATCCCCTTCGTCGAGCATGAGCATGAGCATGATTGACCGTCCGCGATTACTTCTTTGTTGACTGACAGAAAATACCTTCGTTAGTAGAAAAACGCTCAAAACACCGGGTACTTTTGATAATACTCAAAATCATTCAAAATAAAATACTTTTTTTTAACCAAAGTTGTTGAAATCTAAAAATAATCTCGAATGCAGACCTTTCAAATAGGATTTGAATGTTTGAAAAAAAAAAAACTTAAATACACACTATCCCTGAATTTGACCTCCAATGGCTTGACAACGCACCTTAAAGGTTTTTGTGGAACACTTTTAAGAAAACTGGATAGTAAATTTGCAAATAATTTTTGATACTTCTTCATTTATGAGCTATGATGTTTTGTAAATTGCAATTTGATCTCATAAAAAAAAACGGTTTCTTCAGGCCTAACTTTCAAAATTAAATTTTTTTCAAATTAAGAATAGTAACTAAAAAAACTTTACCTTAAAGTTCACATCAAATTTAGGTTGCAAAAATTGTACCCTCTGTTTATCTGATAGTGCCTTCACAAGTTTTTCACATTGCTCTAAGCAAATGCCACGCGTCAGGACACTGTGCTGATACTGGTATGGATATTTTGAATATTTCTGAAAACGATCAATAAGTATAAAGCCCTCTTATATCATCATAATAAAAATCTAATCATTCATTACTTCGATCGTTCTCCACAACGACGAACGCCCATTGGGTTTCACCGCACTTTTCACAACACAAAAAACTCCATCCGGATTCGATCGGAGACAGCCTTCAAAACTCTCGTACTGAAACAGTGGCGGCATTTGCCAATATTCACTCACTGCATCGGAAGGGCAGAGGGAAGACAACCAAAAATATAAACAGAAATTTCAAAATGGTTAGCACCTATTCTGTGAGGCTTCAATAAGAGCACAAACTATGGTTAGCCATTAGGTACTAACTATTGAACTGTATTCGAAACTCGAACGCCTCGACCCTGAGCAACCACTGAAATATGGTGATAAAAATCACCGTTGAGCACTTCACTAAACATTTCATGCTTTTTATTTCCAACTCACTGCTCTTGTTGAATACAAAAAATAATCAATAAGAAAATCTAGCTGTCACAACCGACCGCGAACCACGCGCCTGTTTCTAAAGTTTTGAATTCTACTTTGCGTCTGTTCCGGCGGTCTACCAGCAACTGACTGAACGCCATAACAAACTGCAGATCTTCACGCTTTAGCACGATCGATTTCAATTTAGCAAACGCGTAACGTGCATGGAAAGAAATGCACCTACTACTACGGGAAACCCTCCCAGAGTGACGTGATACTGCTGCTTACTGTATAACGTACAGTAACACAAATACAAATCCTGTGACTACTAATGAGCCATTAATTCACCACAATAATAATTAATATTGTGATGCAAATTTTTGCTTTAAACTTGAAATTAGAAAATTTATAATGTACTTGTTTATTTTTAAAATAATTACAAAAACAACCATAACTATTTCCATGAATTTAATGTACACTTCGCTCAATTTCAAAAATGTATCAAACAAATTGAACCAAAGCCAAATTAGCCTGAGCTGGCATGATTGGATGTGGTCAACCAACGATGTGACATTGTAATGCTTTTACACCTAATGTTGTTTCACCAAACGACATAAAGAGAGATGCGCCCTCCTGCGTTTCCATTTTAGCGGGTTCTGGTCTCATACCTACTTGGTAGGTGACAAAATCAACCCGATTGTCTAAAGTGAGCAAAATTGTGCCGAGTGAATACTAGAAGGTCAGAACGGTTTGTTTTTACTATCAGTTCATATGCGGGCTTACACAAAGTGGTCTTTCTATGTCAAGGGTAGTTATAGAAGAACATCTCACTCACGGGTAATATTGATGCATGTAGGAAGCTGTGTTGGAAAGTGAAAAGGTTTCTTGCTTACTCACTCATCGACGTTCTTTTCGAAAGCAGCTCAGTTTGGGCATGAAAAACCATTAGCTACTCTGAACGAACAACAACAATTTAATTGTTAAGGTTTGAATTTTCGTTAGTAATGTGATATTGAGTGAACAAAAAATATTTTTCATTTACTGGTCGTTTGAAACGGTTTCTTCCGGGATTTGAAGATTAATTTGGTATCACCGTTTTGCATCTTAACCGTTGAAAGCAGTGTGTTTTGTTTGTTTTGTTTGTTTTGTTTTGTGTGGACGCGAACATGTGTCACTTGAAACGAGGGATCGCAGCAAGCCAAGAGTGCGACGAATTTACGTCTAATTTTTGACGTGGTTTTAATGTTACTAGAAAAAATCGAAAATTATGTTCCTTGTGGTACATTTCCAAAGATACCAGTAGTACAATGGTGTTTTATTGTTACGTGCTTGAGGTGTTGTCATTGAAATGATTCAGGAATAGAAAAAATGCCATCCCAAATCGATCCGGCATAATGTCCTTGCGATATACGCAAAGCTATCATAGAGAGAGACATGGCGTTCAGGGACTGGAGGAACGCTACCATAGAAAACAAGGATCAGAAGAAACAAGTTTATACGCAACTGAGAAACAGGACAAATACTCTTGTTCGACGTCTCAAGTCGGAACACATCGAGAGAAATTTTACGGTTATTGGCTCAACTACGAATTTATGGAAGATGGTGAGAGGTCTGGGAGTTGGTCAACCTAAGGATCTAGAAGAATGCCCCTTCGATCTAAATTTAAAAAATCAACATTTTGCTAGTCACTTCACTATCGACAACAACGTCAATAGTAACGAAAACCATGGGAGACAGCATGTTGGTAGTTTCTTTTTTCGGCAAATTGAAGCGTATGAGGTGATTAATGCGTTCGCTGAAATCAAGTCAAATGCAATTGGTCCTGACAAGATCCCCACTAAATTTCTTAAGATAATTGTCCCGCTCATCATCGATTATATTGTGCAACTCTTCAACAAGATTATTGTGGCATCGACTTTTCCGGAGGTAATTCCTTTGCGAAAGAAGAAATGTTTAAACTCTATAGAGAACCTTCGACCTATCAGTTTGCTCAGTGTCTTGTCTAAGGTTTTGGAAAAAGCGTTGAAGAAACAAATCAGTAGCTTTCTCTCATTGATGAGTCTGCTAAACGAGAACCAAGCAGGTTTTCGACGCGGTCACAGTGTAAAAACTGCGTTGATTCGTGTCTATGACGATATTGCTGTACTGGTTGACAAAAAATATAAGGTGGCTCTACTGTTGATTGATTTCAGCAAGGCGTTTGACACGATATCTCATCGACGTCTCTTGCATAAGCTTCGTGTACGCTTCTGCTTCTCGTCATCTGCTGTCAGTCTCATTAAGTCGTATTTGACTGGTAGAACTCAAGTGGTATATTGTAAAGATGTATCGTCAGCAGCAGTCTACGTCACCTCTGGTGTCCCGCAAGGCTCAGTACTTGGGCCCTTGCTATTCTCTACATATATCGATGACCTACCCGGAATACTAAGACATTGTAGCGTTCAAATGTTCGCAGATGACGTGCAACTCTACTGCTCCCACCCTGACGCTTCAACTGCAGTGGCTCGTCTAAATGAAGATCTTCAAAGAGTAGTAGATTGGGCCTCAAGAAATGCGCTACGGATAAACCACACAAAAAACCAAAGCTATTCTCTTCGGAACCAATCAGTATCTAAATCCAGCTCTCCCACCTCTTGCCATTGAAGGAAATCACATCCAGTTCGTAGATCACGTGAACAACTTGGGCATTATCTTCCAAAATAACCTCAGCTGGGATAAAGCTATATCCACTCAATGCGGTAAAGTATATGCTGGCCTTCGCACTTTACACGCAACTACGTCAGATCTACCTCAGCACATTAAACTCCAGTTGTTCAAATCCTTGATATTGCCGCACTTCATCTTTGGTGACGTCATCCACCTTGGAATAAGCATGGCTATGATGTCGAAATTGGAAGTTGCCATAAATGATTGTTGCCGCTACGTGTATAATCTTAATCGCTTCACATCGGTCCGGTATCTTCAAAGAAATCTTCTCGGATGACCCTTCCGTCGTTTTTATGAGATGAGAGCATGTCTGCAGTTGTGGAGAATTTTCCATCGAAATGAACCCTTAAGTCTTGTCCAGAAGATAAGGCTGCTCCAAGGACGTCGTTCACTCAACTTTGTGGTTCCATCACATCGTTCCTCTTTGTATGGCGAATCATTTTTTGTGAGAGGAGTGGTTTATTGAAACGCGCAACCCATGGGGCTTAAACGAATACAGTCGGAAACATTGTACAAAAAGGCTGCACTAGATTACTTCAATAGAGAATAGGATATTAACGTTTAGAATGAGCATTGTTTGCCAGAATTTATGTACCTGCATTGTAAAAATCTATAATGGCACAAAAAAGACATTGTCTTACGTCATGTGAAATAAATGAATAATAATAATAATAATAATAATAATAATAATAATAATGTCCTTCAAACCTTCAGTGAAATAGTAGAAACAGGCGTTCGTGGTAGCATCAGAGCCCCACTAGCGTTTGGTAGTATTTCTGGATCGGAGTCGAGTTGTTTTGGAATCACAGTCACATCGGAAAAATTGACAGCGACAACAGTGAAAAATTTAGAAACCAAAAAGGATGGCGCTGCGGGCGTTCAAGGTCAAAGCATTTTTGGTTTCGATTTCAGTGGAAGTTTGGGTTCGGCAAGGCCGAACGCCGACAAGAACTGAACCCTGGATGGTGAGTCCGTTCCATGAGATCGTTCACAATCGAGTCAACCCATGTTAGTGGTACTGGGACTTTTAACCGGATATATTCGTAATCCGGTTATCCGAAGCTCGGATGACGGATGGGTAAACGAATATTCGATCAATCGACCTAGTTCGACGAGCTGAGCATTTTCTGTATGTGTGTGTGTGTGTATGTATGTAACGGTCTCCCAATCTCACTCGATTTTCTCAGAGATGGCTGGACCGATTTTCCTGAAACTAATTGCAAATGAAAGGTCTAGTTGCCCCATAAGACCCTATTGAATTTTATTGTAATCGGATTTTTAGTTTCGAGGTTATGTATCAAAATGTGAAAATCACAAAACTTCATAATCTCAGAAACTACAGACCGATTTGAACAAACTTGGTATCAAAAGAACGGGTTTGTTTTTTGAACCATTTGTGAAATAATTTTATAATGATTGGACATGCAGTGCAGAAGTTATGCAAAGAAACGTGTTTCAAACACTGTTTAAACTCACTCACTTTTCTCAGAGATGGCTGGACCGATTTTCACAAAATCAGTGTCATATGGAAGGTCTTGTTACCCCATAAGACTCTAATGAATTTTATTGTTATTGGACTTTAACTTTGTCCGTTATGTATAATAATGTGAAATCAGGCTATGACAAGAAACATGTTTCTAAGACTGTTTGAACTCACCCACTTTTTTCAGAGATGGATGGACCGATTTTCACAAAATAAGTTGCAATAGAAAGGTCTAGTTGCCTGATAAAACCTTATTAAATTTTATTATAATCGGTCTGTAACTTTGTCTGTTATGTATCAAAATGTAAGAGTTATGAAACTCTATTATCTCAGAAACTACACAACCGATTTGAACAAAATAGGTATCAAATGAACGGGCTTTCTTTAAAACTCCTAAATAACGAATTTTATGATGATTGTACATGTAGTTAGAAGGTTATGAAAAGAAACGTGTTCAAAAAACTTTATAAAATTCACTCGTTTTGCCAAAGATGGCATCACTGATTTCAACAATCTTAGTTTTAAATCGAAGGTTTAGTTGCTTTATTGGTACCCATTTAATTTGATTATAACACTGGTTGACAAAATCGAAAAAAATGCTGCTCTAAAGCTCATAATAATTGCCCTAGAAAGAAAAAAAAATCACAGGAAAAGCTATAATTTTCATTTTTTCTTAGTTTGACTTTCGAGGCAACACTTGTGTTGACCAGTGTAATTGGACTTTTATTTTATCCATTATGTGTTAAATTGTAAAAATATTGAAAATCTCTCTCAGCTTTGGAAGCGTGTTCTTGCAGAGGCGGAGCACGATGCGAGGAGCTTTTACAAACAGATTAACAGAATCAGGAACCGATAGGTGTTTGGCCCTGTCATGCGAAACGACAGGAAAGGGACTCCGTTTACCGATAAATCAGAGGTGGCCAAACGTTGGAAACCACTTTTTAGTGTGGTGTTGAACGGCGAGGGCGACAGAGGCGTCGAAGGAGCAGGATTGATATTAGGAATGATGGACAAGGTTTGGATCCACCAACCATGGACGAGGTGAAGAAAGCAATTAAAGAGCTGCAGATGCAAATCAGGTGGGAAGGACGACATTCCTGCCGAGCTTTACGGGAGCGAACAGCTGTATCTAACAGTTTATCGAATCACACTGAAAGTATAGGCTGATGAAGAAGCCAAGACTACATATAGTAACTATCGGGGCATGACTAGGCCTACCAGATTTTCTCGGGATAAAAACTGTAAAATTCATTTTCGAAAATTTTTACCAACCAAAGCATACAACCAATTATTAATTGTTTGATGAACCTGCCCGATCCTGAAGAGTGTGATTTTTTGCAATGAGTTCCTGAAATTTGTCACATGACGATCGAGATTTTGACTAACAATTGGGTTGTTTAGCTCTATCAGTGTTTTATGTCATCTGATATAGCTCCATTTTCTAAGCAAATCACGAATTAAAACTGCTCGAAATCGCTACAATGACAGTTCACCCATATACCAACTGTCATTGTAGCAATTTGGAGTGATTTTCATTTTTCATTTAAAAATCGAAGGACAATGCTATAAATTTTTTAATAAATCACGTTTTACTCGAAAAATTACACTCTTTTACCTGATATATTAAAATCACAAATCCGTGAGTAGCTAAACAACCATATTATCATGGTCTCAACTTTCAATCGCGACTTTTTCATAAATTCAAGATAGGGGATGTCCTTCCAGTGGTGCAGCACAAAACGTACTCAGTAATATTAGAAAATCCTGGCTGCTTGAAAACTTATTTCCCATTTAGAAAAATTTAAATTCAAAGCTCTATTTAAGATTTTTCCAAGGAGTATCTGAAAACGGTACAAAATGGCAAAAGGATGGGACGGTTAAAAACAGTCGAAAAAAGGTAGTGTCCCATTCAAAACGGTACGTCTGGTCAGCCTAGGCATAACTCTTCTCAATACCATGAACAAAAGTCTCTCCCGCATCTTGTTCCACAGACTAAGACCGTTACAGGAAACCTTTGTTGGCGAATACCAATGTGGTTTTCGAGGGGGACGCTCCACTATTGACCAAATGTTCATCCTGTGAAAGATCCTCGATAACTTTTGAGAATTCAACTTGCAGACTCACCCTCTGTTCATAGACTTCAGGGCAGCGTACGATACAGTTGAAAGAAATGAGTTATGGCAGATAATGCGCGAACATGGTTTTCAAACAAAACTAATTAGACTGATTCGTGCCACCCTTGATGATTCCACCTCAAGCGTCAGGGTAACCGGTGAGATATCTTCAGCTTCATGACGTTAGATGGTTTGAAGCAGGGTGACGGGCTGTCAAATCTATGGTTCAAAATCGCAATGGAAGGTGCTATATGTAGAGCTGGTGTGCAAAGGAGTGGCACCATAAACAACATTTTGACGAGCAAGTGGCCAAATTTTGGTAAGTTCCGGTCAAGTATGTAAAATCTTACACAACATGGCTAAGAAAAACTAATTCGATTTCTAGGCTAGTCTAATATTTACTGAATTTGAAGCATGTTGATGATCAGCAAAAATATATATAAAATATATAAATTTAAAGGAAAAAATATCGATCGCTAAGTTAGAGACAATATGAACCACATAAATCTGTGATGCTAAATTCGAAATAATAAATATTTTAGTGCTTTGCATTGATATAAAAATTGATTTTCAGGTAGACGCTACTGAAATAAAATATGTACAACAAAACATGATCGCACAGTGCCGCTAATATAAAGCAACTAATTTATAACGGTATGATATTTATGGTAATAAACTTCGGATAACTTTTTCAAAGATAAATTATGAGCTATTGCAAGGGTAGCCTTAGACCTTTGTTTAATCAGATTTCGCTTAAACACTCAATACAAATATAAAAATTTTTAGACATATAATCATTTCTCACTGATTTCCATCATTATAACTTCAAAAGCGATTGAAGAACATGAATCGCTAAACTTTATTTTTTCAGACATGTCAACTTCCTGGTTTTCGGATGAAAACATACAACACTAAATACTCAACCACTATCATGATTTATTAATTTTTTTCACATATTTCTCCGAATGCTGCACCGCCCACCGGGTGATCCGTTCGAGATAGTTGTTCTTGCTGGTCAGCAGATTAGCTGCCGGTTGTTCTACCAGCAGAAAAATTACTAATCCCAGTCCATACGAAAGTACCAGCGCGATCGCCGTGTACAGAACCTGTGTATCGACGTAAAAGGGAATGATTAAGGGAGCATTTAAAAAAACCGCTTCACTACGTTTGCTAGGTTATATAACGAAAAAATATTGTGCTCTAGAACGGGATACTGATTACCTTACTAAGTAGAAGAAAAAAGCTCATATATTATTAATCACGCTAGTTGGATATGTGGCATTTTGAACCAAACAATACTCGCTGTTTGATAATAGCTAACAAACAATTGCTTGCTGCTATTCAGTGGACCATTGGAGTACACGAGCGTCGAGAGCAACTTACCGGTGTAAGCACGTTGTTTTCTACCGGCGCGCGTATGATGCTGGAAAATGCCATCAATATCAAGTAGTGACTGTGGTAAACGCTGTAAGTCAACTTCCCGAGTGGCAACAGAAAGTCGTGTTCCAGAAGTATCCTTAAGCGATCTGAAAGTTAAACGGATTAGTCGCGGGATTTTTTATAATTACCGGGTGACAGTAACACTTACTCCTTCCATTTAGTGCCATTTCAATGAAGTAAACCGAACAGAAAAAGCCCCAACAGTTCTTGGATATAGCACCATAAACAGGACCCCACCAAAAGAACTTCCAGTCAGTCTCGTATATTAAGTAGGAAGGTGCGTAACACACAACCACTACCAGCAAAGCTGATACCTTCAAAATCTGAAAAACCTGAAGGGTACAAATTAGTTATTTTAAAGTTTCCCATTTCTGCTAGCATCAGCGTTGAAACTAACATTACGGCTGAGTAGGGCTTGCCCAGCGGGCTTAGCGCGATGATACACCACTCCAGCCAGCACACCGTAAAAATAGCCGGCGCTACTCGTGTGAAAAGGTTTGTACAACCGTGCGAACCATTCGTCATCGGTGAACAGCAATAGGACAGGCCTGGAAAGTACGAATAAAACTGACTAATTATGTGTTATCATAGGCAGAGGCATATAGGCGAGTAATTGGTCAATTTGTTAGTCCTATCTGCATTGAATAATTGTTGGTGACAGCTTTTACCACATTAGGAATAAAATAGGTTGATAAAACTACAAATTTATAAACTGTTCCGTTTCTGAAACCCGCATGTATCGAAACCTTTTTTAATTGCCGTTTTTGATTGTTTATAGCGGGGTATATAGTGGGTGAGTATATATTGAACACAAAATAAATTTTTCATCGGTTAAAATACGCTGTTCCTGAATTACTTTCTCACTAGGTTCGATTTAGTCTCACATACCTTACTATAATATGCAGCAAAACTGGTTTTGTATCTAGTTATAAACTGCCGCCGCTGTTAATAGTGTGCATATCGCCAATATGTCATGTAACCTTGACAGCTGGAGCCTACTTTCATGGTACAATGTCATGATCATCTGAACAGGTGAATAAGAGGAAGTTTGCACAGCTAGTCTACTTCTTTTTACCTTTCTCTTGTAACGAAATTGCGTAACCATGTATAATTCCGGTTGATTGAGTTATAAAAGGGGAGTGATATGGTTGTACACTGTTTAAAGTTGCAATTTAACTCAAGTTTGTAATTTACCCATGCCTTTGTACTTGCTTAAGCAGTACAGTTTAATAACTACTCTATGTATAATGTTTATCTTGTTTGACGTTTCGTGTGTTTCCTTTTTTCTCTATTCCAAACCAACATTTTGTTTTTAAGAATTAAGAAAACCTTCACGTAGAACATTTGCAAAATAGAATAAAATGGTTAAACTATCGGTTCGAGTTGGAAAAAATGCCGCTATGCGAAAACATTACTAATCCGGATGAAATGTATTCACGGCTTTCTTGCAGTATGTGAAAAGCGAATAATGGTTTCTGAATCAAAAGATGTATATAAAATGAAAATATAAGAAATGTTATTTAAATCGTTTTATCAATTTCACCTCTAATAATTGTGAACTGTCTACCCAATGTTATTGCTGTTAAAGGGTGAATTGTGTGAAGCTTGTAATAACAGATTTCGATAACACTTTACTGGAGAATCAAGAATAATTCAAGAAAAAGGTGCATTATCGTAAATAATTTAGATTCTTCAAGCTTAAATTTTTACCATCTCAACCTATGACAGAACGTGATAAGCGGCTTTTAGTAGTTCTTCTTTTCGTTTCAAATATCTCCTATGGAACATTTTGATGGTTCGATACGATGCTTTGTCAGTGTTGTTGTGCGTTGTTAAATAAAGAGAATATTAATATTCAAGTTCTGGAACCCCAAGCAATACCTGAAAATGTATTTTTTACAATAAGTCCGTTTGTAATTAATCAATCTCAGCTCTATCTGAATGTTTTTGTCAGTAACTTTTATCTAAACTAAAGGCCAAAACACAATTGAAACGTTGCGGTTGCCCATACATTTTCTATCAAATTAACGTGAACGCAACTCACACGTATCCATTGTGCTTGGACCTTAACTCTCTGAAAATGATATGCCGGTCCTAAAAATGAAACTTGTGATCGATTTACGGTGGTATTCGGTTGTTTTCCAGAAACACGAAGTCGCTTTTTGGCCTCTGAGCATAATTCGATTACGAAAATATTCATATTGGTTGGAATTTGGTCATTCTAGGTTGTTTTCCAGAAATTGGAATTTGCAACCTTGGATATTAAAATCTATGTAAATTTTGAAGTGTAGCTAACATCCTGAAATCACATTTATCCACATTTTGGGGCCAATTTTTCAGACCATTGCTGCAAGAATGAAGAAAATCCGATGAAACCTGGCTGAGTTATCAACATTTAAAATTGGATAATTTTCGTAACGCTCTCGGTATTCCAATTTGCATCCCTATCCCGTAATTTCGCCGTAAGACGTCATTCTACGTCAAAGATATGCCGTAGAATTGAAAAAAAAGCTTTTCTTGAATTTTTTTTTAATTATTTATTTTCTATTTCTTCAAGTTTAGTTAACTATCATTGTTTAGCTGAAAGTATGTAATTTAAGAAAAAGATAAAAATTTTAAAAGTAGGTTTTTACGAAATTTTTAATTTATTATTACATTTTTGTGCTTTTTTCTTAATTCATTTTTGAAAACTTCGCAGTGTATATTTTTCAAGGAAAGACAAAATAACTGTCTACAACTTTGCCGAAGACATTATACCTTTCAAACAAACCATTCTAGCTCTACTTTTAGTACTGTAAAATTTTGACGTTTATGGTTTTTCATGTCTCCATGATCAGACAAGATAACCAGCTAAATAATTGTAGTTTTTACAGTAACGTCTTCGTTTAAGTTGTAGATAATGGTAATAAAAAATATTATTTGTCCATCCAACTAAAAACATATAGGGGTAAGCGGGGTAAGACCGCCCCCTTAAGCATTTCTGTTTATAGTTGCGGCTGCAATTTCATTTTTTCTTCGCTAAGAGGTTCTTCTATTCAATACCCGCATTTAAAAAATAAGAACTGAAATATTTTTGTTTATTTCCCAGCTTTTTTTTCAATTTTAAAAATTCATTGAAAATGTGCAGATCTTTTTCATGCGGGGTAAACCCGCCCACCAGCGGGGTAAGATCGCCCACTATTTTTTGAGGATAACAAATATTTTGAGGGGCCAAAGCGGTTGATTTTCTCGGTATAATGTCTTTGACAAAGTTGTAGATGTTTTTTTTTTCTATTTTAATAAAATATACACTGTGAAAAATCTGAAAAAAAAATATATTTTTTTCTGAGTTTTAACTTTTTTTGTTTTTTTGATTATCCAAGTTCAAATCAATGTTTAGGTAACTTTTTGTGGTTTTCAAAATAAATAGATTTTCCAGAATTGGAGGTTTTCAAAATATTCAATTTATAATAAACCTGTCTTTGAGCTAAAAATAGAAACTCAGTAAACCTGTCTGTATGATTTTTTTTGGAGACTTATTATGTATGGAGTAATACTAATAATTATAAATTTTTTATTCATATTTTCAATTTTTTATGTTTTTTTTTTTTTGAGGAACAAAATTACATCAAACAAACCGCCCAAAAAAATTCTTTGCAAAATTTGAGCAGTTAATATTTCTATTACTCCATGATATGACAACCATCAAATTTTAGGTTACCTTTTACAGATTTTGCAGGCAAAAACATAATTTTTTTAAATAAATTCAAAAAAAAATTTTAATTCTATTTTTATATCTTTTCTTTGAATTTTTTTACAGTGTATACTTTTTTCGGAAGTAAAAAAAACTGCTATTTTCAACTCTGCTGGAGACGTCATATCGATCAAACAAACCGTCCTGGCTCTAAAATTAGTTTTGTTCATTATTACCATTTTTACACAAGTTTACTTTTTTCAAAAATTAGTCGCGTTAAAAAAATATTACTAGAAAAGCTTCAACCAAATCGAAAGTGGTCGATTAACATTGATGTCTTATGTGGCTTGAAATTGCTTTACTGGTCCTGCATATATTCCCTTTGTAGTGTCGAGGCATTTGGGTTTTGAAATAAAATAACAAGCAGTTGTACACGTGGCGGTTTTTCCCCATGTATAGTGGGCGACGTTACCCCCAGTGGAACATTTTCATATTCCATCGAAAAAGTAGTCAAAATTACAAGATCACTCACGGCCTTCGACATTTCTGAAAGAAGACAGATTCAGGCAAGCGGTTAAACGTATATCCACGAATAAAACAATAAACTTTTAGACAGAAAAACCTTAAGTCCCGTTGCCGCAAAACAATAGCGCATTGACTGGTTGCCAGCTGAGAGGTTGTTTTTGATTATTTCTGTGACCGTTCGCGCACTATCAAAAAAGAAAGGGGTGCAAAATGTTATGTAATTGTACTGTAAAAGACATGTTAAAGAAATTTTTCAATTATTATATAACTTGGTAGTAAAACTACGGGGGGCGGTCTTACCCCGCTGGGCGGTCTTACCCTGTTTACCCCTACCGTTAAAAAAATTAGAAAAAAGTCTTTTTTTGACATTTTTTTATTTTTTCTGGAAAATTTTACCTTCTTTGTTTCTCATTTCTTCAGGACCAGACTGTATATTTTTTCGGAAAGGCAAAATTACACTGGTCGACTAAAACAAAAAAGATGTTGCTTTAGAAAGATTATAGTTTCTTAATCATTCCAATGAAATTTGGTGTCTCTAGCCAATGTAGAAATGCGCAGCTTACGTTAAAGTGTCGCATAGTAATTGCTCCCCGGGTCCGTCGCTTCAACGCTATTCTTACGAGAAAACTCATTTGAGTCTCCATGTTGAAGGCTAGGGGCACCAAAATTTACAGAAATGGGTAAAAAGTTATTATCTTCCATTTTTTGACGTGGAACTATATTTTACTTCAGTCTTTCACATAGGGGTGCAAAATAGTAAATTTGATAACGGAAAGGGGACAACATTTTTCCCGTCTTAAATTTTTTTAAGTCGGTTCGTTTTCAACCGATCTCCTTCATTCTTGCAGCAATCGATTGAAAAATTATATACGCATCCACCCGAATGCTTTGTTCTTGATTATGCGACCTATTGTACTATTGAAAATTGTCAAGCCTTTTTGAAACGGGAATTACGTCCTCTGAATGGTTGCTAGTTGACTTTTTTGTGGCAGTACGTTTGCATTAAAAAAAATGGACGAAAATTGCCGATGTTTCATGACTTAAGCTTTACATGCACTGACGAAACTACGCATTCAGCATCATAGTAACCCGTGAGTCAGCCGAAAAAATTCGACAGCTCTATCAGTCGATCTTAAACCGCTATGTCGAAAATAATGAAGCTACTCCGTTCAGAAGTGTGCGCGTTCAAAAAACGGTACCCCAGCGCGTCGAAAACGGACATCGTACGGCACTTCGTGGACGCCGGGAATGCCCTTTTCCGACATATACAACATCTTGGCACTATTGGACATCTATCAGAACATCGGAAGAAAGCCCGGTTCCGGACGGCATGACATGAAGCTCCAAAAGATGCTAAAGAGAAAGACCGAAAGAAAAGTGGCTAGATCACTGCGTGCGCTTGGCCGAGAGTTCATTGTAACCGGCCAAACAGTGAAAAAGTTCCCGGCGAATATGGACATAAGTACATGTCAGAAAGCGGCAGCGGCAGAATTGCGACGTGGCAGTGGTGATGGACTCACCCTGGATGGCAACGACTGGCAAGGCACTCCGTATTTTATTTCCTCCCGAAGGAAATGAGCTTCGAGGTGAAGTTCATTTCATACATCAAGATCCTCAAGAAGGTGCTGCTTTGGCTGACAATCAGTGAGATGGAGATATCAAAGCCGCTTTTCTTTCGCTCTGGACTGGCCGTGGACGTGGAGAATTGTAGAACGAGGTGCCTGTCGGAAATTGCGTCGTTCATCAATAAATACCATGATGGCGAAGACGTGGTGTTGTGGTTGGATCTGGCGTCGACCCACTACTCGAAGCGATCGTTGGAGGAGATGAAGCGGCTGATGTGGTAGATAAGTCGGTGAAACCGCCCAACGTCTCCCAGCTGCGTTCCATCAAGAATTTCTAAGCAAACCTGAAGCGTAAGACTCGTGTGCTAGACTTACTCCAACAATTTTGTCACAAAAACTGAGGAGGAATTGATAAATAAAATGAAGGAAGAACTCAAAAACATGCCTACACGTACTTCCTTCCATGGGAAGTTCATCGAGCTCAATTATCCGTCTTACTTTTTTTTAATTACCATCCGAAAAAAGTCCATTTTTAATGCAAACGTTAGCAGCAGCAAGTTGCAGCAGTAGCAGCTGGCTTTCCGAATTTGCTTTCGGCTTAAACAACACATATCTCAGCGATAATAAGAGCAGCAAATGTTTTCAGGTTCGGTTCAGGGCTTTGGCCTTCTTCCACGCGATGAAGCTTTGACCTATTTTGGCAACAACACAAGCAAGTATTCCGTGCTGGATCCTAGCATTCAAAATCTGCCGCGGCCGTCTCGTTTACTTAGTATGAAAACAGCTTTTACAGTGTGTGTTGTCTGAGTGTCATATTTCCCAACTGTCGGGGCAGCAAAAAGGTTACAATCAGCATATCCGATTTTGAACAGTAGACTACCCTTCTCAAGGCAACTGACCAAGTAATTGAAGATTAATCATTTTTTCAAAAGGCCTCGTGTGCTATTGAAGATTAATCATTTTTTCAAAAGGCCTCGTGTGCTAGACTTTGGTAGTATCTTCTTCTAATACTAACTTCTAATATATCGAAAAATCCATTTTTGTTACTTTAATGAATATATAAAAAGTATCAAACGCGAGGGGTTTTCCAATCGACACCAAAATTTGGATTTTTCCAAAGTGACACTATATAAGTATTTCCCCCAACTTTGAGTAAAATCTGTGAAAGTCGTGTCTAAGTTTGTGCTTATCCGTCACTTCCTATGGAATGACCCATACACTTCGGACAAACACAGCACAGTGGGGCGACTCCACTCCACGACAAAGGCTGGCCAAGCAAAAAAAGTGTCGATAAATGCGAGAAAAACTTGGTATTTACATAATTTTGGGGCGCTGAACACGAATTTGGCATCAATTTTTTGTTTGGGGCCGTCCATAAAGCACGAAATCCAATTTTAATATTTTTTGTCTCTTTTTTCCTTTTTCATAGAATTATATGATCTTTGACCGCAAGTATTGCCACCGGGCGTCCTCCCCATTGAAAAAATACGTAATTTATGGACGACCCCTCGAACTAAACAAATTTTGCCTGAATGTACATATTTTTTTTAATAAACTAAAACAACATAAGTAATACAAACTAATTACAAATTGAAAAAATCATCATCGGCATCATCATATTCCGCTGTGATCGCTTAAATCTCGTGTTGAATTGTTTCCAGAAAATTTGAAGTTCATTATACTTATCAGCAAGAAAAATGTCTTTCGCTGCAATTTTTATTTCTTCTAGTAATTTTCAATGTTTCATTGTTTTATATATACGTTATCTTCCTAATCCGGTTTCTATGGTTGAAAGAGGACATATAAATACATGTATAACACCATGAGTTGACAACTTACTAGACATTTAATTTATTGGTGCCGCTGAAGTTGAAGGCTCCATAATAAAATTCAACGAATTTATGAATTTGAAAACCAAGACACTGGAATGACACAACGTTCTAAATGAATACGAAAAGGTGCGGAGGGCGACGACTGTTCTTTGCTTTTTTTTCTCATAAAGCAAAATGTGTGCTTTACTTTTGTATGCAAACGAGTGCGAAGCAAATGCAATCTTCAAACGGGCTATTGTTAGCCGGAGTTTGATGGTATGAATTTGCTGCTAGTATTTAACACTTCCATCAGTTTAGCGAATTTCATGATCATAAATTGAAAAGGGCTGAATGTTTTAAATATTGTTTTAAATTTGCAGAAAGTGATAAAGTTAAAAAAAATGAAAAAAAAAACAGCTATCGCTTTTTTCACGAAAGGGACAATTTGCGCAGTTTTGCGCAGCAGCGGACAGTATGCATTTGAATGCTTACGTTTTTACCTAAATTTTGAATGTATTCACAACCGTGGCAAACTGCGGCAACTAAACTTTTAAGCTACTTTTCTACAAAAAATCATGTTTTTTTTAATTTTTTCTAGTGTAAGGCTTATTATGACCAAATTTTACAATATCTAATGAAAAGGGTTTGTTTTGCACAATACTGACAACTTTTTCTTTGACGTCAAAAAAATCCAAGCTATCATTGAAGCTACAGAGCGTTTCAAAGAAATGTACTTTTTTTTCAAAAAAAAGTCAAAAAACGTCAGTTTGCCAAGCTTTGAAAAGTCATAAAAAATTCAGATTTCATGATATTGCGCCCAAATTTTGGATTAAGACACTTGAATGTTATAGCAATAAAGGAAAAATATTATGAAACAGCTAACGAAAAAAAATTTTTTTGGCTGATGGCCAGCGATTCCCCACTGTGCACAGGGGCGACTCGTCCGTAGGTTGAACCTGTGCATTGCACACAGAAACGCCAGGCAAAAAGTGAGTTTTAAATCTAAATTTTCATTTATATTTAATTATTTTTAGTAATTTAGTAAAGAGTAACAAAAAGAATTGCTGGCGTTTTCCGTGGACATGATTGTGATTACTTCCCCAAACTGTGATTTTTAGAATTTATAGTTGAACAGGTACGTTTAAAAGTTACGAGTTGCCACTGTAACAAACATAAAGTGTAATCCTAAGACAAAAACTGAAATTAGTTCTCGTGAGTTGATTTTGAAGCAGTGATAACGGCAAGTTCATGCAGATATATTGCCATTCCTGATTTGATAAATCCATTCTTGATTTGCTAAATGCCCGCTTAGCTCAAAAATATTATTGTTAAATGTTACAAAGATCTCGAGTAAGAATATTTGGACCTTGAACGGAGGTGCCTAGTTTTTATAAGAATCAAACATATTTTTATTATTTTTTTTTCAGTGAAAATATGAATTTGGTATGTGATGATATGAAATATCAATCTAACAACTGTTTTTACATACCTGGTCCCCGTTGCCATCAACGGAGGTAGCTCCGAAATCCACATCGTTAGACCGGGTCCAAGAAAGTTGATCAAAATCATTGTTACTATCCAGTATTTAGTGGACCTTGGGTACCTGCAAATGAACGTTGTTTAATATAATACTTGTCTATTCCAACCGGATGGACACAATAAGTACTCACCATTTCATGGAAGCTAATACCAGTAACCCAAACGTGAAAAACTGAAAATCAGCACTAAGATACCAACTCGGTTGGATGCACTGAAATTTTAATTATTTATCCATCACTCATTGAGCAACAACAAACAGTTTACTTACAGTCTCTTCAACCTTAACGTAATTGTTCAAAAATAACACATTGATCCACCAGTTCCAGCGGCAGTTTTGTGACTCCACTCCAATGATCCTACCATGAAGGGGACCCAGCTTCAAGTGGCGAAAAACGGACGCCGTAAGCAAAATAACAAACAAATACAGCGGAAAAATGCGCTTCAGTCGTGTTTTCAATTTATTTACTAAAAGCTTCCAGCGGCTGGTGACGTCATTTTCCAACGCATCCTGCAGATTTACCGCCAAAAGTATACCTCCGATTGTAAAGAACGACTGGACCAGATTCGGAGTGAAAAGCGATAGCGTGGTCAAAACTGGATTGTACAGTGTCTATCGAAAGATTAACATTGACGAACTTTTTCAGTAGCTTTAGATGAAAAATTGCACAACTCACTTGCTCAAATAATTCTGGAAGTTCCGAGGGAACATTCATAAGCATAACTGTTGTGTGAAGGTAGATAATCGCAGTCATGGTTATAAAACGAATTCCCTCGATAAACCGGAAGTCCTGTCCTAATGTTGATTTGGGTGGAACAGTCAGTGAAACGAGGTTACGAGGAATGGAGTAAATTGTCGCAAATTGATGTTCTAAATAATCAGATTGTGAATATTTCAACACACTCTACTGTAGATTATATAACTCACCGATTTGTTCATGCTGAGTTGAAAGGTAATTTTCTTTATCCAACTTATTACGTAAATAATAATCAAAAATTGTGCTAAGAACTGTCAAGCCAAGCAGGACACAAATTATAGCAGTGCAAACAACATCCAAAAAATCAAAAGGTTCGAAAAAGTTCTGGGCATCTTGACAATACTCGATGTCAGAGTAAGCTTTCAACTTTGCGACTGATTGCAATTGAAGGTTAATGCATTCATTCACAATATCTGCGTAAAACTCCTGGTGTTTCTCCAATCGAGGAAAGTATTTCTTGTTGAAGCGAAACTGAAACCGAAAACATGAGCCAAAAAATCAATATTATTCATAGCACGAGTAGTTGAATTCTCTATTTAATAAAATAACTAAAATGTGGGTCAAGAAGTTCGCAACTGCAATTCGTTTTTACTTACGTTGAAGTCCATTTCAAATGGGGCCACCAACAATTCATCGCGTTGATTTTTACTGGAGCCACTCAAACTGTTCAAGCACTGGTCTATGCAAATTCCGCGATCCAAGAGGTAATGCCGGAAGTGGCGCACATCGGAACTAAAATTCTGCAAATAACATTTAATCATCACTATTGCACATTCAGGGGCGAATTTGGCACCACCTTGATTTGCAACCAAAGTTTACTGGATGGATCTGGTTGCAGCAGACTTCGCGCCACGCAGTAAGTTCTACCATTTTCCATACACTCTTCATAATTATCATACCGGTAGAGAGGTGGCATCGAACTCTCGTCGAATTCCGCCGGCAACAACAAACCTACCCCAGACTGCTGAAAATTATTTCCCCATGCCACTTCCACCATCAGTATATGAATCACAGCCGCACCCACATAACTGCTTTTTCTGACTGCTTTCCACATGATGCACTAAATGGGAATTACACTCAGAATTTTATGCACACCGATACTTTCATAATCGTTTGTTTCGGAACCCAGCTGAATTTCGACTGTGCGGTCCATCTGCAGCCACGTTTCTGCAATATTTTTGGAGATTTGCAGCTCGGAGCCACTAGAAACAAAAAAAAAAGATCACTACGGGTCTACTCACTGTACAACCAAACAAACACCGAAAAGTACGCATTGCACGGTTTGTTCATTTTGGCCAATTACCAGCCGATTGTGTACCGGTGATGGGGCTACTAGTGTAATCAGTCTTGTGTGTGCCATCATCCTATCGGCCAAAAAGCCTGACGACGACCGTAGACCGTTGTTTTTTCTATGCTGAATACAGTGCCATCTAAAAATATCGAAATATGAGCAATCTGTAATCAATCGTATAGATTGGACTGCTTCTTTTAATAAAATTTTCTTATCCACTGCTGAATCAATTTGAGTATTTTTATATTGACTTGAAATCAAATCTGATTATTTCTAAACGATATTTTAGAGAGGTCAGCTATGAGGTTATACATAAATAACCTATTTGGAACGGCTTGTTAAATGGCCGATTTAATACATTTTATTTATCGAAGCTTTATTTCAAAATTTATGTGTACAGTCAGGTTTTTTTTACGCGTTTTTTTCATACGCGGTTTTTTTACGCGGTTTTTTTAACGCGGATTTTTGAACTAACGCGTTTTTTTTACGCGGATTTTTGAATTAACGCGGTTTTTTTTACGCGGATTTTTGAATTAACGCGGGTTTTTTACGCGATACCGCGCTAATTAAAAAAAAACTTCACGAATTTCCGAATTAACGTGGGTTTGGAACCAGAAACGTTTAAGTGTTTATCTATTAAAAGACTCAGTCCAAAAAATACTCTCCGCCCACCGAAAGATCCGGAATGACCGTCAAAAAGGACAATTAAATGCTGTAGTAAATACTGGTTCTAGAGTGTCTCGGTTTTTTTCTAAAGCCCTTCTTGCTGGACTACTTTACGCGGATTTAAAAAAAAACGTGGTTTTTTTTTACGCGGATTTTTGAATTAACGCGGTTTTTTTACGCGGATTTTTGAATTAGCGCGGTTTTTTTACGCGGATTCTCGAATTAACGCGGTTTTTTTCACGAGGTACGTATCCCCCGCGTAAAAAAAACCTGACTGTATTAATGGTTCTCTCTCCAATTAGTAGATAAATTAATTTTGCTCTTTCAGAAAATCGAACAGAAGTAAGAGAAAAACTTTAATTAGATGCCAGCAAAATTTTCTAAATTTCAAAAGCTTGTTTACTTTTAAGTCATTTTTTATAAATTTCAAAGCAAATTATTAATTTATTGAGCAAGAAGATATTCAAAAACATTTAATAGCTTTACCTTGAGGACATCAAATTGGTTTAGTCACATGGAAGAAAACATCAGTTGACATATTCACATATTCGCCAGGTTAATGTACTTTACACAGCCACGAACTGTAAATGTGTAAACTGTTTGAATTTTGTGATTATTCTTGATCTAATGACTGTATTAAGGAAGTCGTATCCGGGGGTAAGAAAACTACCTTTTCATTTGAAAGGATAATCTGCCCGAGACATTGTCCAGAATAAGCAATGCCTGAAAAGTAAGTTCTTTCTCTTGCAGGTGTTACTTTAGTTTCTGAAGGAAAAACTCTTCAAACAAATTAGAAACTTTTTCTTCAGTAATCCAGGCCTTAGAGTTTGCCATCCAATGCGCAGGTGGTGAGTTGAAGCCATAATTCTTTATTGATAGGGGGCGAAGTACTCGTTTTTTTAAAGACCGGTTTGAGATTACTGTCGCCTAACGCGTTTCTGCAAAAAAGATGCGTTATTCTGTCTTTGGCTGCTTTGAATCCGCTAGCGCATTTTCCTACCAGGCAAGTTTTTCTGAAAATCCCTCGAATTTTTGCATGAATTGATATAATCTGGCGGGTGGTCCACTATAGATTGATTTAACCTGAATAGAGGATTTTCTAAAAAAATGAAAAGTGGCATTGGATATCGGTGAAGGGTATGCTAACCTATAGTGTGTCGCGATTTCCGATGATTCGTTCATCCTTCGATGCAATCGTTTTATATTTCGTAGATGCTGACAAGCCGTTATTAGTCCACTTACATGGGGTAAGCTTTTTCTGTTTCCTTCTTTTTGATTCTATCGATCGCTCTTTGTTGCGATCGATGGGCGTGACGATTTGTGGATGCTCCATATTGATGGGGACTCCTGGATGCCACCTGTTCGTATTGCTGGAAGGGCTTCTTGTTGCCACTGGTTCGTATTGCTGCCTTGTTGTCGAATTTATACCAGAGAAATTATATTTGCAACCCTTTGCTCTTCCTTTCTGATGTTCGTGTTTTTCAGTATCTATCTTTATTACTACATAGTCGACCCTTTTCCAATTGTGTCGCCCGCCAGATTAACCCAACTTATGCGAAAACTCGGGGGATTTTCAGAATCCCAATCCAATCTGCACCACAATCACGAAAAACATTTATAAATTCCGATTTATGTTAAGAGGTATTCAGTTAATTTGACGAGTGGTGCACTATAGCAAAGAGGTTCACTGTAGGCTAATTTACCCTACGGTCCCTGAAGATTAAATGGGTTTCAAAAATACCGATGTCGTAAGGGATTTAGTACAATCTCTGTTTTTTTTATAATTCGTGGGCCGCCATCTTGAACTACAAAATTATGTCGGACATCAAGTTTTCATGTCAAAAAATCAAACCACTTCCAAAAACATTAATATTCTATGGAATTTGCTAGTACCCATCTATTTTTTCTAAAACCGGAAGTTGCCATATTGGATTTCAAAATGCCGTCAAAAATCAATTCCCAGTGTCAAAATGTCACTTACTTTATCTATTTTAATGGTGACAGACCGATTATTGATCTAGTGCCGAATCCAGAATACGACGCCATATCACTCCGACTCGGGTTGCTATCATCCAGTCGCTTTTAACACCCATTACGGGGGCATCCTAACGAGTCCGGAGTCTACCCCGAAACCGACGGCCTCTATCGGGATTCCTGCAAAATATATTTTTCGCTAGTTGTTCGTCCGGCCCACTGAAGCCTGTCGTGTTTTATCCGCTTGACTATATCCGCCGATTTGTAAACTTGGTACACTTCATGGTTCTTGCGTCTGCGCCAAACGCCATTTTTCAGTTTACCGCCAAATATTAAACGCAAGATTCAACGCTCAAAAACACTCGCCGATCAACCTTTATGGCCATAGAGGGCCACCGGGAGTATCAGTGTTCGATAGAGTGCTAGTTTTGTACGGGCTTGTAGATTGCGGGACCTCTGTCGGTTAAACAGTCCGTAGGAGGCTCAGTTTCTCCTAAATAAATTCGTCGACAACTTTGAATAATTCTCCATCTACCACCATCACCACCGCAGCGCCAACATCTGTCGGGCTCTATCAGCACACATGTACTTCGTTTTGGCAGAATTTATGACAAACCCTATTCTCGAGGCTTCCCTCTTGAGAGGTTCGTCGAAGCCCTCTTACACCGCTCTACAGCTAATACCAGTGATGTCGATATAGTCCGCTAGTAGCACGTATGACCTCGTCATGACGATACCACTTCTCTGCACACATATCCTCCATATAGCACCTTCCATTGCGATGTTGAGCAATAAGTTTGACAGCCCGTCACCCTTTCGTCAAGATGTCAACCCCATTTTAAAAACACTGTATTTTCGTGGATGTAACGTGGATGACTTCTTTCGTACCTTTTCCTACTTTTCTAGGGAAAGCCGTGTTATTTTTATAAACCTTGTGAAAAGACTATGCAAAAAATAATCGCTGATCTGCTTTGAAAAAATAAATTGCATGCTCTACATACAAAGGCTGAAATGTCTGACACATAGGCTGAAATGTCTGACACAGATGGCGCTATAAAACAAAAATCTGGGGTTGCCAGATTATACCAACCTTTAAATTGATGACATGCTATCAACTCGTTCACAAGTTATCGCTTTCGAAGTGATGTTATTTCTGTTATTTTGGTTACCCTGGAAAAAAGTGAATTCGCTTTTTGATTATGTATTGTTTCGTGATGTGGAAAATACCTGCCTGCAAGCGGAGCAATGATTTAAAAGTGTTACAAAACATCTGATCCCGCTATGTTTACTCAAATTTGTCGCGAACGTATGTCTACCGAAGCAGAAAAAAATCATGAAATCATAATAAATGATCGCAGAATTGAGCGAGATTTTTAGGGTCATTAGGGTTTACACATGAAGAAGTTTACACATGAAGAAGTTGTGTGCGCGACGGGTGCCACGTTTCTTGACAGTTGATCAAAAACACCAGCGTGTCAAAGTTTCGACGGAGAATTTGACATTGATTACGAGCAAAAGAAAAACTAAAACTCGAAGCTTAGCTTCTGACTGTACATATCAATGGCTACTTCTCCGCGATAGGTCCGAGCCACTCAAAATGCAAATGAAATAATTGAAAAAACGAGTGGGACTGGTAATATATGCTCACTGTGCATCATACAATGCCCCGATTTTTTATAGAGCAATAACGGCGCCGGCCACGTCCTTGCAGTCTGGTGGAAATATCGTCGGTTTCGTGCAACAACGGCCCAACTAAATTGTTTTCCATTTTAAAATTTTGATATCAAATGATGCCAAATACGTTTTAGTTTTATTTCACAAAGACTTATTTCAAAATTCACAAAAAAAACCTGAGTTAAAAGCTGATGTGACTTTGGAATTCAAATCAAAAACATGCTTCAAAGATGGTAAAAAAGAGATTTTAACTTGCTCATAGTGTTATGAGTGGATGTGATAAAGGTAATTTTAAACGCTAATTCTTCAACCCATTTCTTTTAGAACGATAAATTTCGAGTTGTGCCAGTGCCGCATGAAACCTACAATAAGAAAGGAAAGTTGGAATGTAGTTTATGCTTTGTTAGAGACCGAGTATACCTCTGCATCCCTACAAACACCACGGAAGGGAGTTTTTGTTAGTGGGGTGGAACACTTTGATAAGTGATATGACCATGATTTAATTGGATTAATGTTACAATATAGATATGATTATGGACATATAATGTGAGATTAATAAAGATGAATTCTAGAATACAAAAATACACGAAATTTTCCTGTACTTACAGTGCGGTGTAAAATATGGCGTCGAATATTTTTTACTGGGTATGAGCTCGAATATCAACGCATAACAAAATCGAAACAATAATTTGTACTTATCTCACTGAATCCATTGAAATTGTTTCATTTTCGCCAATAATAGGAAGTAAAATGCTATGGTTATCGATGTCCGGAATAAAATCAATGTTGCGTTGGTTGAAATCACCGTATATGTGGAGTTTTACTTCAGGTAACAGCTTAGATGCAATATTTTCAACAACATGAACAAACTTTTCAAAGATTTCATTCCGCGCATTATTTGGAGGGAAATAGACAGAGACAAATACGTGTGTCTCTCCTGCTAGTTCTGCTTTCACCCAAACATGTTCGAACTCTTTAAACTGAATGGTGTCGATAAGCGCTGAATTAAAGTCTACTGACACCGCAATCAACACACCACCACCGGATTTCATTTCAGATAATTGATAGTTACGGTCATTTCTATAGACATTATATCGGCAACCGAAGACTTATTCGCTGCGAACACCCTCATCCCAGCTGGTTTCGGTTGCTAAAATAACAGAAAATGAACAGGATAGTACATTTTTTGAATTTCGTTAATTTTGTGAGCGCCTCGCATGCGGTTAAAATTTTGGCAATATACAGAGATCTCGGTAGTGGTGGGGTGTTCGAGTGTAGAAGCTAAAGAATGAGAGTCATTATTAACAGAAGTGTTTACCAGAGCAGAGCAGGTCGCGTCATTTCCTACATCTCTAGGTTGAACAAAATTATCACCAGCAACGGTCCTCTGATGAGTGAGTCAATTGCGTTGAAGACACGAGTGCCTAGATGAGCACGCAATGCATTGTGAAGTAGGAAGGTGTGCAGGATCGCTGATCATCTGGGGTTGAGAAAGTGAAAACTCGTCGTTCTCCGGGTATGGGTTAAGAGTTTCGCCTCTTTGAAATTGAATCGTAGGAATGAAGTTAGATTGAGGTCTGGAGAATCGGTCTTTCGCTGCTGCAAGAAGCACTCTGTCAGGTGGTAACAGTTGATTTGCATGGAAACGATTAGAGTTGGTGTGTTGTTGATTATTGTAGGAGTTGGTGACGTTATTCTGTTGCCTGTTGGCCATGTTATAGTTGAGGCTATTTTTATTATTCCAAAAACTGTTGTTGACGTGACGGTTGTGGTTGGGTTGCTTCGATTGGTACTTTGATGGTTATTAACGAGATTTCTGTTAAAGTTGAGGTTGAGGATTCTGGTTCTGATTGTTGTTCTTATTGTTGAAGTAGTTCTTATTGTTGCGGTTGTTGTTGGAATTGTTATTATTATTGTAGTAATTGCTGTTGTAGTTATTTCTATTGTTATTGACAGAGTTGTTGTTATTATCGTTGTTGTTGTTGTGAATGATATGGTTATGCCTAGGGTTGTTGTTTCTGTTGTAATTATTTCGCCTATAATGATTTCGTCTTCTGGCCCTCCGTTTTCTTGCTTTGTCGTATAGATTCAGCTATCGTATCGTATAGATTCAGCTGCATTACTGTCACAACTTAGCTTTTATACTCCCTCACAGCATCTTAGATCAAGTAAACTTTTTTCCGAAAAACAGCACAGTGCATTCTACATTGCGAAACCATTAGCATAACAATGTCAAAAGAACAAATTAAAAATTGTCTGAAATACACTAGAAATAAGGCTTAGCAACAACTTCAGTGAAACATTATACGCAGTTTACATTTGCTTGACGAAATAAATAAATGAAACGGAATACTAAGTAAGAGCATGAAAGATACCTTGACGGGTGGTAGGATGGAACGATGTTCTTTCAGTACCTCTTGGTGATGGCCACTGGAGAGGGGGAAGTGTTTGCATTGGACAACCTTGAGTGCACAGTCAATATTCAAACCCATGAAACGCCACTGGGTATAGTTTTATCACTATCAGCACCGTTTTGTCGAGCAGTATAAAAATATCAACTACCTAAATTCTACGGGGGCGCTTAAACGTGCTACTGATGTTTTACAAAAGTGACTACGGCAAATTTTATCGTCAATACGGATTGCTATTGGCCGACGATACATGATGATTCTAGTTCCCTCGTTATTTCCAGCCAACTGTCTTACCATTTCCAGCACTGTCGCAGCTACCAAGAATATATACCCCGTTAAAACTACTAGATAGACGGACGCTCAGCGCGACCTCCTGATATTTAAAACCTGGTACATGAACGGGACTTTGCCGCTCCTTTTTTACCACAATCAGACTCTAGCATCTGTAAAAAATGGAAGGTGAATTTGCTGAAAGTTTGAAAGACTGGCAAGGAAAGTAGAAAAAATTCGATAGCTGTATCGGCTGCGGTCGAAAGATGAACACTTAGAAAAAAATTGAGGACTCAATTATACGCTAATTGCGTATAATTTATCATCAGCAAGCAAAAAATATCAACTACTCCAATTAAATGATTTTCATTCGCTGAAAAGAGCCATTGGTGTTTCATATCAGTGACGCCGGCAAGTTTGTTAAATGTATTGTCATTTCAGGTTATCATTTGCCTTCAACCCGATATGATTCTAATTCTCCTGTTATTCCTTCACACGCACTACAAGTAAGTAAACAACATATATTACAACGCACGTACAACTATAAGTAAAAGGCCAATCAGCTGAAAGCAAACGCAACATATCCGTTCAGAAGGTTCAGAATCACCAACATGTTCAGTAGGCTACGCTATGGAAATTAGTGATTGGTGATTAGTGATCCAGTATCGCAAATGTCTAAAATTTGTTTTGCAGAGGTATTATTCGCCAGTATCAAAAATCCAGAATAATTTGGAGCTGTCATGAAATTTTGGCTAAAAACGAATATACCTCAAAAATTTTATTCAAGTGTTACATCCAATTGAATGAAAAAATGGTTTAACATAAAAGAAATTACATCCAGTTTATGAGCTATAATCTTTCTAGGGCAACTGTTCTGAGCTTTTGGGCAGCATTATTTTCGCATTTGTCGACCAGTGTTATATGCATGAAGAAATGGCACTAGTCTATATTATGACCATCACCGTAATTACAAACATCTTACATTGAAATAAAAATCTTATGAGTTCATTCTACGGGGACCATCTTCATTCAGCATTCAAACTTTCAATTCATAACTCTTTTGTTCGGCAATGTGACCGGCAAAACAACGAATGGGCGCTAGATGGACGAGCGGAAAGCATCCCGCGTAGAGTACTTTCTGTATACACGAGAAGATGATATATCACAGACATGTAGACCGAACACAACTTTTCTACTCATCAGATGTCTTAGAAAAATGATAGCAGGAAATACGATTGTTTTTTAAATCCTTAGTGTTCGAGAAGTGTTTTTTTTTTATTTTCTTGACGGTAGTCATTGATTCAGGTCTGTACGTCTCTATGACATAGCGATTACCAACCTCTCCTATGAGCCATTGACCATGCATAGAACTTCAACGCTTTACTGCGGTCAAGATTATACAGCGGACTGGGCAGAGCGAGTAAGAGTAACTTGAGCAGCGAATGATGAACCCGTTATTATGTCAAAAGTGCATTAATAACCCAAAATGTTCTTCTGGTTTCGCAAGTTGTAATGTAAAATGTGAGGTTGGTCGACTCTATTCAAATCAACAGCGGTGAGAAACATGAATAATTATGCCGGTGCTGGAATTATGTTATTCGTTTGGCTGTCGGTTTAATTATATGGGCGCTTCGTTAGTACTGATGGCGAATAGGCTTTATTGCGTTTGTAAATTTGGTAAGGTCAATCGTATGCTCTATCGATTCATACGCAAAGGCATTACACTATGGGTATTCATGTAGAGATCGTAAACAAATACCCAGCCGTAAAAATACTCACCTCCATTGACGAGTAATGGAAGATACACAGTTTACGGCTGGGTATTCGTATACGAGCTCGATGTGAAGACCCCTACTAACAAAGCTAGCTACATATCAGTAAAGCTTAAGCATGAGCATCATATCTCCAATCAACTACGAAGCACGAACAACAACACATCGCCCAAATGACTGTACAATTATGTTAAATGTGTTGACAACGCGCAAGGACGCCGTTGTTTTGAAGCACTGTTTTGAACTTTAAACATCTGTTTGATCATCACTTGAATAGATTTACTGAAACCAGAGTAGGCAGTGTGACATTGCACTCGTATCCAAGTGAGTTTCAAAACTTGCTTGCACATTTATTTTCGGTTTGCACGTAAACCCTACTAACAGTGCATTACACTTGAGTAAGATTTGAGTTTGAATCCTGCATAACAACAATTGCATAAAAATCGAATTGCGATGAAATTCGCACCGCGTCTGCTGCAACATTTTGTTGCATTGTCCTTTGGAAGCATAAATTCGATCTAAAAACAAAACTCATCGCGTCACATCAGCGCCTGCATCGTTGGATACATCGTGCACTGCATGCATTGCACGCATTTAAACTCAATCGATCAGAGTGTGCGGTGCAAAAAAACTCGAACTATCGAGAGGAAGCAGATTCAAGTTGGATTCAAATCTAGAAAAGTGTTACTCAGTTCAACTTTGCACGAGTTTATGCCATCACTGGCTGAAACTTGTTATCCCCGCTGAGTGAGGGGAGAAGAAAGACAGATCAATCGTTCCGCTGCCTACTGCGTTGTACAATCCCGGAAGCAGAACGCACCGATTACCGGTAAGAAACGATAGACTGTTCTCCTCGTAACGAAAGTCGCACAACACATGGTGCCATCGGTGCCACATTATGCCATGCTGGTGCCGTGCGCAAGAGTATGATTTCTCAACATTCATTATAGAATCGAAGTTAGTATATAAATTTGCTATGAAATAGTCCCAGCAATTGAACAAAAGGCTCCTCGTATGCGCTGATGACAATCTTTTTGCTTTCTAATCGCCCTAACGCCCCAGAAAAATGCCTAACTTAAAAACATCCCCCCACATACAAAAATCCTGTACACGGCAACGATGTTACTATTTAGTGGACAGTGATAATGAACAACATTATGTCATTCAATCATTTTTAAAAATGAGATTCTATTACAGCAACCAACATTAACCTTGAAATAAAAATTCGTGAATTTTAAATTTATGCTGATTGAAGTGCTGCGCACACTACGCCGGCTGATTGTTAGGCTGATTGATGGCTCTCGGTACCATATTTCGTTCCATTCTTTGTGAGCTCCATATTGTCTTCACGATATGTTTCTGGAACGATCAAATTGCTGATAATACAAACTTACACATAATGGTAATTCGTGAAAAACAAACCTGACTTCTTTTTGAACAGATGCTTCTGCAGGTTGGAAAGAGGAATTTCGATTCCCAAGCACATAATGAGACCCAAAATGTAGGACAAGACGAGCGTTGACGATGTCGACACCAGCTGTAAAATAATTGACAGTCATAAATAACGCAACGCATTTACGGTAATTTCTTACTATTCTAACATCGCTGACATAAATCGGTTCTCGAATGTTTCCCAGCGTTGCCCGAATAACGAACAAATGGCACAAGTAAACCGCATAGGTGACCTTCCCCAGTGGTCTGAATATCGGATTATTCAGCAGACGCTTGAAGAACCCTGCAATTGTGTGACCATGAAAAATCGTTGATAAATACGAACCATTTTTAACATCTTCCGATGGCTAAAAACGTACAACCTACTCCGAACGCAAGTCCAAAGTACAAAACCGCGAATATAACGCCCCACAGGTTTTTCGAGATGGCGGCGTAAATCGCTATCCAAACAGCGGGTTTCTCAAAATCGTATGCATAAAAAATATACGCGGAAAGCAATAGCACAATAGCCACCGGCAGGGCCAGATACCACATCAACAGAAAGAGCTGCGAATATAACCGGTATTAACCCCAATTGACCGGGATGGATCAGTGACAAACAGTGAGAATGATGCGGGCGTGACCGCAGTTTAATACACACTTACTTTATGTTTCCGAATATCGAAATCTCCATGCTTCAGTTTATGATATGCCAAACCGGCAATCAATCCCGCCAAATAGCTGCCATAATTCGTGTGCGTCGGAATGTACATCTTTCGATAGCTGTCATCGTACCATAGGACATACTTTAGCGCTCTGAAGGGAACAATAACACAGGGTTATTACATTCGGCTAGCATAATATACTAGCATCAATACGGAAGAAAAAAATCCATTAGGATTAACGAAAAGCTTAAATAAGCGAAAGCGATAAAATAGAGCAATGAAAAATGAAATTTTACTCCGGTTTGATCATGACCACCCCCTCAAAGTGGTTGAAGTACGTCACGAGGGCCGGAGAGATGAAGGCGAGACAGACAGCGAGGGCCATTGTCGCCTTGAGCAGTTTGGGAAATCGCCGCACAAACGCCAACAGCATCAATCCTAGGATAAACAGCTGGAAGTCGGTAGCCAAGTACCAGCCCTGCTGCAGACACTACAAAAGAAAGATGCCAAACAAAAGCAACATCATTCATAAATTTGTTTCTCTTTCTTATGTTGTGATATCGTAGGTGAAAAAGTTTACCGGTTCATCAACGGTGAAATAGTTGTTAACAAAGAGTAAATTGGCCCACCAATTATTCCGGCAGAAGGTTCTCTCCGTTTCCGCGACTCGCTTCCAGATTGGGCCGTCTTGTAGCTTGAACAGCCAGGTGGCATCGCAGAGCACCATGAAGGCGCACAGGGGAGCTAACCTTTGATGGAAAATATTTGATCGAGTAAAATTACGAGAAAATTATTATAATAACTAGCACTATTAGATCAAAAGAAAAATGACCTATTTCATAAACAATGTGGAAAATTTTTGGTATATTCCTAGGATTGAAACATGACTTTAAACAGTTTCATGCGTTCTCTTCTATTTATAACTTTCTAGTGTTTCTCTTACTGATCTACTTTTATGATATGCATTAAAAAATATAATTTCACTGATTTACCAAATCACTTTCAAGATGAGACTTACACTGTAAACTAAATATCAAAGCTAACTTTCCCATCACATAAGATGCTACAAAATAACCTAGAAACGTGTTATCGGCTTGTTCAATAGGGCACCCTGACTAGTTTCTTGACGCTTTTACATTAAAATAAAACTTATTAAAATTAAAATAACGGAACAAGTAATAATTTGGCCGAGGAATATGTATGTTTTAATGACTCAAGCAGTATGAGACTGAGTATTGTCATGCAGTAGAATCACTTTTTCGTACCTCTGCTCGTATTATGGCCGTTTTTCGCGTAGTGCTCTCGGGCTTAATCGCATCAATTGAAGTCGATACCATTCACCAGTGATGGTTCCGTTTGTTATCAACAGCTTATAATAAATAACACCCCATTGGTTCCACCCAAAACACAGGATAACCTTCGTAGCGTGTATATTAGACTGGGACTCGGATATATGGGAAAAAAATCGATGGTGTTTATTTCGCTCCCATGCACTATATGTGTTCCTTACTGGTCCTTCAAAAACTGTGTAAATTTTCAGATCGATCGGTGGAACTATATTTTTGCGCCCGATTTTTAAAGTTTCCATACGATTTTATATGGGAAAACCCACTTTTTCAAAACTTATCCTCTAAAGAAGTCCAGCTGGCTCCTAAAAACATATCAATACATGATGTTTATAGGAAATTTTCCTGGGAAAAATTCTTCTGAAGACTGTAAGGCGCTAAGATGCTTGTAGAAACAGCTATTCACCTCAAACTGATTGAATGTCTGGCGGACGGCTCACCATTGAAATTTTCCAGTAACACTTCTACAGCATGGTGCTATTGCAAACTTGCTTAGGTATGAGAAATAATTTCGCGTGGAATTAATTTTCAAAGTGTGATTTTTGCTCATAGTATCTTCGAGGAAGCCTCCAAGATAAATTTGAGCGATATCATTTCTCATCACATGGTTGAACTTGCAACAGCCGCATGCTACAGCAATATTGCTAGTAAAATTCAATGGTGAGCCGTTCGTCAGATATTCAATCAGTCTGATGTGAATATCTTTTTTCACAAGCAGGGTAGCGCCTTATGGTCTGCAGAAGAGTTTTTCCCAGGAAAATTTCCTATAAATATCATGTATTTATATATTTTTAGGAGCCAACTGGACATCTCTATAGAAAAAGTTTTGAAAAAGTGGGTTTTCCCATACAAAATCGTATGGAAGCTTTGAAAATCGGGCGCAAATCGGGCGTTTCACCGATCGATCTGAAAAGTTACACAGTTATTATAGGACCCATAAGGAACACGAAAAGTGCATGGGAGCGAAAAAATAACACCATCGCTTTTTTCTCATATAACCGTGTCCCAGTCTAGTGTACACCGGTCATCAAAGAGCAGGGGTCGGATTAACCTTCTATGCAGAAATAGTAACCCGGAGAGCAACAAGTAAACTCCTGGTGTTGGGAGCGGTCACCGGTCATCAACTGGCGGATCTAGGATCAACCTTCATTGCTATGAGCCTCTTCTGGAGATTGGTGAGTCTACACCTCCCCTTAAGTGGATAGATATAAGCGGATATAGATGTAAGAATATAACGATTAATCAAATTGAAACGTTAGTATCCCTTGATAGGGAAAACCATAGTTCGATTTGTCTGTCCGAACCCAGAAAGGGGTTAACAATCCTCGCTGTTCGAGCATTGGCTCAGAATCCTAGCATACGTGGCCTTTGAGCATGCTCTAATGTTAGGTTCCGTTCAGCTATGCTAGCCACAGCAGATCGTGCATTAATGTTGTCGGAGTAGTCTGGGTAGTTACAAATGGACGGTAAACTCATTGAGCTCGGAAATCCCCAGAAAGTGAGCTAGACACCGGGACCAAACGGAACCTGGCCATAAAGGTAGTCCCTGGGTTGTTCAAGGCGGTCATGCAGGCATTTCTGCCCTTCTTCTGTAGACGACTGTCTCTTCCCGGATAAGTAGAAGCGATAGAGACTTGTATTACTTCCGAAAGCGGGGAAATGACCAGCACCAGCACTCATCGGCATATAGACCAATCTGTCTGCTAGACACAATAGGTAAGGTGCTTGAGAGGGTAATCCTCAAGTGACTTATAAGATTCACCGAGAGAGAAACCGGTCTATCAAGCAACCAGTTTGGCTTCCGTAAAGGTAGGTCCACGGTGAATGCTATTCTCTCCGTCACCAAGACAGCCGAGGTAGCACTCCAGCGTAAAAGGAGGGGCTTTTCTATTGCACAATTGTCAGGCCCAAGCGCTTCGGAGTCTTAGAATGCTGGTGCCACTATACAAGATTCTGGAAAATTACCTCCAGAATCGAGTGCTAGTCTACAACACACATGAGGGTCAGAAATGCGTCCCGATTACCGTAGGGGTACCGCAAGGTTCCATCTCGGGTCCAGTACTGTGGAATGCCATGTACGACGGTGTGCTGAAGCTTTCTCTCCCACTGGGAGCGGTGGTTGTGGGCTTTGCAGATGACATAACTCTAGAAGTTTACGACGAGTCAGTCAGCGAGGTCGAGTTGAAAGCCGCGCTATCCATACGCGCAGTCGAGGACTGGATGCACTGAAGGAAACTGGAATTAGCGCATCATAAGACAGAGGTCATCGTAGTGAACAACCGTAAATCGGGACAGAGGGCATCGATTGGTACCGGTGGATGCACTTTTGCCTCAAAGCGATCTTCGAATCTCTTGGGGGGTGATGATCGACGACAAGCACACGTTTGGGAGCTACGTCAACTATGCCCGCAAGAAAGCTTCCACGACTATTAGCGGCATGATGTCAAATAGCTCGGCGGTATTTAGCATCCGGCGGAAGCTGCTCGCTAGCGTGGCAACGTCCATACTCGCGAAGTCACGAAGTCATGCCATACACACGCGGAGTCACCCATGTGCTCACAGTGTGCGGGCGCGGAGGAAACCGTTATGCATGCACCAGTCGATGGAACACCCATAGGAATGCTAGTGAAGACTAGCTAGCTCTGCCTTTACGAAGTCAACCAAGTGTTAAAAGTAAGGGGGTACACTAAGCACACTCGCATTTTTCCCTGAAGCAATACCTAACGGCAGTCCGAGCGAGATTCGGGTTCTAGAAAAGGTAGAGAAATGTAGTAAGAACGAGGAGGGAAACGTAATGATAAGTGAGCGCGAGGTGGTTGATGAGTGGAAGCAGTTTTACAATTAGTACCTCAATAATGAATCAACAGAAGAAGGTAGAATGAAATTTAACCTTGGAGTGCCTACAAACGAGAACAGTGTCCCAGTTCCTAATATCCTGAAGATCAAACGGATAGTTTGGACACTAAAGAACAATCGAACCAGGTATCAGGTGAATACAAATTACCAGCAGAACTCATCTATATTGATCAACGCTGTTTACAAAAAAAATTTTGCTCCGCCATCTTTCTCCGCTAGCAGAAGGAGTCGAAGGAAAGTACCAAGCGGGTTTTACGCAAGCACACGCTACTACGGTCTTCGGCACTCTTCAGCCGGGAGTATAACGTGCCCACACATCACAGTACAGTAGATACAGTCGATCGAAACCAGCTATGGCAAATAATGCACGACTACGGTTTTCCGTATAAACTGACACGACTTGCCAATGGGCATCCACAAATTACGTAAGGGTTTAGGGGGAGAGGGGGGTATTCAAATTTCTTACGAATGCTTACGAAGGGGGAGAGGGGGATTCGAAATAATCTTACGTAAGATTGAAAAATTAAAAAAAAACTGAAAAAAAAGTTTACAAAACTAAAAAAAAAATTAGTTGAATTATTTATCCCTGCGTTCTTAACAGTTGAACCTTGGGAAAGCAGTGAATTCGCCGTCGCTGGGTGATTGCGTGCGTACTTTTGTTTACTTTAACATAGTATTAACTTGCTTTGTTTTATCCTCTACGAATATGCTATGTGTAAAAAAAATGTTGTACCTTCGAAATTTTTTTTTTACCTAAAAAGACAATCTTACGTAAGATTCGTGGGGGGAGAGGGGTAATGCAAAATCCTACTAAGCCTTATTATGGGGGGAGGGGGAGTCGAAAATTTCGAAAAAAGTCCTTACATAAATCATGGATGACGCCAAAGCTACTTTGGATCGGGTGATGTTTTATGTGTGCGTATCGAAGGCAATCATGAATCCGTTCGAAGCGCGCAGAGCGTTGTGGACAAGGAGATGGACTACCCTGCGCGTTTTTCATCGTTGCTCTTGACCAAAGGTCAACTCATAGGCTTCGCTGACCTCGACGTCGGCGTAGGTAATCTACGCCAGTATAAAAGTGGAGGCTCAAAGAGTTGGACTAGAAATTAAGGTGAAACGGGACGTGGTCGCGTACAGCTCGAATTTTGCAATCTAATTTTTTCTTGATTTATGAAGACTACGTACATGAAACTTTGATCAATTGTTTTCACAACGGTTGCATGCCTGAAGTAGCAATTTGAGTGCTGTTTATTCAGTGGAAGCCGAATTTTTTACGATCAAAATACAGAAGTAAAAAGAACTCTTACCTCAAAATTGTATAGGAAAAGGCCACAATCCCGTTTCACCCTAATGCATCGAAAACCAAGAATAGGAAAGAGAGAGGCTCGAGAAGATCTACGATCTCTGGTAACCACCGACAAAAACACAAGTAAGAAGATCCAACGACATATTGAAGCTGGAAATCGGGTCTACTTTGGTCTTCGCGGGAGGCTTCGATTCAAGAGCATGCGGTTCCGCACAACACGGAACCCTAATTAGACCTGTAGTTCTTCATGAAAATGATTCCGTGACGCTGCTCACGGAAGACATACGCGCACTGGCCTTATTTGAACGGAAATTGTTGCGGACAATATTTGGTGCACCACGGCTTTGGGCTGTTGAAGTAAACAGTTGCGTACCCAACTTTATCTCTGTTTTCAGTGCTAGGAAATAATATGACTGATTGTGATAAACTGCAAATACTGGTATTTCAAACTTAGTAGTGTGTCAATGCTGTAAAATGAAGTTATACACTTATTTCAGATTTAATAGGACAGTAAAAGGTTAAAAACAGAAATTGTGGTCGCTGGTAGCATGTAATAAAAAAGGTCAGTGTTTACCTTGAATGTTAAAGTAAACTCTCATATTAACTTATTCTTATGAATTTGGGCAATATACTCTGATTCAGATTCTGTGTATCTGAATTTAGGTAACTGGTTTATTAATTGCCCCTTCATGATAAACTACTGTGCCAAATAATGCTTAAGGGGTTATATACCTTTTTGGTCGAGAAAAATGAGGGGAAGTTTGAATCTATTTTTAAGTGCATAGCACCATTTTCATTGCATCAAAGGGGTATTTTTCTGAATGTACAGTTTATCAACAACAACAAAATACGTTTGATTTTGAGATATACCAATTATTACTGGAGTAATGGCCGTTTCCCCGAAACGCTATTTTTTTGCAGAGGCTTGCGGTGATCCTGATACAGACTCAGCGGGTCAAACCGAAATCAAAAAACTCATATTATTTCATTAGTTTAGAAGTGTGCCGGGTCCTTGAACGATCGCTTTTATGAGTATTTTGTTTTCAGTGCAAATGGGAACGTTTTTCCCAAAAAATGCACGTTTTGAGCGCTAAAAATTGCATTAAAAATTTTTTTGCTGCAAAATGTAACTGTATGTTCCAAAAAGCGATCGTTCAAGGACCGGCGAATTCAATAACAAAAATTTTAAAAACAAGATGAAGGAAATCGGTTCAGTAGTCAGGATCACGGCAATCAGGATCACGGCAAAGTCATTTTTCGGAAAACACTATTCCGAGATAATCGCGTGTAAAGTTTCAAGTTTAGCTTATGCGGCCGTGGCGAGGCGCGCTGCAAATCGCTCTAACTTTCTTCCTATTGCTCAGATCTTTATGAAAATTTGTGAAAATGTTCTCAAGATGTTGTATTTGAAGATAATACAATAATTTTTTTTCGGTTTTTTGAAAACTAAGGGCATCTTCAGCGGTGGTCTATTTTTGAAACAACTTTATACTAGATTTACACCAGCGACACCTGAATAGAGCCAGCTAATATAGACCAACTTTTCGTTCTCCGCACCGGTGTTGTATATCTTGTTGTTTTAAACCGCTGACATCTGTCACACTGTCAACAATTCAATACCCCATGCTATCAGTTAATGAAACTTGTTATATTAAAAAACACTCAATATTTAACAAACGGAAATTCGATAATTTTTTACGCACATTAAACGATTACTTTGGCAAGACACTTTATATCCACAAGACTTCATGGATTTGACGGTTTGACCCGAGCGTCAGTGACATTTCTCAGCATGGATTGGTATGATCGAACGCTACAAGTAGGGTTACGGAGGATAGCGAAAAATATTTGATCGCGTAGGTGTTCATCTTCCGTTTTCGTCTCATCAATCTTTCAATATCTTGCAGTTCCTAAACCTTGGTTTGGGTTTTGAGGATATTGGGTGGCATTGCGCAGCTTGATTCGAACAATTTTCGCTATTTTCGAGTAGGTCACATACTGCCAGTTATGCTTCAAGCTTAAAAGGAGCAGTCATTGTCATTTGTCCTGCGGCTCATCTAACCCGCAAAGTCAAAAAATAAGAAAAACGAAACATAACGCCCCCCAGCGATCATTTGGTTTTGTTCGAGTTGCTCGAAACAAAATGTTCAATGTCACCCCAGCATTTCGAACGTTTTCAGTTCAGTGTCTTCGAGGAACATTTTTCTGGCCTCTTAAGTTCTCCTCTAGTCCCAATACAATTAAGGCGAATAGCAAACATATTTGTCATCCTGGTGGTTGCAAACCAAGTAGTTGAGCCTACGGTTATGGTCTTCCAGAATTCCCCCTTTTGCTGGTCGGTTTCCTTGAAGCCAAAAACGACAAACCTGTTCATTTTCTTCTTCAGAAAAGCCACAAAAATGAATTGTGAATTGTCATAAAAAATCTTTGTTTTGTTTATCCCCAACACTCGCAAAACGCTTATATGAAAATAGCTAGAAATGAGGTATTCAATTAAAATATGACATTTTACCCACCTATTGGTAGCGTACAAAGGGTTTTAGAACGATCTATTTCTTGTTCCAAAAAGTGACAAAAATAGACCAAAACGTATACCAGTTTCAAATTTTTTCAATTTAGATCTGGTATAAAACAAAATTTACACCACCGGTGCAGCAGTGAATTTGAGTTTGTTCCAAAAAAATAGAACAAAACAAATTGGTGAAGAAAATGTTCAACTGCTCCAATTTCTGTTAGAGGCACTAGAAAGCACCATTTATCAGAAATCGCTCTAAACATGGCCATTTGTTTCAGATTTTTAAAGCATTTCAACGGCATAAGAACATAATACAGTTTTTTTGTGCTATAATAAAGCTGATGAAAACTGACAGATATTTTCATTAAACCATTGTGAAAGTAAGCTAAGCATATTGACTATATTGATTACAAGCAGTGAATTTACATATTGAATGATGTCGAGGCAGAAAGGGAAAAAGCCGTAAGCGTTTTTACTTGAAAAGGATTGACATTTAATTAGTCGTATATCAAACCACATGTCTAAATGAAAGAAACGTCTTGTTCGTTACGGATAAAACCCCGGATTGAATTTACTTATTTCCTCCGATTGATTGTATGTGTAATAACCCGAATTCCGCTCACCATAAATGTGCGGCGATTGTGGATAAGAAGTTATTCGCAAACTACAGAACGGTATTACCACCATATCTCCAATCAACTCACTAGATGTGCAATTTAATTGTCATATTAAATTAATAGCTTATTTCTATGGCCCCATTCAACATACCTCAAGTACCGGTACAGAATGCTAGCGAAAAAGTCCTTCACCGTAAACGACTTATTTTTCTCACAGTAATCCACAAATTGCACCGCCAGCAGGAATCCACTAATTGTAAAATAGGTCTGAATAACCGTTACACCATTGAAAATTAGCATCGTCACCAGCCGGCGGTAGTTCTACGTGTTGTTGGCAGCAGCACGTTTTCCGCCATGCACAAGGAGTACCGGGAAAATGCAATTTACGGAAATTACGGCACACGTCATACCCCCTACGGTTAAAAATACTGCGGATACTTACAAACTCAACGTATTCCGGGTTGACTAGCGGAAAAATACAGTTAAACACCATGCAATGACCGGCGATCACCAGGTACATGACGAGAAAGCGTGCCCCCTGGAGAAAACGAAAATCTTTGCTCGGCGTCGTACGACGTTTCGCCACCAAAAGTTGCCAATTGCGTGGCAGGGAAAAGGCTACCATCATCTGTGATACTTGTGTTAGAAATGAACACTATTGATAAATTTTGACAGTTTTAAAGTAACTTTACATACATCCACGTCGGACAGGTGCTCGATAGTATTCACTACTCTTGAGATCAAAGGAAAATTTCCTTCTTCTTCTGTAATCATAAAACGAAGACAATAGAACAACTAGAAATAATGAACCTAAAACTACGAGAAAAATCACATCCAAATAATCTGAAAAAAAAGAAAAATAATTCTTCTTATTCTCCTCGAAGTAAATGGTTTACTGGAATACCGATAGGATCATAATCCCGATGAGTAACGCAATACTCCACCTTGGAGTGTCCCATGATCGAGTACTGGCGCTTGAGCTCAAAGTTGACACACTGATTCGCAAGTTTCTTATACTTAATCCGCCAGTCCAGTGCCTGGCGGAACGTATTCGCATCGAATGTTATTTCACTGGTTTCATTAAAATCAGCCAAAAAATATTTCATCTGGGTCTGGTGATCGAACCGCTCCATCAATTTTTTGCACCAATTCATGCAGATTCCCCGCTGGAGACGGTCATGCCGGAAGCTTCGTTTGGTGTCGTTGGAAAATTTCTATACGATTGAATTTTGAATTTATTTGGCGTGTCAGAGCGTCAGTCCAAGTATAACCTACCTCAATCAAAGGCCAGATTATGGCCGTGGCGTTCGGTTTGATGGTAGTGTCCACTAAACAGTACACTGCCGTGGTGTCAAATTCCAGCAAACAACGATCAAAATCGTCGTACTTGTATAGCTTCGGGAGTTTATAATATTCCGTCACTATGAAAAAAAATTTGGCATAAATTTCGAAGTAAGGAGATAAATTTCTAGAAATATTTGCAATTAACTTACTGTTGAAAGTTGCTGTTAGTGCGGTCACATAACAATCGAGAAAAACCATTGCAACAATTATTATGCAGCTTTTGTGCGCCATCTTCACACACCGTGATTTTCGATACAAAGTTCAACAACTACTGACAAACATAACGCTTCTAATGTTTCGCACAAGTCTCTGATTTTTCCAGCAAAAACTCATAACAACCCAGAACAACATAAACAGCCTGTAATGCTTAGGGTAACATCGTCGATTGCAACTGCTGGTGCCAACCTGCCAGAAGTTGTCACAATTTCTACCCTCTTTCCCGGTCCCCCATTGTCAGCTGCGATAAGTAGAGGTTTAGCAGCTAGCAATTAAAGTGCGCACAGATTTCTAAATTTTACACCCACTACAAGCTCGCTAGGCATTGGTTTTGTGCACAGTTTTCCACAGTCGAGAAAAGCTAAAGTCACAATACAATTGTTTCTCGTTTTTCCTGTTGGCCATTGCTACGAAGGTAGACGGAAGCAAATAATTAGATTCACCTTCGGAAATAATTATAAATTAAAAAACCATATCGATTACAGGGAAATAGTGTGGGAATTTCCATAAACGGGAGCACATTTTTTTAATATTGCGTGCAAATAGTACACACAATTCAAATGACGGAGGCAGCGATCACTAAAGAGGTTCTCTCTTGTTTTCTAAAAGTGCCAAGTTTTTTAGTATACAAATATAATAACAAACAAAAATGAAAGATATAATAATATATTTACCTATCTATTTGTTAACCACGAAACCGAGCACTCTAGTCTGCCCATAATTCAAAAATTGGCTAATATGCCATTTTTACCAAAAACGAGAAAACAGTTTCTCGTGATGGTAATCACCCTACACAAGGTCCCTACGGAAGCCGATTGTTAAAAAATGCATTTGGGAAGGCAGCAAATGTGAAACAATTTTGGCTAATATCCAAAATAATTGAGAAGTTGGCTAATATCCAATATGTTTCTACCTGTGTCATGTCCACGACCCAGTGTATTATTACTGTACTTTGTTTCGTCTAACTTTCGAAAGTGTGTTGTGACCTGGTGGTTACTGGCGACAGGTAAGCGATCGTAAGGCCCTTACATCAAATTTTACCGGTTTTACGAAGGCTATTTGAACAAATAATATTCGAACGAAGAATATGCAACAAGCATTTATTTGTTGTGCTGCGAAACCCAATGATCAAAACGTGTGACTGTTTCCTTCTGTCATAAATCTTCTTGAAAATGCAATTGAGCTATTCGATTTTAAGTAATATTAAAGAAAAGATTCAGATTTTATTTTGAATTTGATGAAAAAAAATAGGAAAGTGTATTGTAAGACTATCATGAATGATAATATTTTCGTTATATTGTTATATTGTTGCATGAAACAATTTTCTCGTCGTCCTTTTCGTCCTCACTTGCGCTTCCGTATTGTTTTAATAAATTCAAAACCATTTTCGTCACAAACGAGCACGATATAATTCACATCGTATGGATATTAGCCAAATTGCACACCGGTATGTCAACTGACCTTTCGTTTATAATTGGAAAATGGCTACTGCGCTAAAAATACGTGGCGGATGGAATTTTCCTACAGATTTCTCTGTTTCAACTCAACGGCAAGGTTCCAGCATATATGAAGGGTGATATACTCAATAAAAAAGTTGTCATGCACAGTCAAAATATGTTATACCGACAAAAAACTTTAAAACGCGTTTTTATCGATTTGATGCCTATGGCATATTAGCCAATTTCTGAATTATTGGCAGTAGTGCAAGGATAACCATAAAGAGAAGAAAGTCAAATTCAAAATCATGAACTCATCCTGAGATAATCTTTAATTTTAATAGTAGTCCCGGAAGAAAAACAGCATTGTTTAAGGAGTATATATAGCTTACAGAAAAATGAAAGACAGATTTGATGAAGGACAAAAACTGAAAGCAATACAAATTTATTGATTATTATTACAAAGGGGCAATACCAGTGTTATAGAAGCTAACGCTAGCATCACAGTTTTTTGAGCACGACCAGATGTTGACAGCAGCACCCTCTTAGAATTCAATGAAACTTTGTTGGTACAAACAACTATATCGCTTGGGGGGTTAATAGCGGTCTCGATCAACTAGATTAGTTAAGAGAATTCGTTATCGATATTGTTTTTGGCACATTTGCATCTTGTAGGATAAGTACAACGATACACTGTGCCCCAGTGCTGAGTGGAGGAAATTTCAACTCGAAAAGATTCTCGACCTGATCGAGAATCGAACCAGACCCGTGTGAGAGAGCTACCCGATCGACATATCCAATCACAGAGCCACGGTAATCACTGAAACTTTGTGAGTGTGTAGGCCTTACTGGAGTAAGTAACTTTGCATACCTCATCATAATCCAATCACCGTCGTTTGAAATTGTTCTAAATCAAAAAAATAAACGGTGACCTATATAGTTTTTACATGAAAATGTTCGTAGATATGGAAGGAACTAATAATTGCTAATGATTGAGAAACAGCGAGAAACGTAATAAAATCGTGACCTCTTATCATTCACAAAACTACGTAAAACATGAATAATAATGACTTTTAATACTATTTTTTTCCTGTGTGGGCTCATCACTGCACCCAGAAACATTAGATCTATTGTGATATTGCCCAGGTTTTTTACTGTACTCCCCACTTGATGTTATTGGCAAAATTACTATTGATAGTAAGTGTTACGCCTTTCATTCATATCCGTGCTGGTGTGTAAGTTTTATCTTTCCGTTTCAAGCTTACTGCTCTACTATACCGAGCCTGTGTCCATCCTAACAATGGTGCTTATTACGAGAATCACTTCACGGTGAAATCAGAGTGAAGCGAATACAGTCCTATTACGGGACTCACGTGAGTGAGAAAAACGTCGCAAAGTGACATCTGCCGTGAAATCTGGGTTATTATGAGTGTCATATCACTGAAGTGGAAACGGAATAAGTCACTGAATATCACTATATCAATATCACAATGGTGCTTATTACGGGAGTCACTTCACGGTGAAATATATTTCACTTCCACGCTCACTTCACTTTTTGAGACCTATTCCCGATTCCACCTCAAGTGAGGTGACAAAAATCACCTCCGTAGAGTGAGATTGGCAGTGAAGAGAAAATGAGAATAGGACAAGTGAAATGATCGAGTTTCCCTGCTCAAAAGTCCCGGAAAGTCGATTGAGCTGAAATTTCGTATGAGGACATTTTTCGAGAAGAGGAAACTTTTTAGCCCGCTTAACCGCTTAACAAAAGTCGGAGGTCAGTTTTGCCCTTACGTTTCATTGGCTGCAGCTCAAAAATTTGTAAGTCCCAGAGGGGCTTATTACGGGAGTCACTTCATGGTGAAATATATTTCACTCTCACGCTCACTTCACTTTTTGAGACCTATTCTTCATTCCACCTGGAGTGAGGTGACAAAAATTACCTCTGTGAAGTGAGATTGACAGTGAAGTGAAATTGAGAATAGGACAAGTGAAGTGAGAATGTTTCCCTGCTCAAAAATTTCTAAGTCCCTGAAAGTCGATTTTTCCGTTTTTTAAATAACACCAGATCTTGACATTTTCTGCATTTCTAAGACATGTGGCATAAAAAAAAATTGTTTTTTCGGTATCAAAAAATTTCTCGAAATAGCGTGTATTTTTTCATCGGTAAAAAATTTAAACTTTGACCGCTTTGAGGCAAGGATCGAATTGTGATTCATTTCGTTACTGAAAAATAAATCCAATATTTACCATTAGATCACAAATCAATCAATTTTCCTGGCTTATCCCTTCTTCGTGGAATCATTTCACCATTCAAAATGGTCGTGAAATAATTCCACGCCGTTCCGTTTCCACTTCAGTGATATTGGTGCTTATTACGGGAGTCACTTCACGGTGAAATCAGAGTGAAGTGAATGAAGTCCTATTGCGGGACTCACGTATGTGAGAAAAATGTCGCAAAGTGACATCTGCCGTGGAATCTGTTATTCTGAGGTTATTCTGAGTTTCATATGAGTGAAGTGAAAACGGAAAAAGCGACGTTTCGCGTGGAATTATTTCACGACCATTTTGAACGGTGAAATGTTTTCACGAATATAGGGAAGTTTAAAAATCGATTGATTTGTGATCTAGCGGTAATACGTAAGGGGTTTATTTTTCAGTAACAAGGCGAATCTTTTTTTTTTTTTCTTGAAAAAAATCGGCTCTCTGGGACTTCCAAATTTTTGAGCTGCGGCCAATGGAACGTATGGAATTGACCTTCGAATTTCGTTTAGCGGTAGGGCTCAAAAGTTTCCCCTTGTCGAAAAATGTCCTCATACAAAATTTCAGCTCAATCGACTTTCCGGGACTTTTGAGCAGGGAAACTCGATCATTTCACTTGTCCTATTCTCATTTTCTCTTCACTGCCAATCTCACTCTACGGAGGATTTAGAAATTGTTGTTGTTTCTCCCTCATTTCACTTGTCCTATTTTCATTTTCACTTCACTGTTAATCTCACTTCACGGGACGAATTTTTGTCACCTCACTCTAGGTGGAATCGGGAATAGGTTTCAAAAAAAAAATGAAGTAAGCGTGAGAGTGAAATATATTTCACCGTGAAGGGACTCCCTTAATAAGCACCAATATCGCCTAATTACAATTCCCTGGAGAGAACTTTCATACGTTACGTTTGTCAGACCAGTTTTATTATAATAGGGAGTTATTTTTGCTAGAAGGACAGGGGTATTGCAGAACTCAGATTGAAGGAAGGGTAAATGGTGGGGAGTCTGAGAATAAACCCATGCTAAAGTCCTTTGACAACCGAATGGGCTGATCCTACTCAGATTCGAACCCACGACCACCAGTTTATCAAAGCGGACTCTGTAACTTTGCAGCTACGGAGCTCCCTTACTTTTAATACTTAATTCTCCTCCAAGTAAAAACTCAAAACTAAGACTTTTGTTTTTTTACAATAAAATGTTCGTTGATGCTCAGAGAAGAAATCTGTAAAAATCTTAAAAATAACGAAAAAAGGCATATAATGGAAATCTAATGAATAAAAATGGAGAAATTATTGATAAAACTAAAAAAATCTCCGGAGAGGATCCATATTGTTCTGGTTTACTATATTGATTGTTTGCAATATATTTCAAGCAATTTCAATAAGATACATTACTACAAACATTGAAGCAATCGTGATCGATCTTACAGATTATCACAGCTGAACTCAAGAATGATTCAGAGAACGTTGGCTTTGAACATACTTACCTTACCTTACCAAACAGTTCCAACCCCTGGTGTGGTCTTTGCTATACATGAGAGTTGTCCCGATTCCACTCGGTCCATGGCTGCAGTTCGCCAGCTCTGAAGTCTGCGTAGGGTCCGTAGCTCGTCTTGATCGACCTTACCACTTTACCACCACCAGTTATGCACCACCTTACCAGTTATGCACCCCTCCGTCTCGTCTCTGACGGATTGGTTTCAAGGACCATCTTTACCGGGCTGTCGTCTGACATCCTTAAGACATGTCCAGCCAACTGTAACCCTGCCAATGTTAGCGGTGTGGATTCATTCGCCTTCTCCACGTTCCGTTCTCCATCTGCATTCCACCGAAGATGGTACGCAACACTGTCGAAGACCGCAAGGGTGCGCTGGTCCTCCAGAAGCATAGTCCATGTCTGAGCAGTGTCCTGTAAATGATCAACTTTGTGCGAGGGCGAATTTTACTCGATCAGAGCGTCTTCCGGAGACCAAAGTATGCGCGATTTCCATAATGCGTCGATGGATTTCTCTGCTTATGTATTTTTTCTATTTTAAATTTCATCTGACATCGTGGTTTTAATGATATAATTTAAAAACTAGACCAAAGTTAAAAATACAGTTCGCAATCGTTGTTTAAAACTGAAACAAGAAACATTATATCAAAAACGTGATAGCCTTCTTGAAGACGTTTTCGTATAGTGTTGATTGGATCGTTATCACCGTATACGGTGTTCTTCGGTTCTGGCAGAATAAGTTGTCGTGGACGCAGTACTCGTTCTGGGGCATCATAGATTCTCATGCGCGTTCGACAAATATCTTGACGGGACTCCAACGGCTCTATACCCCTAAAAATTGGAAAATCAACTTCCCGAGTGAAGCTCTTGAAGTTTTTAATACTTATTTGAAAAAATTAGACATCGCGATTTTTAGTGATCCGTTTCACGAATTCTGACCCAGCAGTGAAATATAGGAAATGATTCTTAAATTTTAAACCTCTGATCCCGAGCTAGAAAAAAACTGTCAGGGGGTCGAAGGATTTGAAAAATTGAAAAATTATGTATGCAAAATTGCTTAGTTTAGTAAGGCCTACACTTACTTATAATTTGATTGTTTTTTATACCTTCATCTCTAAACATTAGTATTCTATACGAGATCGAGTTACTTTAAATTTCCAAGCATTGTTACATGATCATCATCATTACTAATGAGGTTAAGGATTCTCTCAATGTCACAGTACTATTTCGTAGCGTTCTAGTAAAAAACATCACCATCTTTTAGGAAACTCCTAGCGATGTTTGGCATGCTTGGTTTTGTTTTTTTTTTTTTTTTTTTTTTTTTTTTTAAGGGGGGATTTGTTAGTAGCTTAAGTATTTATGATAAATATTAGTAAATAATGAGTATGTGTGTCCAATCACAAATGGTGACTTCTCAACACTGTTAGAAATTTGTAACTTTAATTGTTAGGATTTGTTTGCTTTCGCAATTAGGACTTATCATTCGTAGGGATTTAAACCTACTTGTCAGAAAAGGGGAAGTAAACTTACAACTAACTTAATTGCTAACTTATTGGCTATAAAGAGAGCTTATCGTAGCAATTGAGGATTGCAACGATTTTTGTCGAAAATTGTTAATAATTTTATTTGACATAGCTTCTAATGGTTCAACACCAGTAAGTCTATGTAATTCGAGTGTACCAAACCAAGGAGGACGCTTCAAAATCATTTTCAGAATTTTATTCTGAATCCTTTGAAGCGTTTTCTTCCTTGTTGAACAGCAACTTGACCAGATCGGTACAGCATAAAGCATTGCTGGTCTAAAAATTTGTTTGTAAATCAAAAGTTTGTTCTTTAAACAAAGTTTAGAATTCCTGTTAATGAGAGGATATAAACATCTCGTATATTTGATGCACTTGGCTTGTATACTCTCAATGTGCTCTTTGAAAATAAGTTTTTTATCATAAATTAGTCCCAAGTACTTAACCTTGTCGGACCAACTTAAAATAACCCCATTCATCTTAACAACGTGATTATTGTTTGGCTTGAGGAAAGAAGCCCTAGGCTTATGCGGAAAAATTATCATTTGAGTTTTAGAAGCATTGGGAGAGATTTTCCACTTTTGCAAGTAGGAAGAAAAAATATCTAAACTTTTCTGCAATCGACTGCATATGACACGAAGACTTTTTCCTTTTACGGAAATGCTTGTGTCATCGCAGAACAATGACTTTGTGCATCCTGGAGGCAAATCAGGAAGATCTGAAGTGAATATGTTGTACAGGACTGGACCCAAGACTGAACCTTGAGGTACACCTGCTCTGACAGGAAATCTATCAGATTTTGAATTCTGATAGACAACCTGCAGAGTTCGATCAGTAAGATAATTTTTTAAAATTTTGATTAGGAAAATTGGAAAATTAAAAGTTTGCAATTTCGCAATCAAACCTTTATGCCAAACACTGTCGAATGCTTTTTCTATGTCTAAAAGAGCAGCTCCAGTGGAATAACCTTCAGATTTGTTAGCTCGTATCATATTAGTAACTCTGAGCAATTGATGAGTTGTGGAATGCCCATGGCGAAATCCAAACTGTTCATTTGCAAAAATTGAATTTTCGTTGATGTGTGACATCATTCTGTTAAGAATAATTCTCTCAAACAGTTTACTTATTGAAGAAAGCAAACTGATTGGTCGATAACTTGAAACTTCAGCTGGGTTCTTATCCGGTTTTAAAATGGGAGTAATTTTTGCATTTTTCCATAATTTGGGAAAATATGCAATTTTGAAGCAGCAATTGAAAATTTTTACTAAAAATTCCATTGTGCTCTCAGGGAGATGTTTGATTAGTATATTAAAGATTCCATCGTCCCCAGGTGCTTTCATATTTTTGAAATTTTTAATAATTGATTTAATCTCATTCAAGTTAGTTTCAATTATTTCTGCAGGTAAAAAATTCTGGGAAGAAATTAAATCAAATTGACGTGTGACTTCATTTTCAATTGGACTCACAAAATTCAAATTTGAGTTATGAACACTCTCAAACTGCTGAGCAAGTCTTTGAGCCTTTTGTTCATTGGATACAAGAAAACGTTCACCATCTTTTAAAACTGGAATAGGCTTTGAAGGTTTCTTAAGAATCTTCGACAGCTTCCAACATGGTTTTGAATATGGTTTCAATTTTTCAACTTTAGTCTCAAAATTTTGATTTCTCAGAAGAGTAAATCTATGTTTAATCTCTTTCTGTAAATCTTTATAAATAGTTTTAAAAACAGGGTCACGAGAACGTTGATATTGACGTCTGCGGACATTTTTCAAACGAATTAGAAGTTGGAGATTTTCGTCAATTATTGGTGAATCAAATTTCATTTGAGCCTTTGGAACAGAATAATTCCTGGCATCAACAATTGCACATTTTAATGCTTCCAAAGCGGAATCAATATTCACTTCGTTTTGCAAATCAAGCTCATTATTGAAATTTCTCTCAATATGAGTTTTGTATCTTTCCCAATTAGCCTTGTTATAATTAAAAACAGAGCTCATAGGGTTTAAAACTGATTCATGTGATAAAGAAAAAGTTATTGGAAGATGATCAGAATCAAAGTCAGCATGTGTGATCAAATCACTACATACATGACTTTGATCTGTAAGCACCAAATCAATTGTTGAAGGGTTTCTTACAGAAGAAAAGCATGTAGGACTATTCGGAGACAAAATAGAATAGTATCCTGAAGAACAATCGTTGAATAAAATTTTGCCATTGGAATTACTTTGAGAATTATTCCATGAACGATGTTTAGCGTTAAAATCGCCGATTATGAAAAATTTCGAACGATTTCTGGTGAGTTTTTGTAAATCACCTTTAAAATAATTTTTGAGCTCGCGTGTGCATTGAAATGGTAAATATGCTGCGGCAATAAATAAAATGCCAAGTTCAGTTTGAACTTCAATTCCCAAAGTTTCAATAACTTTCGTCTCAAGATGGGGAAGAGCACGATGTTTGATTCGGCGATGAATAACAATTGCAACTCCACCGCCGGAACCCTGAATCCTATCATATCTATGAACCACGTAATTGGGATCATATTTTAATTTTATGTTAGGTTTCAAAAATGTTTCAGTAATAATTGCAATATGCACATTATTTACTGTTAAAAAGTTAAAAAGCTCATTCTCATTGGCCTTCAATGAGCGAGCATTCCAATTTAATATTTTAATTGTTTTATTTAAAATCATTGCTAAATTTTAAATTAGAAACAATTTTAATAGTAAAATTTGTGCCTATTTGAATGGCTTCAAACATTGATTTTGCCTGCAACATGGCGTTCATAAGATCGAACATTGCCTGTTGCAAAAAAGAAAGTTTACCTGCCGTAATAGGCCCCAGGCAGTTGACATTAGAAAAAATATTTTCGGCAGCAATATTAGCTGGAGTGATAGGTGTACAATTATTTTCTAGCCTGTTTTGCTTACCCATATTAACGGTCATTTTCGAACTACCAACACTAGGCGGTATAATGTTCGAACTACCTGTAACCTGTGCATAAGTTAAACGGGTATGCAAAGGAGTAGGTAAACTATGCGTCACTGGTACGCTTGGAGAATTTTGCTTTGAAGTTGGTTTTAATTGAGAAATTGAATTTTGTTTACCTTGCCTTGCCTTAACAATTGCTAAACGGACTGGGCATTGATAAAAATTTGACATATGGTTGCCGTTACAATTCGCACAGCGAAAATTTTTACTCTCTTTCACAGGACATGTGTCCTTTTTGTGAGAAGAGTCTCCACAATTAAGACATTTTTGGTCCATGTTACAGAATTTGGAACCATGGCCATAACGTTGGCAAGTACGGCATTGGGTGATATGCTTTTCACCTCCGCCATACTTCCTATAAATTTCCCACTTTACACGCACATTATACAAAGCATGTGCTTTTTCAAAAAATTTTAAGTTGTTAACCTCATTGCGGTTAAAATGAATTAAATAATTAACAAGGGAAATTCCAGTTCTCTGACTGTTTTCGCCTCGTGATTTTTGTTTCATTAGAATTACTTGGGTAGCGGCTATGCCAAGTAATTCTGTTAAAGTAAGTTTGATCTCATCAACGGTTTGATCGTTGGTGAGACCTTTCAAGACAACCTTGAACGGCTTGGCGTTCTTGGTGTCATATGTAAAAAATTTGTACATCTTGTCAGTTAAATACTGAACAAGACGATCACGACCCTTTACTGAGTCGGCTAATAAGCGGCATTCACCTCTACGGCCAATTTGATAGGTAACTTTAACGTCAGAAACAAACGTTGAAAGTTCCTTTTTGAATATATTAAATTCAGAAGAAATAGTTACCACAATAGGTGGAACTTTCTCCTTTTTTAAAGATTTTATATTTTGTATAGTTTCGTTATTAATAACTTCCATTTCACCAGCTTCTTGCTCAGGCAAAATATCAAAAGGATTGTCACTACAGACACTCGATGTGTCAGAAAGAGATGCCTCTCTTTTCCTCCCCGCAGCGATGCGAGGTTTCTTTTTTCGTCCAGCCATTTCAGGTGATACGAAAAAAGTTAATGTAAATGTTAAATTCAAAAGTAGGTAGTCTTGAGAAAGACTGATGGGAAATAACTTTCAGGCAATCTTTAAAAGACACACTGACAAAACACAAACTTTGAAGCTATAGGCAGTCAAAGACCAGTCCACAAGCAACCGAAAAAACGTCTGATCTGTAGGACAGTTCAAGACGCACTGATGCTTGGTTTTGTTCTTTTGCTCTTTGAATGCTCATTTTGTCAAGGAGGCAGAATTCGAACAAGTCATATATGAAGCACTTGTAAAGATACTCCATAGATATTTGTGCGTCGATTCTTTCCAGACACGTATTCGCGCATTCAATCATTGCGTATGTTTCCGCCTGGAATACTATTGGGCAATGTCACATAAGGAAACATTTTTTTTTTCGAATTTTAAAGATTCATTTCCACCCAATCCTATGGAAGATAACTATTTCCCAGTCGAGATTCTAACACACGATGCTTTAAATATAATTGTAGTTGGTAATTTTCATATGGACTGTCGCATCAGTTACTTACTTACCGATTGTCTTTTAATAGAACCAAACACAGCAATCTTGTCCAAAGTGTTTAATTTATTTTCAACTTCCTAACAAAAAGAGAGCACAAGAGCCAGATCAGACCCGATGCTTTGGCAATAAATTTTGTCTACAATATCAACTCAACCAGAATTCACACAACGTTGTAGAGCATAGCAGCTTTTGTCATTATAAGAAAAAATCTAAGGTTTGTTTGTATGTGGTGCTCGCTATATAGGATAATTGATATAGGTAATGGTTCGATGGATTCTAACGATTTTCGTGGTTCACTCTGCTAAACTGTGTAAAAGCAAAATACATTGCTTCAAAGGCATTTGAACGTAACTTTTCACGCTGGTTACTATTTATATTTAGTGTAACGGTTCTAACTATAATACCTAACAATTTATTGAGATTTAAGTTTGCACATATGTAATTGATAATTAACTAGAACAAAAATACTGCCAAGTTGATCTGACTGATTTCACTGAAAATTGCAGCGGCATAACTAAAACTTACAGCGTACAACAGTAAGTACCTAGGGTGTTTTGTGGCATTCCGGCCGGTAGCCCAAAGTTTTCTGCTTTTGAAATTTACTATAATATGTGGCGCTTGGGCCTCACCGTATTCCTAGCTGAATTATCACTGCTACTATTACAACAGATCACGCGAAAAGGCAGCTTTATCCGTGACACTCAGTTAAGGTCCTAAAATACAATATTAAAATATACCACTTTTGAAATATCGCGTGAACGTACATTTTGTCTCGTCCTGCTTAGTTTACAACCATCTGTGTAGTGTTGGTAGACACCAGTTTCTCACTTTTGCTTGCACTTTTTACGCTATTGCTAAACTATAATAGGTGCGCGCCATTTGCTGAAACCATAATCAATTGTTGCCTATCCTAAGCGGTTTTACAAATATATACAACTCTTACAAAAACCTAGCAACAAACATCGCACATTTGCCATAGAGTTTCTCTAGTAGAAAGGATTCGCGAAATATCATACACACTCGTCTTGATTTTGCGCACAGTATTTCGGAAAGATGGGTTCCGCCAGGATGCCCAACTCGAGTAGATGATTTCGGAAGACGGACATTCGATTGAAGGTTTCCTTCGGTACCGATTCACTGTAGATTTCCTCGACTGGATCGGTCCACAGTCGTTCGGCTAGGGCGGACGCTCGTGGCCACAGTCGTGCGTCCAGTGTGGATTCGTCAACCTGTTCAGTCCACAGACACGCCTCACCCCCGAGAATTTGTCGCATCTGCAGTGACGTAAGTTTCATCTCGTCCCACGGTCGATGTTTGTACACCGTTTGCCAGTTGCGGTACGGAGAGCAGGCTCCGTCAGCTGAATGAAAAGAATAATATAAGAATAATGTTCATTGATTGGAAGTATTTTCCACTGCTTTTACTTACCCGTCGATCGCCAACTGCCAAACCCGCAATCTAGATACCAAGCATCAACGTGCGATATCACTAGTTGAAATCCTGCATTAATTAGTTGGTAGTTTTCCTGCCACTTGCTACCACCCCATATTTGTACTGCAAACGCGTTTTTCGAAAGACACGGGTAATTTGTCAACCCACTGGACCAAACGGCAGCCAGTTTTGGTGCGATGCCTTGATTTGCTACCTGTAGCCTATGGTAGGCCTGCTGCATGAAATCACACCACAATGTTCGCATATCCGACTCGTTGAAGTGCTGCTGCCAGCATTCCAGGTTCACCTCATCTCCTCCCAAATGGAAATAATCTAGCGGCCCCGTAAGATCCAGTAACTCTTCGTAGAGTTTTTGTAATATCATATAAGTGTTGTTGTTTTTTGGATTCAGCTGTCCGCAGGGTGGTTCCCCGCAGTAATAACTCCACGGCTGCTGGTTGATGCATAAACTGAGCTCACCCAGATTATGCTTCGGTCCCCAGTCCCACCCATTGCCAGCATGAGCTGGTGCGTCAATTTCCGGAATGATCTGAATGCCGCGCACCCTAGCAAATTCAACGATTTCCCGCACGTCCTCGCTGGTATAAACCTCATAGTCCGAATAGGCTCCGTAATGCGCCAACTGAGGATAGTGTTTTGACACAAGAGGGAAACTTTGCGAATCCGTAATGTGCCAGTGGAACCGGTTGAGCTTTGAGTGGGACATTCCTACTAGTGTTCGTTTTATCGACTCCACGGAAAAATAGTGTCTCGATGTGTCCAGCATAAGGCCACGGAAGCTACGGAAAAAAAATTGAAGATAGAATTAGCAACAGTTAGTTTTTTTTTTAACACGCGCGTGTTTGTGTGACAGAGTATCGTAATGTTTCGCTTACTTGAATCTTGGCACATCTTCAATTAAGGCTTTGTTGAGTATTTTCAAGAGGCGCTCCTCATCATCGAACCATACCAGTTGCTGCAGGGTGGTAAGAGCGTGCTTTGCACCAAAAAAACTGTTGGTAAAAATCTTCGCCGTTAAGGTACGTGCCGTATCTGCGAGAAAGAGTAGAATTATAAATTCTTTGATTCGATTTGTTTTTGAAATAGAATTAACCCACGTGTTACAGATAAATTGTAACTTTCGTCTGTGTGTAGCGTCAAATGGGTATCCGGTGATTTTTGCACCGTAATCCGAACATCGAACTTATCAAGGTCGTAACGGTTCTCATCCACCGCTTTGTAAAAGCGGATCGTTCCTGGATCATCCGATTCTGTTCCATCGGACGTTCTTCCTCTGGTCACCTCACTACCGTCTGCCAGGGAATAACTTTCCGACTCACTTTTAGTCACCCCGTGAGCCAGTAGTACGGCTCGTAGTTCTTCCCGAAAAACGTCGAAGGCTTTCTTTAGCAAGTTCTCCACAGGTTTGAAGCTGGTTCTAATATATACATTGATATCGGCCACACGGAAGCGAGAAACCTTGCTTCCGATGGTAGCTTTCCCCGTTGGCTGTGGCCAGATATTTATTGGACCGCAGGTCATGGTGCAGGTGAGAAAGGGTACCCGCTTACCTCCAGCAACTTCCGTTTTGTCTACGTAGTGTTGCCGAATGCAGCGATTGTTGACACATTTGTAGGTCCACATTTTTTCCGCAGGACTAAAATGAGATTAAGTAACGAGGTGAATGATTACATTAGGCTAGGATATTTTCTAGCAAAACTTACTTTATTTTCGGCCGCGGCGGGGCTCCATTTAGTATACCTCCGCCACCTCCCCCTGCACTAGCATCGCGGTTAAAAATTCCCGCAAACAGCAACGTCTGAGCAGCAGGTTTTAGTGGGCTTTGATTTTCATTCCAGTAAAGAAACATCACGAGAAAGACCATCACCAGGAGTAGTCCGAACAGCGTCTTCCGCAGAGATCCAGTGAAAGCCATCCTTTTGATAAAGCTTGTAAGTATGGTGGTTTTAAGATTCCGCTGGTGATGATTTCTCTGCAAATATAATGGCAAACAAAACACATTTAGGAGCTTCTGTCACCAATCTGTTAGTTTGCTATTGGTGGGAAGACTTTTTTTTTATGGAATATCGCTTACAAATTCTGCTTTCATTTATACACATTATTTAGTTGTTGCTTCATCCCTACACAAAAAATGCTCGTAATACATTGGTAACTGTCAACTAGTATAAGCCTACAAGAAGCGTAACGAATCACGTCCTTCGGCTGAGCCAATTTCCAGTCGATTGGAGCCGATTCGTGTGAAACCGGGCACGAATCACTGTCTGACAAGAAGATTCTCATGCAGTCTCTACAAGAATACGGATAACAGAACGAAAAGCGAGAAATACAAGACATAATCTTCGAGAGCATTCGGATTTCGTTAGCTGTTGTTGCTGCGTGCTGGTCGCTAACTTTTCGTCTTTTCGGCAGGCATATCCCCACCGTTGCAAACGGTGATAAAAATTTATGCTCAGATTATTCGAATGTTTTTTGATTTCGGCATAAAAAAGTAGAAATGTACAGTAGCAGTAGCTTATCCATTTTGGATGCTAATGCACAGTAAAATCTGGTGGAGGTTCACTCCATTTGGGTGAAAGAAGTAAAACTATTTGCTACAGACAGATAGACTGGTGTTTAACTTGCTGTTTACTTAACTGAACAATAAAAAGGGACTTATGAATAAACTGATTTAGGTTCAACATTCATGTGCATCATATTTATTTATGGCTCATCACACAGTGCAAAATTTTTTTGCCTTGGCTTCTGATGATTTTTTCTGATTGATTTTTTTTATAAAGTTTGATGCGCAAATAAATTCCCTTGAGTTTGAACATATTCCAACTTAATGCGCCATTTTGATTTTTTTAGAAATCGGAAATTTTTTCGATGTTCTTTCGAGGCCATTTTGTTTTAAGACCAAAATTCTAAGAGTTTGTATTAGCATCTTCTTACCCATATTAAAAAAAAAAACAGATTTTAAATCGGATAAAAACTGAGCTCAAAACGGTGACTCTACAAAACCGGTTTTGGCATGGTTTTGGTATATTTCACAAAGCAAAATAACATTGAGTATGTCTGAGCATTAATGGTAATGCGCTAATATCTAAAAGTGGTAGTGAAATTATATCTTATATTAAGTTTAAAAGTCTCAGAAATTGATCTGTCTGATCTACGTAAAATGTCAGCAACATGTCAATTTTGCACCAATTCCCCTACAATACTAAAATAGGTTTATCTCGACGTTAAACTACCTTTTTTGAAATCTGTTTAACGTAATATTAAAAGTGTAAGCGACAATCAAAGATACAATAACAATTTGTCTTCACATAATACTCTCCTTTTTGCGGGGAGGGGGTTCAGGTCGTGTTCAAGTTAGGTGTGGGTTTGAAAATCCGAAACCAGACTATATCAAATAAGCATAATTATGAGATAATGATGGCTAATATCATGCTACTGGGTCGAGTACGGGTTCGAAAAACATCAAACCCGACCATCTCTATTTTGTAGCGTCTAAATGTTTCACTTGCTGTTCAACAACAGCCATAGCTTACTATGAAAACAAATGTAACTTTTTTGTTCCAGCATAAAACTGAAAGCAGTCTTCAGCAAAGTTGTAGATTATTCTATTACATACAACTTTGCTAACGAAACTTTTTCTCTATGTAATATCGATTTAAAGAAGTTTTATTAAAGATGTAAATTAAGTTTTATGCTTCTAACTTTTTTGTTTGATTTTTTTCTAAGTATAAAATTAAAGAATTCAAGGCCCTATCATCTTCTTAAAAAATGTGAAGACACTATGCTGAGATTCCTTTTGTTTCAAAAGAAATAAGTAATTTTAACAATAATTAACCCTATTTGATACTGCGAATTGAAGAAAGAGAGAGACGCTCGGTCACCGCCATTTTGAAGCTTCAGGTTAATACTACAAAATGATGGAAAAGTTACTCGTTCGACTCGTCACAACTTACGGAACGAGCGTTTAACATTTTTGTGGTGTGTATATGCAAATGCAGACAGAATTCGCTACCGAGGTAGTTCGATAACCAACTGTAATTTTAATTGATAGGTACAATTATACTCTCTGGAGTCATCCGTGAGTTTTGCAACCAACTGAACGTTTCGATGACCTACCCGCAGATATAATAAATCGCTATACAAAGTGTGAGACACACAATCTCTCAGATACAAAAAGAACTTCTACAAGGCAATAGTAGCGGATAATCGATTTTATTCATAGGGGAAATTACCTTCCCAGCAGTTTGATTGGCATAAAGAACATGTCAGAGACATTACAGATTTCGGGGTCGAGTTCCGTCTGGATGAGGAAATTTTTTTCTAAATCGGAATCACACCTTTTGTCCTGGTTCATTTTCCGCATTCTCGTAAATTTGCTCTTTATCAGTACCATTAGCCGATGTGAGATTGTGCCAGTGGGGGTGGAGGTGCCACACAAACCCATTGTTTGTCAGCCATCCCATGGCGATCACAAGACAGATTTTTTTCGAACTGAATTTCTATTTTTAACAACGGCTTTTTCCCGTTAACACGCAAGTTCATTAAGCAGACAGTATATGAAGTAGAGAGAACGAAAATAAGCGAACTGGAAATATGATACATATTTGGAAAAATATACCGCATCCCGACGGGACAAGAACCCGCAATTTCCCTGCCTCTGGCATGGTGTTTTGACCAATTAAACTACGAGGGACGGTGGTACTGTTCCACAATCTATATTGTATCACATTCCGCTGTCGACTTATTCTATTGCTCATCCCTAACTACACACACTGCTGTGCAAGCGTTATTTATAGACTGAAAGGAATGTCTCATCACACACAGAAGAGTCAGCTGATGCTGATAACTCTTATAGACCTGTAAGATCGAGACCAAAGTCAGTCTGCGTCGTGCTTGCAAGTGCGACACAACTACGGAAGGTGCTCCGTACGGGCTAAATTTTTTTCGAACTCGTCGGGATGCGGAATATATTTCCAAATCTCTATCATATTTCCAGTTCGCTTAATTTTCTTTCTCTCTACTTTATATACTGTCTGCTTAATGAACTTGCGTGTTAACGGGAAAAAGTCGTTGTTAAAAATAGAAATTCAGTTCGAAAAAAATTTAGCCCGTACGGAGCACCTTCCGTAGTTGTGTCGCACTTGCAAGCACGACGCAGACTGACTTTGGTCTCGATCACACAGGTCTATAAGAGTTATCAGCATCAGCTGACTCTTCTGTGTGTGATGAGACATTCCTTTCAGTCTATAAATAACGCTTGCACAGCAGTGTGTGTAGTTAGGGATGAGCAATAGAAAAAGTCGACAGCGGAATGTGATACAATATAGATTGTGGAACAGTACCACCGTCCCCCGTAGTTTAATTGGTCAAAACACCATGCCAGAGACAGGGAGATTGCGGGTTCAAGTCCCGTCGGGATGCGGTATATTTTTCCAAATCTGTATCATATTTCCAGTTCGCTTAATTTTCGTTCTCTCTACTCCATATACTGTCTGCTTAATGAACACAAGACAAATCTTTCTTGAATAAGTTTCCTCGAACACCTAACCAAAAAAGACTAGGCTTCTGACCCGGAAGAGATGGTTGACAAGTCGCGGGTTGGACAGCTCAATGTCACCCCCATTGGCACAATCTCACCCCGGCTGACGGGATAAAAAAACTTACAGAACCTTCCCGCCCCAGCAGTTCCACTTATGCTTACTTTCATGAGCCTAGAATATTTTGATGTCTCAAAGGTAAAGCTTCGCAGATTGTTGATCTGCTGTGATAACGTTATTAAAACTGATGTCGTGAAAGAAAACTACGCTGATATAGGCAATAACAAACTTGGTAAAGCACACACAGCAGATAAATTCCATGGAAATGTCCTAATTTCAATATCATTTTCTAGTTATCATTTTTATTTGACTGAATCTTAGCACAATTGTCTCAATGGTGTCAAGATGTATTTTGTGCTATTTGTTTTTTTGAATTACGACTATATTTTGAGAAGAGTTTATGTAGAAATGGTATTGATGATTACTAGGGATGTCACGGATATCCTCATCCGCATCCGCAAATGCGGAATATCCGCATCCGCATCATACCATGCGGATATTGAAAAAAAAAAATCGCTTCATAAAATTTTGTAGAAAAATTTTCCTTGGTGTATTTACTGCTCGCTTAAATAACTTTTGCACTGAAGAGGGACATGGTCATGTGAAATAAGCAAAATAAAACACAAGGGATGCTACGGATATCCGCAGGCGCATCCGCAAATGCGGAACATCTGCATGAAAATTGATATCCGCATCTACATCTGCATCCGTAATCACATATCCGCATCTGCATCTGCAGATGTCTGAAAAATCACATCCGTAACATCCCTGATGATTACACAGTGCAACAAAAATGTACTGTTTCTTCTGCCTTGGCTTCTATGTATGATTTTTTTAAGTTGTTTTGATGCACAACTAAATTTCCCCGAGTTCGGCCCCGATTCACTTTGAGGGGCTACAAAGGGCCATTTTGAATTTTTGAGGAATCGGAAATTTTCGATGTTTTTTGGGGATCGCTACAGAAGGCAGAATCAGAAGCACGAAAGGCAGAATCATGAAAGGCAGAATTCTATGACCGTACACACAAGGCAGAATATTTCAAAAGGCAGAATTTCGAAGGGCACGAAAGGTAGAATCACTGGTAGCAAAACCTGACTCACGATAGCCAAGTGCGTGATGGAAAATTGGTGCGAATCCTGGACACGGTATCAAAGCTGCTACTCTAAATTTATTATTTAATATTACTTGGTAACCAGGCATAATAACTGGTCACAAGCAATGACCAGTTTTAATGGAAGGTGCAAATCAAGCCTAATTATTAGATCTGAAACGCGCAAACTGGTTTGGCTCAGGTTCTAAAGACTCTCACGGCATCGCGGATAGTAATTTTTTGATGTTAAGTATAACTTACACTAGTCTCAAAGGCTTGTTGATTATAATTAACATAAAACAACTCATGCGGCGGAGACGCATAATCGAGGGCAAGGAACCGAGGCGGCACAAAGTCGCCGTGGTTTTCGCGGTCCGAGCCGGCCGCCGACCTGCCGTCGGAAGCGGCGGCCTCTCGCATACAAACAACTGATCTACTGGTTTTCTAGGATTATTCAAACAGGTTTTCTTTCCCTCAGTTAAGTTCGAACGAGCGGTAGCGAGTAAGGACAACATACACTTGGACAATGGAGTCGGCCAAAGGCCGCGTGTGTGTGTTGTTTAAAAGAAAATAGGCCATTTTTTGATTCTGCCATTCGTGCTCTTTGTTATTCTGCCATTCGTTATTCTGCCTTATGAAATATTCTGCCTTTCGTAATTCTGCTTTTCGTGATTCTGCGTTTCGTGATTCTGCCATTTGATTTTCTGCCTTTCGTAGGAGACCCGTTTTTTGGATGTTTTTCGAGTATGTAAAGAGTTAACGGCAATGCGCTAATATCTAAAAGTGGTAGTTAAATTATGTCTTATATTGAAAAAGTCTTAGAAATCGATTGGTAGGTGTCTGATCCACGTTAAGTGTCAGCAACATATTAATTTTGCCCTTATTCCCCTACAATTCTTAAGTAGGTTTAGCTCGACGTTAGATTAACTTATTTTAAATCGTGTTGGTGTAATATCAAGAGTGTAGGCGATACTTAAAGATACAATAACAATTTGTCTTCACATAATACTCTCCTTTTTGCGGGGAGGGGGTCTTATTTTTGGCCAGAACCTTTCAAAACATAAAAATCTCACTTCAGCTGAGACCGAATCATCGCGTCTTCGATAAAGTAGATTCATTTGAAATGTATTATTGACATTTCATTTTAATCGCAAAGGTGTCCATAAGCCATTTCTGCAGAGAGTCAATTCATCAATGTGGTTTCATCATCAAAGTTATTTGTTTTAAGCTGTCAATGTTTCAAAATAAAAAACTGAGGTGTACATGCCTAATGTGTCACAATGACTGCACGTAGTACTTTATGGGCCTTCGTTGGCAGTTTGAATAGGAGAGTAGATAAATGTTTATGGTTCATAGACGATTGTTCACGGAGTAGTGAATCAATTTGAATCAAAAATCATACATAGGAGCCAAGGCGAAAAAAATGGTGTACTGTGTTCCCTTACTAACACGCAGAGAATCCTGAGTCAGAATCCCCAGGATACCGATTACCACGGTGACGGAATCGTGAAAGGAATCGCAAACACGATCTCGAGGATTCCCACTCACGATTCTTATTCAAGAATACTAGAGCCATATACAGGGCATTCCACTGATCAGTGTAACGTCTTCGACAAAATTGCAGGGAATAATTTTGCCATTTGAAAAAAAAAATACACCGTGAAAACTTTTTCACGAGTGAAAAAAAATTGAGATAATTAAGCTTATATTTGATAATAATTAAAAAGCATACTGAAACATCGTAGCATTTTTTTCATGATTTTTCATATCGCCTCGTAGCAATTGATCACAACATTCCAACAAACCCCCTGTAAATAATAATATTATATAAACCCCCCTACCTCAATCTGAAAAAAAACGTACAAAAATACAAGCTATTACATATAAAAATAACATTCTTGTTTCGACAAAAAAATTTAACATTTTTTGACAAAAAAATCTGTCATTCTAAAAAAATACTACGTTGATCTTCTCATATCCTTTCTTTCCCCACTCCCTTGTCGCAACTCATCACAAAACGATGATATCTTTCATCTACCGATAAATGCTACTTCGTTTAAATATGCTCCCCTACCTAACACGCATGCGGTGCTTGATACGCGTCTTCGGGTTGGCACGCAATGAATGAACAGTACCACACAGCGAATATTTCTTTTATGGTGCCTTCTCTATGGTTACACGGAGCGTCCGGTGTGATTCTAAGTCATTGTTTCTTTGCTTTGCGCCATCTTCTTGTATTTTGGTATATGTGTGGCAATTAGTTCACAGTTAAAGCGTTGACGAAATATGCCGGTGACTTTTTATTTTGTTCTATTTTTTTGGGTCGGGTTTCGAGATTTCAAACTCGGGTTCGGGGTTGAAAATTTTTGAAAGTGTTGGGTACGGGTCGGGTTCGAGTTTGGTGAAAAAAAAAATATTCGGGCTTGGGTTGGGTTCGAGTTTAAAAACGTCGGGTTAAGGTCGGGTTTGGAGGACACGAAACCCGACTACGGTCGAAAATGCATCAAAAGATACACCATTCGATTTGTTATGACATCCAGAATCCCCAGTCCACATTTTGAAATAGTCGTGCGGTCGTGAAGGCCACAATCTCACAGTGCACAGTGGACTACCCAGCAAACAAATTGGCAAACAAACTTATTTGGTGAAAAATGACCATTGACCATATAAGATGCATGAAATGCGCCTATGTGTACAAATCTGGAGGCCATATACGTACATTGTAAAAAAAATGGTTACGATTTTGTATAACTCCGCAGGCTACCTTAAATGGCCTTATTTGAAACTTCAAATTGCATTCTACAGCAAGCGAACGACTTTAATGCATCTTAGTCATTTATATGTCGGTGGATAGATAAAATGTGTAACAATGGTTTGATATAATGTTTAACATTGTTGCTTTACTGCTTAATGGTGAAAAAAGGTGAAAAGTTCCAAGGTCAAGCTTTCCCATACATTTTCCTCGCTATTGGTTTGCTTCCCGAGCACGGATAACAATAACATGGACGGAATTAATTCCACTGCCTACATATTTTGACTCAACAAAGTGTTTTGTTCCGTTTGTCTTTCTCGAAACTACGTGGCCACGCCCTCATGGCAAAAATCTACGCTGAACTCGATACAAAAGACTGCGTGTAGAAAATTTAGCTTCAGTCTAGTTTGTCACACAATAGCGAGTGGAGTATAGCTGTTAGAGGTACGCGACATTGAGAATCGAGAACTGCATACGAGTCATCTTCCAGGCACTGCGGAACATGTTACCTTTATTTTGCATACGGCAGCAACAGTTACCATCGTACGCTGCAGAATATTTAGCTGGCACAGCTACTGGAGGGCACAGCGGAGAGCAATATTTATTAGCGCGGTCAAGCAAAATATTCAATGCTACCGAAGGTGCGATCATCAGCGTTCTGTAGCACGAATTTCTAACTGAAGATTATGGAATCGGTTCTTTTCAGAACTATAGATGCTCGAAGATAAGAGTTATGAGAATTTTCGCAACTACTTCTAGTGTAAAATTTTCATGTATTCTGGCATCGTTATTTTTACAATAACGACCATCAAATATAAACGGTAGTGTTGCCTATGAACAGTTTATCGCAGCATATAATATATACATTTAGTCCTACGTCACCATTTCATACAACCCCTAGGGCTGTATACCTTGTAGTATTTTTAACATTATTTATTACTTTTATAATACAGTTCGAATTTGTTTTCAAGCTTTTTGGCCTTAAAAAATGTGTGCTGCAAGTCCCAATTTTCGCTTTTTCTGATGTAATCACATCAGGCCGATTCCGGCCTTTGAATCATTTTTATTGAAGATTAAAGAAAATTTGAGCATATTATTTTCGATCGTTTATCTAGTCTCTGCAAACATGTCACGGCAATTATGAGCAGAAATTCTGAATAACTGTGTGTCTTTCTGTCATTAAAAAACCGGTTTTTTGATTTGTGGTGGTTTTTAAAGGATTTCATAGTTTTGTATCATATTTTTGTCTATTTTGAAACTTTGAAGTAGCATTCTGAAGCCCTTAGAATATTACTTCATAAAATTTGAATTTAATTCACTCCTTTAGTCGGACTTGGAAAAAATCACTATGAATCTTTGTAAACATTTTTTAGGTATTGATTGAAGCTTTTTAGAGATGTAACTGAAAACCGTCTAAAGGCGGTACTGGGCACTAAAAGGTTAATATCATTTTCGTTGCTTTTAGTCTTTGCACCTGCCTATTCTTTGAAAATTTATTTTTTTTTTAATATTTCTGACCTTAAAAAATTCTCTAAAGCGATTTCAAGGTTAGGTTACTGTTTTTTTTTTTTTCATTTTTGCTCAATTTCCGTCGATCTGGTTCCGCCACTGTTGTGATTAACAGAGATGTTACCAATACGATAGGCCGTCACCTTTGTTACAATTTTAATTTTTAGATCTTTTTTTCATAGTTAAATTTTCGTTCATTTTAAGTTTACAAATAGAGCCGATTGGAATCATTCTTGGCTTCTCTAGTCTTCAAAATATTTTTGAGCGATTTTAAATTTCAACCTTCCCTGGATCAGTTAGTTCAATTTTGTTAGCGATGTAACCGCAAATTATTTATTTTTACATCAAAAAACAGTTTTACAGTTCCATTTTCAAATTCCCTGTTTTCCCATTTTCCCGGCTTGCTGGCTTATATACAAAGATGTCATGCTTAATAAACTGAAAATATGAAGATGCATGAATGCCTCTACACTTTAGTTTTTTGCAATACTAAATATTATGTTGACTAAACTGGCATAAATAGATAAACATGTTTATGTTCCTTTATAATTGTACTAATTGAACACAAATCAACTAACCTTATTGAAATAATCGTTTGATAGCAACATCCCGAAAATATAAATGGCATACCTGAAATGACAAAGAGAAAAAAGAACATCAGTCTCCCTGTTGTTTGAAAATATTCCCTTAACTGAAACGAATATCTGCTTCCAAGGTAACAACTTAACCCAATACCAACTACGGCCTCCCATCATTTCAGGCAGTGAAATCAATCATGAAATTTCAATTCACTTGAAATAATTGAATTCGATTTATGCAACAACAGCAGCCAGCATACAGGACATCAGCCGCCCGCCCGCAAAAGGTGGAAAATTGGAACCGGCAACGACACTGACCTGCCATCTCAGCAGATTGAAACCCTTCCGCAATTATAGTGAAGCGGCGGCAGCTGAAATCAGTCAGTTTAGCGGATGGAAAAGTCACGCCGAAAACAGAGACCGAACTTTTAGATTGAATTTTTAATCCCGTTGTCGGAAGTAAAGTAATCGAATTCGAATGCAAAGAGGATTATGGTGCGTTGTTTTGCACTGAAACAAGCATTGCTCCGGTTTTTCTTTCAGCCTGGTACGTTTGTGTTTAAAAAACCATAGTTTTGTGTTTGACGGGTTTAAATCTTACCTACGTAATAGTTCAAATATATAACGCAAAGAAAGCTACACTTCCAAAAGAGTCAACAACAAAGGGATCCACTACTGCAACACGGATTACGATGTGTTTCCTTATAGGTACGTACGTTGGTTTACAAATCTATCCTTTACTGGAAGAACATACAACGGGAGAGAGGCAGAAAATTTTAACACGTCCAAGCCAAGTCCGTAAGGACCGACAGTTATTAATGGCCAACACCTGTGAGTACGCGCGATTTCCGTTCTGGTTCACATTTTTGATGCATCACAGGAATGTCAACGAATCAGGAAATACGCTGTACTATATATGAAAGAAAATATCGTAATATGTACTGCTCACTATTTCAAGCTAAAAACGCAGAAAAAAAGTTATTCTTATTCCAACCTATCTGAATTGACCCTACTGTACAAGTTTATTTATTTCTCTAAATACAGTTTGTTTTTCAAGAGCAACTTTTATTGGAGTATGGCTGATTTAAAAGAATTTTTTTTAAATCAATATGTTTTTTATATATTTACTATCATTCTACTGACAAATTCTCGATACTTTTTATTTAATAATTGTTTATTTGAAAAGTTGGTAAAAGTTCAAAACATTCCAAAGAAGGAGTATTAAAACGTAATTTAATGTTCTTTTAGCGTATTTTTTCAAACAAAATCGAGTACACTGAGCAAATCGTAAGAATGTGCTTATGCTTTCTTCTACTTCTGTTTTCAAAAAGGCTAACAACAATATCGCACGCTTAGCCTTGGGGCTAATAGCGGTCTCGATCAACTAGATTAGTTGAGAGAATTCGTTATCGATATTGTTTTTGGCACATTTTGTATGTGTAGGATGTACAACGATACACCGTGCCCCAGTGCTGAGTCGAGAAAATTTCCAGCTCGAAAAGATCCTCGACTCGATCGGGAATCGAACCCAATATCACAACCGTGTGGGAGAGCTAGCCGACCGACATCGCTAACCACAGAGCCACGGGGACCACAAAAGGCCTTTTTTTTCAAAAAGGGTGCTGACGTCAAAAACTGATACTATTTATGAATAGCAGAAATTTGCGAAAACAAAAATATCTGTGCAAAAATTTAAAATACTCTACGTCTCCATTTCAACAAAATTGATGTGGTTCTCCATCATAAAAAATACCATGCGTCTTCATTTCGAGACAGCCGTTGTCGCAGATCAACCATTTTTTCTCAAATAAATTTATGCAATGAAATTATGCACAGTTAGAAAGAAATGCTCTAAAGTGAACGACATTTCTAAAAACAAAAAAAAACCTCCATCAGAAAATTAGAAACATTTTATTTATTACAGTTTCTAAGGTTTGTTCCAACCACAATAGTACCGAATACCACGCGCCTCTAATAAAAGGTCGATTGTTATGAATGTTTAATGAAGTGGAATTGTATCCTTTTCACGATGAGCGACAAATTTCCTGCTAATACCGGTACAAGGATTGAACTTCATTCACCAATTGGCTCGCTCTGAATTAAACTCACCTGAATAGTACACTTTAATCCCGGCAACACCGACTATCCAACCCGATCGAGTTTCTCAATCTCCCATACCAGCGCTGGAGCTTCAAACCATACGCTACTTTTGTAGTAAGAACTAGGTACGATATTAACTATACAGCATGCACAAAACCGCGTTCTCCACTACCTGCACTACCAAAACGGAACCAGCCTGAGGAGCGAAGAAAAATCGGATCCTTTCACCGCCCTCAACAATGTAGTGACGCGAACAGACAGCACAGCAACGGCGCGAAAGGATATGAAAGTACCGTGCGTATTCATCGTTTCGCTCGCGCCTCCCTTTCCCCTTCATCAGCTATTCCCACTCTGCGTCAATCGTACTCATGTATACCGTACCAGAAACATCGGCAAAAGGACTCGGTCGTTTTCTTCGTTCGGTCCAGACCGTTGGCTGATTGTTGCCGCTTCGCGGAGTTGGAATAATGCAACGCAATTTTTCTTTTCGGTTTCAGTCCTAGCCAAGGAAGCGTGCCGAGCACATCGTATTGTTTTGAAACCAGCCAAGCTGGCGCGCGCGTTCAGGAAGAAAATGCTTCCAGTTTGAGTCGAATCTACTAGCAGTTCGAACGGAACCTGGCAAAGTTTGTACCCAGCCTAGGGCTTTGTTTTGACCCATTGATTACCATCACAACGAACAACACGGTGATGATGATGATAATGATCTTTGCCACTATCGCTGACGGTCATTAGTTGGGAAATCTTTAACTAACGGATTCGTTGAGTAGTAGACTGAGTGTGTTATCGTCGTATCGGTATTATTCAATTCAATTCGGGAAAGTGTTTTCTTGTGGACCGCCTTGTCAAGTGGTTTGACTGTGTAAAGAAACTTTAGGTGACGTGCTTCCATGTGCTTAGAACATTCCATCGTCCTTTACCTGAGTAGGAGCAACGACACGGACGTTCAGGATTCAACCGGTTTTCTCAAAGGGATATTAGCTCCCGAACATGCAGTGTGAACCCAGTTTGCCGAGTACCTTTTGAAACGAAGTTTAGTTCCGGTTATGCTTTTGTGTCAAAAACAAATAATGCTGCTGGTTCTCGATGACATTTAGATAGAAAATTTGGTGCTAATTGAATGTAAGAGGTTTGCTGAAATTTATAGATGGCCATAACGTGTAGTTGGAAAAGAGGAAACTAAAACATGACACATTGAATAATTTATGGCCGAATATTTCGCGCGCGCCTAATTACAGTGGAACAACCTTGAGTAAGGTATACTTTATACGTTGGACAACGTTTGTTCTCGCATCGGCTAGTGCACAATATCACTAGCGACAAAAACTGGCAACATAAAAGTGAGCAAATGTGTATGTCAACACTATCGATCTAGTACTGCTGGTCACGCGGATGACGCTGCTCTCTCCGATATCACGCTTCCGCTTGTACGTTTGTGTGATACCGTGTGAAACTGTGATGAGAACTAGTGTGAAATAGGGCGGAAAACTGGGTGCGGAAACGGAAAACGCAATTTCGGACCGCTTTGCCAATGCTTGCGGTAAGCTTGGTGGTGGTATAAAAAACAGAACCCGCGGGGTGCTGGAATAACGAGAGGAAATTATGCGACAGCAAATTAACATTTATATAGCTGTTAAGGGGCGAAGCTCTGGCCCTCGATATGGCAGTGTCAAACGGGCCGACGGTTATCGTCGACATAATCGTCGTCGCTTTGAAAATATGATCAGCTAGACTTTGACGCCGAGAACAACAGAGTGTAGTGTCCCGCGCTCGGTTTTCCACTGATTAGTTCTGATTTGCATTGTTCTGTCTGGCCCAATGTAGGAAATTGGATCCATGATTAAACCCGTTGTTTTATCTCTCGGATGAATGTATGTTGAAAGTATAGAAGATTGAAAAATGCTTTATACCCGTTGGAAAATTATCCACTTTTGAAAAATATATTAACATTGTCAGACGACAGCAGAGCAGTAGTTTATATCTTCATCTCACCGAGAAGTAAAAATCACTCTCATGAATGAAATATGGAATTTTATGGATTGAATTTCTCGAAATTTTTAGTACGGTAGTACGGATTACGAAATAATAAAAAAGGAACATGGTAACATTAGTTGGGTTCAAATAAAAAAAAAACATAACAATTTTTTTGTATACAGTGAAAATTGAAACTGTGCTTTTTTTTTCAACAATACTTCCAAACTGATAGTTTTTTTAAAAATGGAAGTAAGAAGTATTTCATACTATAAAATACTAATTCTTAGTTCTGTTACTCGAATGAGAAACAATTATTCCTGGAGACAAACCATGAACTGGAATAGCGGAATTAACCAAGTTTAGGGCCAAACATAAACAAATATCCTATCGATAAACATCCATAACCAATTATTTTATTTGGTGGTCCTTTGAAGGAACAATATTAAACTATACTTTGAATAACAATAACTATGCCGAAATAGAGATACAAACCGTATTTTGTCATTTTGAAGAGCTAGAGACCTAGGAGAGCCTATCGATTTACACATTTGTTTTAATTCTTCAGCTCATTTAACAAAATGTCAAATGTTGACGGAGGTATATTTTTTTTATCGTGGAGATAGAAACTTCTCTATCTCCATAATATCAGATGCGTCTCCATTAGGCATTACAGTAATTAAGCGTCTCCATTGAGAAAAGGCTACTGCAACTTTTCAAAGGAGATGCTAGGCTGCTTCATCAAAAAAAATATGTCCAAAATAAAAGAAAACCTACCTCCGTCAAATATTCAAAAATATACCTTTCATCAAAAAAGTTTTAATTCTTTTTGCATAGATGACCAGATTTAGTGCTATTATTTATTTTCTTTGAATCACGACTCATTTTTGGGAAGCTGTGTAAAATGCTATGTTGAAATGGTAAGCAAAGCCTTGATGCTACATTCCGATTCGGAACTCGACCTTCTGTTTATTAATACACAAACTTCGCAGTCAACTGTTAAGTGTACAGGACAATTGAGGGGCTAGCGCTACGATCCTACTAACACTAACAGTCTCTCCCGAGCCGAGACACGAACCTACGACAACTGGCTTGTTAGGCCAGCATCGTACCTCGAGACCAGTGGGAGGCTGTTGAAATGGTATCGATGGTTATAAATGATTTTAGAGCCAAAACGGTTTGTTTTATCGATGGGACTTTGTCGGAAAAGTTGTAGATAACAATTTAATCTGTATGGAAAAAATATAAAAGTGCTTATTTTCTAAAAGTTTATTTTTTATGTAAACAGCAAGATATTAGCTAAATTTCGATGGCTGTTCGATCATGAAGATATGAAAAAAACGGAAAAGGGTAAAATTTTTCATGAAAACGAAAATATAATAAAAGTCAGAACGTTTGGTTTTATTGGTATGACATCTTCAGCAAAGTTGTAGAGAGTAGTTTTGTCCTTCCAGATAAAATACACTGTATGATATAGCTTCACAATGAGTTGTTTTGTTTCAATTCCAATGAATCCTATCTTTGGAAAAAAAGTCACCGAATTTGGAGACTCAAATACCCTACCGCTCTATTCATAACCAGTTTTGTAACTTCATATCATAACGATGATCAAATTAGAGCAAATTTAGCAAACTGCAGCTCGTGAACCAAAATGAATAAATTTTAACCTGAAATATCGGTATTTTCGATCCCAAACTAGCTTTGATTGATATTTTTGAGTTTAGAAATCATCATTTATCATGAACATATCGAAAAAAAGCACATTTCCAATAGAGTGTATGGATCAATTTCACCCCGATTTATCTCATCAGTACCTTATAGAATTCTCGAATTTTTTTCATGAAGTAGACGATAGAAATTTCACCAATAGCCATAAAGGTTTTCTAGAGCACATACCAGTACTCGTTTTTAATATATACTATTGCGGGAAAAATGTACAAGAAGCTAGTTAATTGGAAAATATTATAAAAATTAATCAGTTTCATCCCATTAAGATACCATGGAATGGGATATAACAATAACTCTGTTTAAAATAAGATACCAACTGTATTTTTCCATGTTGGAGGGCTCGAGACCTTGGAGACGCTATCGTTTCACTTTTTGTTTTGTATTCCTCAGCACATGTTACACAGAATATCAAATTTTGCCGGTGGTTTTTCATTTTGGGAGATATATATTTTTTATCTTTAGAATATCACATGCGTCTCCTTCAAGCATAACAGTAGCCAAGCACCTCCATTGAAAAAGACTACTATAACTCGTCAATGAATGCGCTTGGTTGCTGTACTAAAACACATTTTTTTGGAATTCCTCAGCATACTCTACACACAATGTCGAGTTTTGACGGAGGTATTTTTTTATTTTAGAGATAGGATTTTCCTAATCTTCAAAATATCAGATGCGTATCCATCAAACATTAAAGTGGCCACGCGTCTCCATTGAAAAAAAAAAAAAATACTGAGCGTTTCCATGCCAAATAACCTGGAAATTCGCAAAAAATTGACGACCTAATTTTTATTTGAACGAAACTTTGCACACATGTTTAGCTTACCAAACTGAATATTTTCATAATTGAAGAATTTTTTCAAAGAAGCGTATGCATATTGGCAAAGGTTTTGTTCGAGGCGTTGTAGTTCAGAAACCATTGATTGTACATAAAAACTGCTTTAGAACGAATTGTAAGGAACTAATAAACTGCCGTTCTACGCATAGTTGTCCCATGTTACTTTTGGTCAATTTTCGTTTTTTATCACCAATGAGTCTATTTTTATGTATATTTTTGAAAAACTTTCAAAAATAACATTGTTTGTTCCGAAAGTCTTGAAAAACCATACCAAATCTGTTTGTCCCATCGATGATTTTCTACACATATTTGTCCCACTAGATTTTTTCTATTCTAATCGATCTCACTAATCACTAATTCCCATATTTACAGCTTACAACTTGGGAAGGGCTACAGAGCAATAAAAACCTCTTCTTACAACGTTTAGCTACATTACGGGTGTCAGAAATTCGGTACCAAAAATCACTTTGCTTGATTATTTAAATGCGGTACGTTCTGAATATCTTTTCTGAATGCCTTTCCTTTTCGAGCACAAGAAGATAAACGCATGAGATTCATACTAATTGAAAGTTATAAGAACTGTCTTTTGTGTGTAGCCAAAATGGTGAAAGTCTAAATATGGGCAATCTGAAAAAACAATTCCCCTTTGTAATTGTAAGTCATCAAATACTTATTCAATGAACTAAACTTTCATCTCGACTATCATTACCTACTTATAAGGACAACATGATTAGCGTGATCATTTTCGTGAATGATTAAACAGCCTTGTATCTCCAAAACGAACTTTGTATTAGGAAACATCGAATGCACGTGGTGGGACTGATATGCGAAGAAATTACCTATTGGAAGGCGAATTTCTCGGCATTATTGTCCCAGTGGATATTTTTATGGAAACGAGTGTTAAACCGCAAAACACTCAACTAGATTCATTGAAAACAGTCTATTGCAAGGTAAAACTGCTTAAAACCCATGACTGCATTTGTCACATTGGCGTAATGCGTAAAAGCATTGTGAAACTTTAACATCGTTTTTCTCGTTTGCATGATTTGGAACATGGGACAAATATGCGTAGAACGGCAGTAAAGCTTTACAGAAAAAATATACCCATTTGAAAGAAAATTTTTTTGACTAGAATAAATTCGAAATAAACACTAAACTGTGATTTAAAAAAAGTTTTGAATTTTAGTTTGTTTTTTTTTTCTTATTTTTTTTTTAAATCCTGAAGTTAAAACCAGCGTTAAAAAGTGAGCGAGAAGCAAAACCTTTTTCCTCCTTTCTGCTTGAAAACGAGACATATGCTACGCTTCTCAAGTCTTTTACACACACGCTTTCGAGATACACTTCATTCTTCATGCATTCCCCTGAGTAGCAGCAAGAGCGCACCGACACGCAAAAACTCTTTTGTATTGCTACTCAGCGATTGTAAAAGAGTACGCGAGTTCCTACTTTCGAGTAGGAGCACTCGACTGAAATTGCTCGACTAGGAGGAGTGCTTGAAAGACTGTGCTCGAAAACGATTATGCTTTCTTCCCGGCTTTGCTTCATGCACCGACAGCCGGCAGTGGGACGAAGAATAAGTAAATTAGCGCAACGTGTGGGGTATCGGACTAGAAAGGTGAGGAGGGAACTTACTATCACTTGCACGCACCCCTCGGCTCGCCGCGAGTTGATGCCAAATAGTGACGTTGCTTTTTGCGTTTACCATTGAGTTCGTCTAGTTGTTTACATTTGAAGCATTTACTAATACAAGAAACATGCACTCCTCACTTCTCTTTTATTCTCATTGGGGGCATATGATCTCGGGAGCAAATGCGAGCAAGGAAGAAAGCGAAAAAGAACGAGAAATACCTTGAATGGAGAATTCTCCACTGTGTGATAGCTGTAGCGACGAGAACCTCACATGAGGTGTTGCATGCTGCTTACGAGCGAGACTAACAATACTGCTTAAACGCAACTTTTGATAAAAAGTTCAGAATGGAGAAATGAAAATATTTTTAGTTTTTTTAAGACAGTTTCTTAAAACGTATTCAAATTTGGTATTCAATCGAGAAATTAATCGAGAATAATCGAATTCCAATTGAGAGTTATTTGTGAATCTCCAGCAACAAACATAGAGTTGTTGAAATAAACGATCGAGATAACACACGATAGCACACGAAATGACATCAGAGAACGGGAAGAATAATTCAGAAGTTAATTCCGTCCTTTGAATTACTCAACTCGTGGGAATAAAGCTCCTTCAAAGTTAACATTACCCTAACTTCTCAATTATTGCTCAAGTCTCTTTGTTGTCAATGAATAAGTTATGTTATATAGATCGTATATTTCAATAAATCTATGCTTGTTGCAGGAAAACTACAAATAACCCACACAAAAAAATAATAGTTCATGAAAAAGCATTTTGATTATTCTCAGGTATGTTGAAATCAAAAAAAAAGTGAAACTTAACTCCTAAGTAAAAATTCGTTTTATATTTCTCCATCCAGAACTTTTTATCAAAAGTTTGGAAATAACTACAGACCCTGTTCGATTTTGGCACGTTTTGTTTTTGGCATGGTTCAATTATGACCAGGCTTCGAAACGGTCAGCATTTTCATTTGATCTCGCTTCCTTAGCGAGCGTCATTGTAGGCCTTCGCTCGTTACTGTAAAACAACCGTCGCCTCTCAAACAAAGGAAAGGATGGTCATTTGATACTCGCGTATCGAAAAAGTTGCACTCTGTCATTCGTTTGGCGATGTTATTTTGGCATATTTCTGTCTACTTTGTTCTATTTATGTTGTGAAATATTATTACAGAATCAATGATATAAATAATTTTTCAAATATCCGAACTCATCGTGCGTAATTCTCATTTCTAGAAAAAATGTCAAAATACATTTGAAGAAAAAAAAGTTGTTCAAGAATGTTTTAATACAGAGAGCCTTGGTAGCGGCAGAGGAAGAAGAAGACGATTATCGCAGTGAAAAGTGGTTCTACCGTGACAATTTCGAAGCCTGATTTTGACACTGTTCAATTTTTGCACATGTGACAAGCACGAACGTAAATTCATATTTTTAGTTTTCTCGCTTTCTCTTCAAAAGATTTAGGTTTGATAACCGCCAAAAGAGAGGTATTATGGTTCTTATCGGTCAACCTTTTCCATAGATAAGGCCAGGACAGGTTCCGATAATATAATGGCCATGATCAAAGCAGTACTTAGGACCGTACCACGCCTTTAATGTCGGGTGGTCATATCAAGTGTCTATGTCGTTAAAGGTCACATGCGGACCTGTTCCGGATACTCCCAGATTGGACGTTTTGCCAAAATAGAATGAGGCCTTTACAGTGATGGCGAAAATCTAAGCATATAAAAATGGAGCTCTGTCTGTCTGTCTGTCTGATCCATATAGGCTTGGAAACTACTGAACCGATCGGCGTGAAATTTTGTGTATAAGGGTTTTAAGGGCCGAAGAAGGTGACTAAGATAGTTCGAGACCCCTCCCTTTTCTGGAAGGAAGGAGTCCCATACAAATGAAACACAGATATCTGCACATCTCAAAAACTGACCAAATTGAAACCACATTTGGCATATGCATGTCTTTAGCGGTAACAAACATGGCCAAATTGGTTCGACACCCCTCCCTCTTCTGGAAGAGAGAGATTTCATACAAATGAAACAAAAAACTTCTGCACATCTCTAGAGCTAAGCAAGTGAATGGAACCAAATTCGACAGGTGAATATTTTTAGGGATAACAAATATGCCCATAATGGTTTAACACCCCTCCCTCTTCTATAAGGGAGGGGTCCCATACAAATGAAACTCAAATTTTTCACAATTCCAGAGCTAATCGAGTTAATGGAACCAAATTTAGCATGTGAAGGATTTTGGGGGCAAAAATCATTTTAATGGTAGTTCAACACCCCATAGCCGATAATGACCGATTTCCATCCAATAAGAGTACCTCCGGAACCAGAATGATGCACAGAAGCTAGAAATCGATCACAGACACCATTTTGAATTCTAGGATGGCGACTTCCGGTGTCTGGAAAACAGCCGAAAATGACCAAATACCACCAGAAACCAGAACCAGAAACCAGAAAGACGCACAGAGGCCAGAAATTTTGAAATTCAAGATGGCGACTTTTGGTTTCTGGAAAGCAGCCGAAAATGACCAAATAACACCCAATATTGGTGTTTCTTGAACCAGAATGACGCTCAGGGGGCCAGATTTTGTCTCCAAATGCCATTTCGATATCCAAGATGGCTACTTCCGGTTTCGGAAAAACCGCCGACAAAAACCGAATATTACTTAATATGGATATTTCCGTAATCGAGATGATGCATAGAAGCCAAGCATTGACCCTGGACACTATTTTGAATTCAAAGATGACCACTTTCAGTTTCTGGAAATGTTTAAAATCATTAGATTAAACACAAAAATGGGCGAGACGAAGTTTGCCGGGTCCGCTAGTAATGAATACACTTGCAGTTTTGGTTAATTTTCCATATTTGGGCACTGATTTCAGTTGTTATATGATGTTATGTTACGTCATTACAATCTGCAGACACTCTTTTTAAAACAGGAATGGAGAAATAACTGGAATTTTTCTGTGTCGGTGATTCCGAAAGTTGTTTGCGTGAGTTAGTGTTTTTAAGGTGGCGGAAAAAATAAATACACTATTAAAATATATATACAAAACATTCCAACTAAATGTTACAAAACTCACTTTCAATATTTTGTGGTATGTCCTTTGTTTCGTAAGATCATATTCAATCTTCGGAGTATGTTTACCACCAGATTTTCACGAGTAGAAGCTGGAATTGCATACCACGCTTCAATAAGCCTGTGATATTCTTTGAATGATGCTTTGCAACCTACAGGGTGACAAAAAAGTCCGGTCACACAGGAAAATCTCAATATTTCAAAGAATAATAAGAAAATCTGAATCTGGTATTCATAGCTTTATTCAGTAACTCATAATTACTCGGAATTACACCACCTTTCTCTGATCGAACCAGCTTCAGACGTCTCGGAAAGTCGTCGCAAGCGGCGCGCACGTGCTCCATTGGCATCTCGTCCCAGATTTTCGTGATAACTCGCTTGAATTGCTCAAAATTTGTTATTTTATAGTCGTTCAGCTTCGACATCATGTATCCCCACACGAAATAATCCAGTAGATTCAGATCCGGAGACGACGGAGGCCATTCATTCTTCGAAATGAAGTCGGTCAAGTTTTTCCCACACCACGCCTGAACAACTTTTGCGGTGTGGGATGGGGCGCCATCTTGCTGGAAGCAGTAGTAATCGTCTTCAAACAATAGTTCAGCTTGAGGCAGAACATTTTTATTCAAAACCGTATCCAGGTAGTACACTGCGTTGATTTTGACCCCTTTATCGATAAAAATAAGAGGCAGTTTACCTCTCTTGCAAATGGCTCCCCAAACCATCACTGACGTCATATTTTGGAACCGGGAAACGTTCAGCTTGTCCGCAGGATTGCTGGAGGCTCACACTACAAACTCTATCATTTTGGCGATTGACTGTTTGCTCCAAAACGAACAGCTTCTCGTCCGAAAAAATAACTCCAACGACCGTTGGTACCTCTTGTCCTTTGTAGCTTTGGTAACCCCATGAACCACCTGTTTTTTGTACGGTGTAAGTTTTAAATCCTTGCGCAGAAGCAGGCGGATTAATTCTCGGTTCATTTTTAAGTTCCTGGCCAGCTTCCGTGCAGATTGGGCGGGATTCCGGCGAATCCGGTCTCGTATAATGTTTCAGCCTTGGAGTTCTCACAGACCTTGGTCGTCCAGATCGTGCCTTGTCCTTGGTACCTCCGGTCTCTAGGTACCGATTCATGGTCCGGTACACGAATTTCCGGTTGATTCCGAGCGGTTTTAGGTGTTTGAATATGTGTCCGGGTTTGTACCCTTTCACATTTTCAGCGATAACAGCTGCTCTTAACTCTGCCATGGCTCACAACTCAATGTAAACAAACTGCACAGAAACGAAACTCTACCACTTTGGGCAGCAAAGTTAACCCTTTCATTTGAAATATAGATGGCACCAGAGAGATGCAACGTGTAGGCTACAGGCGACCGCAAAAAAGTGTGACTGGACTTTTTTGTCACCGTGGTCATCTTCCACCAATTTTTCAAAGGATTTAAATTAGGAGACAGCGCTGGCCAATCTAATAATTTTGTATTTTCGTTTGAAAATCTTCTTTGTGTTTTCAATACTGTATGTTTAGGATCGCAATACTGCATAAAGATCCAGCAAAGTGGCATGTTTTCTTCGGCATACCTACTCGGTTAGGTACTACTAAGTATTATTATTCAAATTAATATAATTTACCATATAAAACCTCCTTCATGTTCAATTTTAATTTCCATCCCTTGTCATCGAGAGCCGAACATAATATTGATCGACAACAAGCAACACGACAACAAGCTCAGCAAGTACACGTACACTGATCTGACCCTAATGAAAAACAACATAAAACCATGCTAAGAAAAAGAAAACATAAAAATCGCATTAGCACTGATTCAAATTTACGTCGCGGTTTGGCCCGCTGCTGTCGCGTAATGATGACGATGCATAAGCACTTTTGTCCAATTTTCGTCAAGCACACAGGAAGAGGCGACTCGGGTAGAAGGTGAGCTTGTGTTTTGTATCCAAGTTTGATTCTTGCGCGGGACAGTTAGAGAAAATGTTTCGTCTGAAAGTCGAATTATTGGCTCAGACTCAATATTTTGATCGGTCGGACTGCTAAGAACCGAAATAAACGCATTAGAAATGACACGAAATTCACTCTCATGTGCCAAGTGTACACATAATACATAATTTGCGTGAAGGTTCAGTACATGGATGTAGAACGAAGCGTCATTGGAATGATTGATTGGGATTAGGAGGGCATCGAAATTAGTGTTTTTTGATACACGATGCTTTTCGTGAAAATTGGTGTGTCAGCACAATCGATTGCTTGAAAAAACTTCTTTTGTCGGCATATATTGTAATTGTTAGCAATACTTTTTTTGTGCAACAGAACTCATTTATATACTAAACAATAGCAGAACCATTGAATTGGGAAACTAGTACTCGCACAAGCTTTACTCGTTCGGCCGAATAAAGACTGGTAAAGTCAGTGATGAAGCAGTAGAATACTATTATTCCCAGTGAAGTAAAAAGCATTCAGAGAAAATTTCACCATCCAGTAACCAAACCGGCAGTATCTCCCGCGTCTACATTTCTCCGCAAGGAATGAAAAAAAAAACGCGTTTTAAATGTCTATGAAAAGATTGGCCGTAATCGCTGCTGTTAGCACGCACAATAGCCTCAGCAATCAGACGGTTTCCTACTACAACGCCTACGCGAACCACTCGACGACGACTTACAGCAGTGCACGCGGCGTCGGCAGCTCCAGCCATAGTCTCCAAGGATTGCAGGGTATGCGACCGGGGGCGAATCTGCACGGCAATGTCAACATCATGCTCGGCGGGTGAGTAACGCTCAATTCATATGCTTATTAACGATATTATTCAGCAGCGACAAAAAAATGTACGATAGGTGGCTTCGAAATAATTGGACGATGTTCCACCAGACTTGTGTTTATACAATAGGGCTGTGCGAAAATCAATTTCGGTTCCGCAAAATAAGGCGAGACGAAATCAAGATATATTTCCTAGTTCGAGACCTCGATCGAGACTGAACAAAATTTCACGAATTTTAGAGAAAAAATCTTGTTTGGGTAACTTTGGGGTTTAATGAATGAACGAGAAGGGAAACATAATACAGTCATGGAGAAAATAATAAATACACTTGCAGTTTTGGTTAATTATCCATATTTTGGGCACTGATTTTAGTTGTTATATGATGTTATGTTACATCATTACGATCTGCAGACACTCTCTTTCAGAGAGGAACGGAGAAATAACTGGAATTTCTCTGTGTCGGTGATTTCGAAATTTGTTTTGCGTGAGTTAATGCTTTTTAAGGTGGCGAAAAAATAAATACACTATTGAAATATATATACAAAACATTCCAAATAAGCTTCATTTATCTACAAATCGTTAGCAAAGTGACCTTTTATGTTACAAAACCCGCTTTCAATATGTTGTGGCTTGTCCTTTGTTTTGTAAAACAATATTCAATCTTCGTGGTATGTTTACCACCAGTTTTTTACGAGTAGAAGCTGGGCTTGCAATTCACGCTGCCTGTACGACGTTTCATAAGTCTGTTTCATTCTTTAGATGATGCTTTGCAACGTAGAACTTAACAATCTTCCATAGATTTTCGATACGGATAAAGTTAGGAGACTATGCTGGCCAATCCAACAATTTTATATTTTCCTCTGAAAACCATCTTCAAGTTTTCAATGCTGTATGTTTAGGATCGTTACCCTCCAGTAGAGAGGCATGTTTTCTTTGGCATACGGAAGCATCACGCTACGTAAAATATCTACTTAGTCATTAGTATTCATAGTCTATGTTATAAAAAAAAATGGGTTTCACACCAGCATCAGACCATGTTGTGGTCACTTCCAAATTTGACAATTTTCTTGGTTAATTGTGCGTTAAAGGCAATATTTACCGGTCTTCCCACCAGCTGCTGACCGTTTAGACCAAAAAGGTTTAATTTCGACTCATCCTACCAAGACACGATGTGCCATTTAGTTGCCCCCTAGTCTAAGAACTTTTTAGAAAATTCAGTTCTTGCCAAAATGTGTCGCTTTTGAGTAGAGTCGAGTTTTCTGTGTACCTAGGTGGTCGATTTTGCTTCCGCATGCCGAAGAAAATATGCCACTTTGCTGGATCTTTAGGCAGTATAACGATCCTAAACATACAGTATTGAAAACACGAAGATGATTTTCAAACGAAAATATAAAATTATTAGTTTGGCCAGCGCAGTCTCTTAATTTAAATTCATTTAGAAATTCTATGGAAAATTGTGAAAGTCTGGGTTGCAAAGCATCATCTAAAGAATGAAACAGACTTATTGAACGTCGTGCAGGCAGCGTGAATTGCAAGCCCAGCTTCTACTCGTAAAAAACTAGTGGTAAACATACCACGAAGATTGAATATGGTTTTACAAAGCAAATGACAAGCCACAACATATTGAAAGCGAGTTTTGTAACATAAAAGGTCACTTTGCTAACGATTTGTAGATTAATGAAGCTTATTTGGAATGTTTTGTATATATATTTCAATAGTGTATTTATTTTTTTCGCCACCTTAAAAAGCACTAACTCACGCAAAAAATATCGAAATCACCGACACAGAAAAATTCCAGTTATTTCTCCGTTCCTCTCTGAAAGAGAGTGTCTGCAGATCGTAATGATGTAACATACCATCATATAACAACTAAAATCAGTGCCCAAAATATGGAAAATTAACCAAAACTGCAAGTGTATTTATTATTTTCTCCATGACTGTATAAGAATGCGACGATTCTTTCGGGGTACTTCCGTAACTCCGTTTAAATGAATGTTTTGACGTTTCTCGGAGGGATTTCGTGTATTTAAAAGCAAGGTTTTTATTGCTGAATCAACTGAAGGATTGCCGAAGGAATTATATGGTTCACTCCAACATAAAATCCTGCAGGCAAATGTCACAATGTCTGCGGGCATGGAAGTATAAATATTCAAGGGGCTATTTTATCACACATAAACTAGAAAATAAGCAGCACGCAAAACATTTTTTCGTAATTGACGTAGAGAAAAATACGCATAAAGAAAACCTTGAAAATTTGTCAAGGTTTTTTTTTCTTCATATATGTGTTTGTTAAGGTTGTGTTGAGTAAAAATGTTATACATATAATTTGAGACATTTAATGTAAATAAATAATATTTTTAGATGTTGGATGAGTATCAAAAATGAGACTAATCTTACGTTGGCAGGTCGTTTCTGACTGATATACATAAATTTTGTATGGTAATCCATGGAGAAATTTATTAAATATGGGAAGCACACATTATTCGAATCGTCTCCTCCATAAAACTTCACAGATCATTCATTTTCTATTGCGACTTCGAGAACATAATCGTTTTAATAATCAATTAAAATTCTTCAGCACTCGACTTTTCTGAGAAACAACGAATTTCATCATTCGATTTTTTTAACCGACTCGATATTTCAACAAAATGAAATTTTTCCCTTATTCGAAATAGTGTTAATAAAAAATTCTACGAGTGTAAACAATAAAATCACAATGAACTATGGAATGTCATATCAGTGAAAATATGACAGGTCGAAAACGACCCAGTCTAACCGAAAAGTCCCAAAATCAAATATCATTATCGCCATCTAGCGGAAAACATCTGAAGAGGTTTTTTCGATGCTTTAATATTCAAGCAACAATGTAAAGAAATTTCAACCAAATATTGTAATCGGTTATGGAAATATCGATTGCCCCAAAAAAGATTGGGTCGAAAACAACTCCAACGTAGCTCTACGATGAAGTTTAGTTGATCGGACAACGTATGAAGTTTTACGATGATGCGCAATATGAGCGAGAACAGAAGGTGTGACTTAGACTTAGATAAAAAAAATCTTCATCCAACCGGGACTCGCACCGGCCATCTCCGATATCTCCGGCATGGTGTTTTCACCAATTATTGGCTAATAAGGAACGAAAACACCATGCCGGAAACATCGGAGATTACGGGTTCGAATCCCGTCTGGATGAAGAAAATTTTCTGTCTATTTAATTAATTGAGTTGTTTTCTATCCATATTAAAACAGACAATACACAAAATTGCTTATTGCAGTTCTTTAAGTACATAATTAAAGATTGCTATTACTAAATAAACATGTAAAAAAACAACATGCGTGTCCTCTACATGGCGTCGAAACTAATGTTTTTTAATTGACGAGTCAAGCGGCATGCAACATAACTTGAATTCACCTTTTCCTAAAACTGCATTTTTTAAACTTTTCGTAAAAACGTGTTTTACACTTGCATGTAGAGGTTTTTGAAAACATATATTTACGGGCTTTTGATTTTTCACGTTATATGGAAAAATCCACTAGAATAAAACGATGGAACGAACAACTAATACAGTTATTGAGCAGATCTTACGTACTACTTACGTTAGTGACAGTAGGATCGTAGCGCTAGCCCCGCAATTGTCCTGTACACTAAACAGTTGGCTGCGAAGTCTGTGTATAACAAACAGAAGCACCCAAGCCTTGCTTTTTGATAGTACTTAAATGAAAACCGATTTATTTCTCATGAAGATATTAATCAATTATTTCCCATAAAGATATAAATTAATGAACATTCGAGAAAAAATCGTAGTCGATTTTTCGACGAAGCTTTTTCATAATGTCAGAACAACAGCAGTGTACCGCCTTTACGTCGACTTTTCGAATACATTTCTTAATTCTACCAATCGAATATTCGTAGTTCGTTGTTAAACAGTTGTTTTGTAAGGATGCCAACATTTCTGAGAAATCCATGCGAAAAATCATCAAAGAAGGCTTACACGCTTTTTCTAGAGCTAGAGTGAAACGCCACTTGATTATAGAGCGAATAAAGGAACCACGAGTGACTCGTTCGAAAAAAATGCTTTCTTTTCTGAAAAATAAAAAAAAAACCGCAGCCGCACAGACCGGTTCATCTCACAAGAGAAAGTTGAGGATGTTCCTGAAAAAATGAAGTTTAAGTTCCAAACAAAACATTCGGCCAATGTATTGATATTTGACTTGGTAGCGTCCAATGATTTGAAAATGCCACCTGTTTTCATTGATACTGGTAGTAAAATCAATACAGAAGTGTAGGACTGAGTGCTTCCCTAGGTGAAGGCCAACTTTTCTGATAATCCATACGTCGATGCCGGAGGACTACATTCGAAAGGCGTGTACTAGCTTCCGGCGTCGACTCGAGGGTATCATTGCTAAAAATGAAGGTCACATCGAGTAAATTTGTTGAAAGGACCTCATACAGATAACTAAATTCAAAAATGGTTATATCATAGTCTAAAAGTACTTCAAATAATATTTGGAAGAAGAAACATAAATTTTCGATTTTTTTCCACCTCACCCTGTACTGCAACCTCCCAAATGAAGAAATGTTCGTTTTCATTTATTTTTTCTAATACATGTATTCAATACACAAATAACTAAAATTTAGACGTAATGTGTTCGGCATTTTGTCTAGTTTCATTTTATGATTTCCCAGATTTTGAAAAATATTGTTACATCTAGCTGATTTTTGAGTAATTATTATTTCGGTGTATAAGAGTTTGTGTCGACTGTATCCTAATAATGAAAATTTTGGCCTTTTGGACATAAAAATACTTCTATTTTGATTTATATGCTTTTTTGCAGTTTTTGGAATTTGTGGGGTTCGGATGCATGGAAATTTGCCAAGGCACAGGTCCGCAAAGATGGACACAATTGCTTTGACGGTAAATTGGGAATGTTGTGTTGTAGCTTAGGCATTTTGTAAACAAACTTGAGATTATGTTTTGGCCAATAGATCTGCATTTTTTAAAACTCTTAAGGTTTTGGATGTATGAAACTTTGCATTTTTTTCATCTTTCATGTAATATTCAAAACTTGCGTTGACAAGCTAGAATGAATCGGTGAGATATATTGTGTTTCTGAGCGATTTCGTCAGTAGGAGGGAATAGAGCTGTCATGCATAATTCTCCAGTATAAACGCATCGCCGGTCCGGGTGAGATTTACTCATATAAAAGTTTTCAAAATGTAGTGATTTCGCGGGATATACGGGTGATGGTTACTTTTTTCGCGCGCGTCGCCTGCATAGGATCGCGGTTGTTGTCCAAGAAAGATACTCTTCGTTCGTTTTCGTAACAAGCGTGCTACGCGCGCAACATTGGTGACATATAACACAAACCTCCTTTCCCATCGCAGCCGCGGAGATGCTGGGATGAACTTGATATCTATCTGACGGTATAGACGAAGAAAGCTCGTGTTGCTGTTATAATAACGCGTCGCGAATCGAAGCAGCTTTGCTCGGTCGATAAAAATCGTTATAAATCTGATGACTACGGAATAAGTATCTTTCAAAGAATAACCGAACTGCATTTGTTTTCTCGAGGATATTTGGGAATGAACAAACATTAAAACCTTTGGATGCTTCTGATGGTAAATGGTTTCCGCATAAACATAAACGAGCGAGGTTGAACAAAAAAATACACATCGTTCGCCTTCCTAGTGAGTTAAGTTTGCACAGTACTGCCCGAATCTGCCACTTACCACGGTGACACAAACCTTCCTTTCCGTCGCAGTCGTGAAGATGCAGTGCTAAACTCTGTCTCCGACAACAACGTTTGTTACAGTCCCTTCTCTACAACCTCCTTTTTACCCTAACGGTCGCAAGAATGTAGCCGGCGCCGTTATCGATTCATACAAAGTGGTAGCTTCTAAATGGAACACTGTTTGTGTATTGCCATCTGTTCAAGAATTGTAGAAACTACCGATTATGAGTATTAAAGTGGTTCATCGTCAAATGGAAATGGTAAAACTTTCGTCCTAATTTTGAGCTGTTGTCAAAATCAACACCACGGACTCATGAACGAATGGTAGTGAGACAAAATACTCGGAGAAATATTTCTTGCCGTTGGATATTTTTTGGTGTCCCATTGCTGTACACTGAAGATGGTAAACAAATCTCAAGTTCACTAGCTCAGATCGATCAGGAGGTGCAATTGCGAAATATGCGGTCGTGAAGCTAAAGCTCAAGCAAGAAACTCGAAAGAAATTTTTGACTTGGTTACACTGAGGCAGATTCGTTGAAGTGGGGTACAAATGAGGTCGTATGGTTGCTCAGGAACGTTTGTGTTTTTTGTGTAATGTAACGATGTTTGATTTGGTCGAAACACATATCTTCAATCACCATAATGTGTTTAAAAAAATGGAATCATTTTTTTACAAACATTCATTCTGGTACACATTTTGATTGATAGCTAAACCACTGGACTTGAACCTTGATTAAGACAAGAGAAGCTTTTCTTTTTTTGTCAATTATTTCAGCCGGTGTGCCCACTACCTTACTTGCAAATTATTGTTGAAATTTGCAGGATATACTTGATAAAATCAAAAATAACAGTCAGCCTTTTTACGGGGATTATTTATTCAGGGTGGCGAAAAAGTTTTCTAAATCAAATTCCCTGATTTTCCCTAATATTCCTTGATATATAACATTAATTTCCCTGATATTTTTCAGCATTCGACACAAAAAAAGGCAACGTAGATTAACGCAACTCTGAAATTCCATTGAGAAAAGTTTTCAATTGGATATGAAACCGAACCGTAGTGGTCCCGAATTGGACTTTTATGCTACAAAAAACAGTTTTGCTAGAGTGCCGTTTAAAAAAGAATCGCCTCTCGGTTAAAAATTTTTCCCTGAATATTTTCCAGTTTTCCCTGATATTTCCTGATTTCCCTGATCGAAAAAAGAATCCCCTGACATTCCCTGATTTTCCAGATTTTTCCAGGTTTTCAACTCCCTGTTTATACGAGTTTTTTTACGCAGATTGTTTAATTACCGCGGTTTTCCATGCGATACCGCGCAGATTCAAAAAAATTTTCACGAATTTTCGAAATAACGCGGGTTGGGCACCAAAACCTTCCTCTAAAGTAAAAAAAAGATCCGAAATGACCGTCAAAGAGGACAATTTTAAATACTGGTCGTAGAGCGTCTCGGGTTCTTTTTAAAGACTTTCTTGGTGGTTTACTTTGCGCAGATTTTTGAATTAACGCGGTTTTTTACGCAGTTTTTCTTACGAGGTATGTATCCCCCGCGTAAAAAACCTGACTGTACTTTGATATATCTCAAAAATGGATGTACAGTCAAACCTGTTTATGTGCGACGTTTTTTTTTGTGCGAATTTTATTTTGTGCGATTTTTTATATGCGGTTTTTTATTTTTGCGACTGTTTTTGTGCGATTTTTTTTGTGCGGCAAAAGAAAAAGGATCACATTCGACGAGATTTTCAGCTATTTAGTTTTTCCGATCCTTGAAATGAATGTTCACACGTTACATAAATATTGCGACGGCCAATTGCTATTTGAGCCAGTTTTACGTAGGAAAAGTCATGTATTATTAGCCTACGAAGGATAGCGGTTGAAAAGATTAGTATGTTTAAAAAAGTTACGTTTATTAATCAGATGTTCAAAGATGTTCTCATAGGTATCGTTTAAATCAGAATCATCAAGTTTCGAACTATTTTTAACCGAAATTTTTTTTTATGCGGTCCCTATCCATCGCATAAAAAAAGATTTTTTCAATATTGTTGTGCAAACATTGTTATACACGTGAGTTTTGAAATCAATTTTTTTATGCGATAGACATACTACGATTCTAAAATTACCAGCAAAACAGTGCAATAAAATACTGGTTGCAATTAGAGAGCAGGGTTAATTTGTTTCATTTTTTACTACCAGATTCTCTTATTACACGCAGCTTGGTATACTGCTTTGAGTACATTGTGCGACATGCGAAAAGCGATACCAGCTAATGCATTATTTCGTCAGATTAATTTCATTACTCGCCGAATTTAATGGATGGTTTCATATTTTCATGGCATTTTCTTAGCTTTCTAATGATAACCTTAGAGTAAGAAGCGGTACCATATTCATATTACATTGAAATGGTACAGAAATTATTTTACTTCCATGCGAAAATAAATATGTATTCAATTAATTTCAATTCACGCTAATCACCGGTGAAATTTTCATCTTCTGTACCAGACTTTTCAAAATGTTTTTGCTTGATAAAGAATATTATAAAATTGGATGATCGTATGGCCGTCAGATATAAACTAGATTATATCTTTGGGAAGCTGCCTGTACCTCCAACGAAAATTATCCCCTATTGTTGATTATCCAAAAAGAATCACTTATCCCGGTGAATGATGTGATTTCGTAAAAATCAAGACATCCAGCCACCGTGAGACGATCTCTAGTATGCTGTTGTTTACATTATTTATAATCACCGAGATTTCGTAAATAAAATTCCTTAACTTTATAGTTACATTACTACCAAAACAAATATGCAGAGATCGAACGCGACTTCAGGTCATTAAGTTATTTAATATGCGAGAATGTTTGTGTAGAAACCTGCAAGAAGTCGTCATCATTGGTAGTATGGTATGATTGGGTCCTGTCTTTTATATATTTTGTAGAGCTCCATTTTCTGACATAAACTATGTAATATAACACAGTTTTCAAAAATGATTATAACTCCTACTTTGACGCCATCATAACTGTTATTTTTGTTGTAGCGTAGCGACAGATCGAAGTCCATAACAAAAGTCTGACATACATAAATACTCAACACTGAAATCGTCTCAATATATTACATGCCGTGTGTATAAGACATAACCTACACAGAATTCGGCAACTCGATAAATATTACAATTAAATTTCACATCATTATCTTTACATGAACAAATAATTGCTTAAATTTCCGCGAAAAGCGGAGAGCCTCAGGCCACTCATTGTATGTAGATTGTAGTTCGGAGCTTGTCGAGCTCGTAAATTCGCCAGCAGTCGTCGCTTTGGGCGATAGTCCCGAAACAACAACTAAAAAAAGGCGCTGCTGCAGACACGCCATCGTTTTTAAGAGCTTTACCCCGGTAAACCGATTACGATCACGACCGAATCATGCAGCTTGCGTGACTTGCCCTGCTGTGGGAGCCCTTTAGTCAAATTGAGTGTCGTTTTTTGTTATAAAATGGGTTTCAAAATTTGTAACTAGTATAGATCGCAATCACATCGAGAAGTTTTTTTTTGTCATTGTCAATTTGAGCTCCGTGGAAACGGTGCAGTATTCATACAACGATCCACACAGGTAGGAACAATTGCTGTCGCCCTCCGGAGGCTCCAAGCGCGAGAATCTACTTGGTATGCAAATATGTTTAGTGCTGCAAATTAAGACTGGAATAAATTAATTTTGTTCTTCCCTACTTTGCTGTGTGTGCTAGCCCTAGAATTATCCGGAGCGCGTACCTGTAAACTGTGTTCGCGATATATTCTAGCACGTGTGTAATAAATGTATGGTAAGACCTGTTGAACTTTGCATTTTCGCTTCGATAATTGCGTATCAACAGTTTCGTTTTTTTTTTGTTTTTGTTAAACTACCATATAATGAATTATATATCAATTATGGAGAAATTTTGAACCAATTTTTTTTTTTCAAAAGCTTTAATTTGAATGTAAACTATTTTTACTAATGTTCGTAGAACTGAAACAACTGAGGGACGTATTCAATCCCATTAGTGATATACAGAATCGCGTGCGGACAATATATTTATATTCTGCCACCCCGCGATCGTAGATAGTAGCTATGTTTATGTCGGTGATAAAGCTATGTTTCTTGTGGTACACCGTGCACGATTAAAGCAATAATAATTGCGCTTCGCCTGATTGTCTGCCGTTTCACGAACATGTCACAAAAGAATTCTAGATTAGTCAAGACGCAAAAAATGAATTCATTTTTCGCCTGCTGAGGCAGTTTCAAAAGTATTTTTTCGTCGCAAGTAATCAAAACCAGCCGGAATGTCTTCCAAATGCAACCGAAGGTCAAGAGCATATGACAAGGCCGCAAGCGATAAAAGAGCTAAAAGACTTATTACAACGATAAATGTCTAACTTTTGTCGGATCGCGAGTGGAAAATCTACTTTTTCAGAACCACAATCCGGAGAGTACAATCAAATTAAATGTCACCAGCAGACTGCGCGCGGGAGCTATTGGACGAAACGAAATGTCATGAGCATAAAAAGCTGACTTTATTAGTAATTGGAACAAACCACCAGGGGAGCACCCCGGTTTTAGCCGTTGATGAAAATAGTAAGGCACTAGCTTGATATGTCAAAGTTTACGCCCGATTCAAAATCATAAACGAAAAAATACGATTTGGAATAAGCGAACGTCGCGGCGCGTCTTTTGCCATGGGAATGTTTTCTTGGTATGTACAAAACCCTAATTAGACCCGTAGTTCTCTATGGACTCGAAACCGTGACGCTGCTCACAGAGGACATACGCGCACTGGCCGTATTCGAACGGAAAGTGTTGCGGACAATATTTGGTGGAGTACAAACCGAAAGCGGAGAGTGGCGTAGGCGTATGAACCACGAGCTACAGACACTACTTGGAGAGATTCCCATTGCACACCTGACGAAGGTCGGGAGGGCCGGGCATGTCGTGAGGATGTCGTGAGGAAGGTATGATGGGCCGGGCATGTCGTGAGGATGCCGGATGACTGCGCGGTAAAATCGGTTCTCTTCAAGGACCCCACCGGCACCAGGAATAGAGGGGCCCAACGTGCTAGATGGCTTGACCAGGTTGAAGCGGATCTGCGAGTATCGAGACGTCTAGGAAATTGGCGACGAGTAGCCCAGGACCGAGTAGAATGGAGGAAAATTCTTGATACGGTACGAGCCGGTCCGGCTCTAGGCTGCTGAAGTAAGTAAATATGTTTTCACACGAACTCATACGGTTTATGATTTATTAACGAAAATATTTTCTGTTATCTCATAATGCCGCTTCTGGCGTCACCAGTTTTTCACCTAATAGCATGCAAATGTCAGAAAAGTTTAGTAAAAGTGGATTTTGGAACAAAACACTTTATAGAATTAACAGTTCCTAAAAACCAAGCGTAGAACAGCACGATAACATTAGGTTATAGACCTCTGGTTATTCTATGTGTTTGGCTGGCGATAAATGTCACTTACAACCCATGATGTTGTTTCGAACTTGATATACTTTTTATTTATATGGCACGTGAGGCAACGCTGTGGTGTTTTTCATCTGTATTGTAGAACTCAACTAGGTTTAATTTTTTTTCTATTCTACAAAATCACGAAGAATACAGTATGGTTTTTTTGCACAATTTTTCAAATAAAGCGTTTCTTGTAAGACGAGTTTTTTAATAACGCGGTTTTCAACGACGATTTTTCATATAACGCGGCGCCTAATAAAGATGTGTATAGATGAGATGTAAATTCAACCAAGATGATATTTCAGGATGAGTTGAATTCGACTTCAACCTAAAATCCTTGAAATAATCCTAAAAGGCTATAAAATGTCAAAAAATGTAAATTTCATATGAGGACTAGAATTGTAAGAAAAAACTAAAAACTGAGAATATATTATAAAAAAAAAACAAACGAGGGATCGATTTAAAATATAATTATGACTATGATATATTTCAAAGACCATTCTTCCAATTTAGCCTTCTGCAAATGGTAATTATCAAACAGCGCATCTTGTCAGCTATTAATATCTGCTGTGTATATTATCATATCGTAGAATAGTGATTATCTTTCCAGATTAAAAAAGTGTTGGCCTGAGCACATAATATTACACAATGATAAATACAAAATTCTTCGAGAAAAAGGTGTCATTATTCAGACAACGTACCTAATGAGACACTGCATTCTACGAATGGCTTTTGCTACAGAAACTGGCACACCGAAAAGACATAATCACTCCGCGAAATTTGAAAACGATGCGGAAGGAAGCGGCAGCTGAAGCCCATCATATCAGGAAGACAGATGTAGAACAATAACAATCGTCACCGCACAAAACGGTGGGGAAGAAAATCTTTAATAATCGCAAATGTACTTCCAACGCAGTCACATACACACCTCGCTCGCGCCTAATGACACACCCAGGTTCGGTGGGTGCCAGCCAGCATAGGAACAGGGCTAGACCTCCTCTGTCAGGCTGTGCAGCGGCGCAACGAGCACACATATGTCAAGCCGCCCGCCCGGTGGCGTCGGAATGATAAATGTTTCAAGATAGGACCAACGAAATCGGGGTGGTGCAGAGGTGGAGGGCAAAACGGGAAACTTTTCTTCCCCGAGTGATGTGCGATAATTTCTTTTATGTTGCACATGAAAATAAGACACATAGTGTTTACGACTACTAGCGTCTTTCTTTCCGCCGGGACAATTTGTATCCTTTAATTTTGCCCACACCGCGTGTTTCCTCTTCTGATTACGAACTGCACACCAGAGTGTTGTCATGTCATTGTGTCGTGGCGCTGCCGAGCGAAAAAAAGTGCATAAATCATTCAGGGGTGGATCTAAACGATAGTTAACTCCTTCGGTTAAAGCCGAGCCCTTAACCTATTTGGTTATTTTAAACTGTAAATCGTTCTTCTTAAATCTCTTATAGTTGAAATAAATTTTGTGTTTTAATTCGATAATTTGAATATTTGATCTTGCTAATAGTCTACTCCCACATTTTTTACTCATATAAGGGAACAAAAAAAGAATTAAAAAATAACTTCCACACATGAGAGTTTTATATACAATAGTTGTCATGATGTATTATTGATTTTTAACTTTCTTTGCTTCCAGGGCCATGCTGTCGGTAGTCATCACAGTTGTTTGTTTTGTTTGCTACTGCTGCCATCGAAACATCAAAAAGCGATCGAATTCTATCTACCGCCAGCAGTGGTTAGAGAACGAAGCTAATATGGAAATCTACAGCGTCGAACAGGTAGGATATGATTGACAGGGAGGGTATTTTGAGAAACCAACGTGTCCAGATGTATTCTGGTTCCTTTACCAAAATGTAACAATGAAATAATACGACTCAAGCGTGGGTTTACGCGAACACCCACCAAAGCACGGGTACAAGCTTACGCAACTGAACTAAAATTCCTTCATGCATGTGGCAATACATAGTTGACGTGATTCACAGCGTACGTTCATTCTTGATACTCTCCTGCATTAATACCTACACAAATGTATATTTCGACATAAATCGACAATTTCCCGCCTCGTCACATAGCTTCCGTGCTCGCAACTTTCATTCTATTAACAGAAAGTAACATAAAGTATTCAAGACTCTGCCGCGGCGATATTTGGTGTTCAAGGTAACATCGAAAATATGTGATAAAAATATGTTAAGAATATCCACTGTTAGTGATTGATATACTAACTAGAGTCAGAGTAAAATAAACATTTTGAATGTTGAGGGGCCATCCACATTCCACGTCCACGATCCATACAAAATTTCTAGAATGTATACCAATATAAATTTGATTTTAGCTCCTCTGGAACATAAAACGAGTTCCAGGTACATTTAACCATAGTAAACGGACAAAAGAGAAGTTTTCATACAGCATTTACAACCCTAAATACAGAGGAAACTATCCTTTCTATCCCGAACTTTGATGTTTGCACAAAGTTCGCATTTTTCATGTCACTTTTTTAATTGCGGAAAAAAATCCTGAATTTTACTTTATAGGCGTTAAAATAGTTGTATGTAGCAGTATGCAAATTCATTCTCTATTATATAGGTACAAAAAAATCTTTATATACGGGTTTCTGGTAACAACGTTCTTCCAATCGGCAGGCAGGATTACTCTCTTAATTTTCATCGCCATTTTTTTGAAAGTTTTGTTGTTGCGCGTCCGTGAGATCTTTTCATTAAATTAAGCGGTTTTCTTGTTTGAAAAAAATAAAAGCCACGAAAAGTTGTACAAAATGGAAAAATTTAGAGAAAAAAAAACAACTAGTCATTGCTATCTTCACGCGTGAGTGAGTCATTTTCTCATTCACTAAAGTAACTCTCGCATGGCACTGCGTTTAGTTGGACCAGCTCCGTTATGTTATGGATTTGATCGGCAAGAACTGCTCAGTTTACTAAGCCAAATACGTGTGCTGAAAATTCATTGGAGTATTTTTCATAAATTTTTCGGCTAGAGTGCGGTTTATTGGACGAAGATCTTACGAGCTGGAAATCATGAAACGATTATAATGAAGCGGAGAAGAAATGTGTAGCTCTTCAACGGTGATAAACGATCCAGCGGAACGAGCATTCGGGACAGCAAAAGACTGCAATGGGTTTGGTCGAAATTTCGATGAAAAAAAGGAGAAAGCACCACTGATAGTTGCAAAAAAAAAACCTAAATTAATCCACCTAGCGGTCAGACTCAACCTTTCTCATTCAAACTTATTATTTGCAAAAATAGATTTACATGAATGCTTAAATCCAATAAATGTTTATCCACTCTTTGGGTTCTAAAATATTGATGTTGTAATTAAAGTATAAGATATGAAATTTGACGTAATGTTAGTACTTAAGAAATAGCGAAATAAAAGCAATGACTCTTAATTTCGAACAATTTAATCACGAGCGATGCCGGGAACGTTCAGATAGTACGATACCACATTTAAATCATGTTGAGGCCATATATATTGATCGAAGCAGGTAAAGTGTTGAATAGTCTTTGAATTTCTGTTCTTTCTAAAACTTTTAAACAGCATATCAAATTGTTATGAAGTTTGTTATTTGTAAGTTTGAGAGATGACTCATTTGTATGACACTAGTTATGTTCAAATAAGTCGTGTAGTACTTGAGATAATAGACTTTCGTTGTTTTACAAATTAAAACATAACGCTTGCTTAAGCTTGATTACAATCAAATGAAAAGGTAACGTATGGGGCAGCCAAACTTTGAAACCACGTGTTCAATCATAATTCATCAGTTAACCCTTAACTAGCCCGTTCATCTGATATCAATATTGTTCAAATCGGTTGTGTAGTTTCTAAGATAATGAAGTTTCGTGATTTTCACATTTCGATACATTACAGACGAAGTTACAGCCCGATTACTGCAAAATTCAATAGGGAGTTATGAGGTAGGTAGACCTTTCATTTGATACTAATTCTGTGGAAATCGGGTCAACCATCTCTGAGAAATATGAAATTCAAAAGTTAAGGGTTTTTATGGTAGCCCGTTCATTTGAAACTAATTTTAATCAAATCAGATGTGTGGTTTCTGAGATATTGATGTTTCGTGATTTTTACACTTTGATACATAACCTTTAAACTAGAAATCAGATTACAATAAAATTCAATAGGGTCTTATAGGGCAACTAGACCTTTCATTTGCAATTAATTTCATTGAAATCTGTTCGGTCAGACCATCTCTGTGAATAGTGATTGCGAAAAAAGGTGCACATACACACGTACACACCCACACACAAACATATACACCTATACATGCTTATATGCAGAAAATGCTCGATTCGTCTAACTGAGTCGAGTAGTATATGACATTCGGCCATTTGGATCACTTTTCTACCTTTTAATTAGCCAGTGATCGTTAGGAGGAAGTCAATATGTTAACTTTCATTATGTGATTTCACATTTTCATGAACAACGGACAAAGTTACAATCCGATTGCAATGAAATTCAAAAGCAACCTGTGGGGCAACTAGACCTTTCATTTGACACTAATTTTGTGAAAATCGGTTCAGCCATCTCTGAGAAAAATGAGTGAGTTTAAACAACCTCAGGATAACTTTTCTTTACATAACTTTCGAACCATATGTTCAATCATTACGAAATTCAAAAGTTAAGGGTTCTGGAGACAGCCCGATCATTTGAAACCAATTTTATTAAAATCGGTTGTGTGGTTTCTGAGATATTGATGTTTCGTGATTTTTACATTTTGATACATAACCTCTAAACTAAAAATCCGATTACAATGAAATTCAATAGCAACCTATGGCGCAACTAGACCTTTCATTTGCAATTAATTTTATGAAAATCGGTCCAGCCATCTCTAAGAAAAATGAGTGAGAAAAAAAAGTTGCACATACATACACACACACACACACACACACACACACACACACACACATACATACACACATACATACATACATACAGAAAATGCTCAGTTCGTCGAAAGAAGTCGAGTGGTATATGACATTCGGCCATTGGGACCACTTTTATACCTTTGGTTTTTCCAGTGATTGCTATACCTTTCTAGGAGAAAGGCAAAACATTAAAAAGTAAATCAATTCATCAAAAAGGCCAGTTATCAAATTCACTACCCAAGTAACACACGTTGTTATAGAGCTGTTGAGATATCTGCTTTAATACAACCTGCAGTTATAGATTTCAGTTGACATGACCTTTTCCATGACATCTCTATCACCAGAAAAGCGCAAAAATTAAAGGCTACTAGAACAAGTACTGGTACTTTATAAAGTATTATAAAACTTCATGAAAGCAAGCCAACGTGTTAAACCGGAGCTGTAAAATACATCTCGAGTACCAATATGGTAGAAATACGTTGAAAATAGGTTACTTTTAAGTTGTAATTGCTAACTAATCAAAACATCGTTGGCGCAAGCATAAAACTACAAAATAAAAATATCGCAGAACGACACTGCTTTATATCAGGAACAATAATGGAAAAAATAGTGATTATGGCGTTTCGAATAATCAAATAAGAAACAATAATAAATCAACCATTTGATGCTTTTAATACAAAGTTTTACGTGCGCGTCAAATTTCATGGTGAAACATTACGTTTTACTTCTGAAAAAATTATGCGCCATTCATTGGATATTGTTTTCTATTTGTCATTCAGTGGAAAATAGATTATGCATTACAGAATGTACACTGATTTATTTCATTGCGAAGAGTCAGTTTACCCCACCACCGCAGTTCGTAAACCACTATCTGGCATCTCTTTCTTACATGCGTAGTAAACCGCAATGTTCTTATTTTTCTTTGGGTAGATCTGCACTGACCCAGTGTAATGAAGAAATTCGCGCATTCGTGGGTCAGAATTCGCCATAACAAAGCGCATGCGCAAATGCGTTGCTATGAAAACATTCACCCAGCGCATCCGCAAATGTATTGTTATGCGCAGTGCAACAAGTTCGATGATCGTTTTTGTCAGTGGCACCTTTAATCAATTATAAATTGATGATGAAAAGCAATGTTCAACCTTTCAAAATCAATTGTTTCTGTCGCTTGAATATTAAAATTGTTTTCGCATAGTTTCAACGTTATGTAGACATAAAATAATTCAAAACTAGAAAATGTTGCTAGATATACGGTAACAAAAATTAGAGACGATTACAGAATCGTTTTGTTTACCTTTTCATGGCGCATTTTGACCCACCTCGAATAGGTTTATTAAAATCGTTTAAATAATTCTATGAACAATTTGATCAAGTATTTTCACGTTGGTTTTCGAATACCAATAATAGGAAAAGTACTTTACAGGTGCGTAGTATTGTTATTAGGCGTATAATATTGAACGCGCGTGGCTGCCCCGGCTGGGCATTTCATACACTGTTTTTCTAATACATAGTGAAAACATCTGGAGGACAACTTTAAGACAAGTGTCATTTGTGTCATAGTTGTTGTTTGTTCAACTCATTTTATTGAAAAACATCTCCAAAACCAGGAAAAAATGAGTTTGTGTTCGAAATGTGGTTGAATTACTGACGAAAAACATCTCGCAAATGTTGTATTTTAAGTTCCTTTCTGTACTGTTTTGATAACATCATAAACACAAGTTACAGATAAGCAGCAGCAGTTTATATTCGATAATATATTAAAAACACTTATGCTACGAAATAACATCTCGAGAACAAGAATATAACAACACAAGTCTTGAATTGCGCTTATAGTATTCTTATATGGCTACTGTTATTGTGAATTATTTTCTACATGTTTTGTGTGTTACTTGGGTAGTTATGAATAAATTTCATTTGACTTTTATTGTAGGTTATTACATAAAATCTTTGTTTTGTTGTTTTGTTGAAAACAGAAAAAATGCATTCTTTCCATCGCATTGAGTCGTGAATAACTTTGTTGGGGTTAGAGCTAGCTCTATTCTCCCTTGGGCAAAGTTATTCCTCATGAAATTTCCCATCTTCTAACGGTATTCAACCTTAAATGGCTCAATACGGTACCCATTTTAAGGTGAATCGGGATTGTGGCCTTTTCCTATACAATTTTGAGGTTAGAGTTCTTTTTACTTCTGTATTTTGATCGTAAAAAACTCGGCTTCCACTAAATAAATAGCACTCAAATTGCTACTTCAGGCATGCAACAGTTGTGAAAACAATTGATCAAAGTTTCATGTACGTAGTCTTCATAAATCAAGAAAAAATTAGATTGCAAAATTCGAGTTGATCGCGACCACGTCCCGATTCACCTTAAAGGATTGAAAGCAGAAATGTTAAAAGACCTCAACTTTTTCGATAATTGAAAAAAAAAAATGTAACTCATGTTTTGGACCCCGAACTTTTCTGAAAAAATTTGGCTCATAGGTTAAACCCTAAAGAATCCATTGGAAATTTTGAGACATAGGGTAAAGCGGGGCTAGTTGGTTACGGGGTAAGTTGGTCAATGAGAATATCTTCGAATCTACGTATCAAAAAAATCGTGTAATATGGGTGATATGTAGCGGATAACCAGAAAAACTGAATGACAGAATAAAGTACAGTTTCAATCAGGATGTATATTAAATACAGGTTGGTGCTAAATTGGCCATCAATTCTACTCGGTTTTCAAGTTGAAACTTTTTGTCTAAACAAAGCTAGCCAAATTGAAATAGACCTAGTTCAATGCATAATGAAAGTACTTTTTGTTAGTTTTAAGTTGTGTAAAACAAATTTTCGCCAAAAATGTATTTTGAGTAATTTCCATATTTAATACATGAGGGGCTAGTTGGTCAAATACTAGCGGGGCTGGTTGGTCCTATGCATATCATCAATGAATTAAAGTAGCCAAGTAAATGCAATTCCAGAAACGGCGCATTTCGTGATCCATACTAAAAACAAACGAAATGTGCTCTGCTTAGCAAAACCGTTTATTTTAAACGATAAGCAAAAGTTATCTTCATTTTGTCGTCATTTTTATGAATGTTTCAGTGGACACTATAAATGCCGAGCCATTGATCTGAAATAATTATAACGTACACTAATGCATCGACAAATGCCTCCTACCAGACGAAAATTTCATCGAATGCAAGTTTTCAACAACAAAAAAACTAATGAGCCTTTGGTAGTGTGCTTGTGATTGCAGATGCGAATCTAGAATTCGGCTCCAGTTCTCAATTTAATACGTGTTGTCTTTGATTTAATGTCCCACCACCCATTAGACAGATAATCATATACCTTTCGTCGGGTATGAAAGAATAATACGATTTGTTTCGTGCAATTATGAGTTACTTTTCTCAGGGTTTGAGATTTCGGAAAGCGAACGTATAAACAAAAATCCCGAAGAGGTTTGACTTCCACTGAGACGCTACAGGCTGCCGCAAATGCAGTGAGGAAGATATCTGAATTGTCCTTCTGAAATAAAAATGGCCAATTTACCCCACACCCTGACCAACTTACCCCATCTGAGGGGCTAGTTGGACAATTTGACATCAACTCAAAAATCATAAAATATCCGCAAAATCGTAAACTATTTTGAGTTGTTCATATTTTTTCTAGATGCTACAGACTTAACGTAACATTTTCATGTAATGAGTTTTTGCTTCAATATTCCCTACAAAAAGTTAGAGAACATTTGAGCAAAAATGACCAACTAGCCCCGCTCTACCCTATATCTTTATTGAACTCTGGTGCTAGAATTATTTTCAAAAAAAAATCTACAAAAACCTGTCTCTTTTCAAAAATCGATCTTGTGCACCCTCTAAACAGCATTTCCAAATGTTTCCGCCACTGTAAAGATTGTTTTTGACACCCTAAGCTTTCATTTTAAGGGCTAGCCCCCAGGTTTCCAGCCACCATGTGATTTTGGGCCAGCCTATTAAGTATGTATTAGAGAATTTTTTTCTTAAGATAAAAACTCACAAAAAAATTGGAACAATATCGCATGCAACTCTTATTTGGGAAAAAATACTATATGATAAGGCGCCAATGGGATGTATGGGAAAAAATTGACCTTCAAATTTTGTTTAGCGGTAGGGCTTTAAAGTTTCGTCTTGCCGAAAAATGTCCCCATGCAAATTTTAGCTCAATCGGATGAAAAATATGCTCAGGTAGTAGTTCGTGAAATGGTTGATATCGAAAATTTTTTTCGGTGACAAATATCTTAGAAATGCATTAAACGTTAAGATCTGGTGTTATAACGAAAAAAAAATCGAAAGAAATCGACTTTCTGGGACTGGGAAACTCCCTCATATAAAAAATTTCTACGTCCCAGAAAATCGATTTCTTTCAAAAAACAAGTTCGCAACCAAGTTAGTTGTGAGATTATTTCACTTTTCTTGGCAATTAGATTGAAATCACTACGAATTATAGGCAAATAAATCTTAAGTATTTCTATTACACATCTCTTATACTGTTGAGAAGCATCCACTTATGATTGGCCATACAAAATAATTGTTGACAGTTTATTTTAAAAAAAAACACTTACGGTATTCTCGTAATTCTGCGTGACTCCCGCATAACCATACTAGAGTGTTGTATCATGATCGAAACAGTCCAAAAATGTACCATGTTCGGAACAATTTTTCATATGCTAGACTAATCCACTATTTAGCGTGAAGTTCTTTCAAATATTTACCGGTATCATTAAACAGATTCTCTTGATATTGTTTAGAAAGTTTCATTAGGATTTTTTGATTAATACTTTTAGTGAAAAAGTTTTTAAAAATAAGGTATTTCCTATAAAGTTGGAAATATTGATGGAGTGCTAACGCCTGTTTTGTATCATGATCGGAACAGCTTACTTCTGAGACTTCACCGTGTGACTTTGCCTGTGCTTGACTTTACGTAGGGGTAAGCGGGGCAAGACCGCCTCCTTAAGCAATTCTGTTTATAGAAAAAAAAGTTGAGGCTGCAATTTCATTTTTTCTTTGCTAAGAGCCTCTTCTATTCAATGCCCAAATCTAAAAAATAAAAACTGAAATATCTTTGTTTATTTGCCAGCTTTATTTTCAATTTTGAAAATTCATTGAAAATTTGCAGATCTTTTTCATGCGGGGTAAGCCCGCCCACCAGCGGGGTAAGATCGCCCACCATCTGTTAACCCGTAAAGACCCGGGACGGAACTTGTTTTTTGAAAATGCTCGTTCTCAGCACTGGAACTGTCGATTTGGGAAAACTTGAAATTTTATTCAAGGGGAATAGTAGCTCTAAGTTTTGTTAAAGATGCCACCCCTCTGGACCCCTACCTGTTTCTGTGAGACCCAAATATGGCTGTGTTTTTTTTTTATTTTTCAACAGATTGAGCAAACACTAGGAATTTTCATACGTGCTCGATGTATCAAATCATGTCAGGTGGATAAAATATGGTATGTAAGAGTGAATTTTAGAGTTTCTAAATTATTTCAGCACAAAATCACAAAACTACGAATTATCATAAAAAATCAAATAAGAAAATCGTTCTTCAAATTTAAAGCTTCACATTATTAAAGTAAGGTCTCCTGAATCAATACGCGATGAAATATTTATTTTAGCATGCAAACATTTTGAGAAAAACCAGTTTAAATTCACCAAAGCACGTATTTTCATGGAAACCTGATTTTCTCAGTCTCCAATTTTCAAGCTCTATATTTTTAGAGTAACGTATCCTGAATGCAAAGATGATGGAAGATTTTTTCTAGCATGCACAGATTTGGAGAAAATCAAGTTTTCATAAGAACTCGTACTTTAGTGAATTCAAACTCGTTTTGAAAAATTAGAAAAAACAGACATATTTGCGCCTCACAAAACAGGGAGGGGTCCAGAGGAGTGGCATCTCCACCAAAACTTAAAGCAACTTTTCCCCATGAATAAAATTCCAAGTTTTCCCAAATCGACCGTTCCAGTGCTGAGAACGAGCATTTTCAAAAAACAAGTTCCGTCCCAGGTCTTTACGGGTTAAAGATAACACATATTTTTAGGGCCAAAACGGTTGATTTTATCGGTATAGTGTCTTTGGCAAAATTGAAGATGGTATATTTTTCTTTATAAAAAAATACACTGTAAAACATCTGAAAAGAAATGTTTTTATTTTCTAAGTTTTAGCTTTTCTCATGTTTTAACTATTCAAGCTCAAATCAATGTTTAGATAACGTTTTGTGGTTTTCATAATAAATAGATTTTTCAGAAGTAAGGGTTTTCAAGATATTCAATTTATAATATACCTGCCTTTAAGCTAAAAATGAATACTCATTAAACCTGTCTGCATGATTTTTTCGAAGATTTATTATATATAGAGTAATAATAATAATTATTAATTTCTTTATTCATATTTAAAAAAAAATTTTTTTTTGAAGAACAAAATTACTATCTGAGACTTTACCAACGACTAACTAATAAAACAAACCAGCCAAAAAAATTTCTTTACAAAATTTGAGCTATTAAAATTTTTATTACTCCATGATCCAAAAACCATCAAAATTTAGCTAACCTTTTGTAGATTTTGCAGGCAAGAACATGATTATTTTGAAACAAATTAAAAAAAATTATTTTGAATTCTATTTTTTATCTTTTCCTTAATTTTTTTTACAGTGTATACTTTTTTCGGAAGGACAAAACCACTATTTTTAACTCTGCCGAAGACGTCATACCGATCAAACAAACCGTCCTGGCTTTAAAATTATTTTTATTCATTATTACCATTTTTACACAGGTTTATTTTTTTCAAAAATTAGTCTTGTTAAAAAAATATTATTTGAAAAGCTTCAACCAAATCGAAAATGGTCGATTAACATGGTTGTCTCATGTGGCTTGAAATTGCTTTACTGATCCTGTCAATATTGGGCGGCTTTACCCCCAGTGGAACGTTTTCATATTCCACCGAAAAAGTAGTCAAAATGTCAAGATTACTCACGGCTTTCGATATTTTCGAAAGAAGACAGATTCAGGCAAGCGATTAAACGTATATTCACAAACGAAACAATAGATTTTTAGACAGAAAAACCTTAAGTCCCGTTGCCGCAAAACAATAGCGCATTGACCGGTTGCCAGCTAAAGGTTGTTTTTGTTTATTTCTGTGACCGTTCGCGCACTATCAAAGCAGAAAGAAGTGCAAAACGTTATGTAATTATATTGTAACATGTCTATTTAGGAAATTTTTCAATTATTATATAACTTGGCACTGAAACTTCGGTGGGCAGTCTCACCCCGCAGGGCGGTCTTACCCTGTTTACCCCTAGATACATTCATGAAAAAGCTTTTGTCAGAAGAACTTTGTTCCTTGAGAATAACCGTTTTGAAATGTTAAAAAAAGATTTAGGCAATTTAATTGTCTACCTAAAATACACGAATTAAAAAAAAAAGCAAAGCGCCTTGGTGCTACATTCCGTATCGGAACTCGACCTTCTGTTTATTATACACAGACTTCGCAGCCAACTGTTAAGTGTACAGGACAATTGCGGGGCTAGCGCTACGATCCTACTGACACTAACAGTCTCTCCCGAGCCGAGACTCGAACCTACGACGACTGGCTTGTTAGGCAAGCATCGTACCTCGAGACCAGCTGGGAGAGTACGACACGAATTCAAATGGATCCAAAAAACAGCGACTGTTTCGATTATGATACATTTGTTGTTCCAATCATGATTCATCCTGTTCCGATCATGGTACAAATTCTTCGATCAGAAAAAAATGTTATAGGTATTTGAATAAATTCACATCGGATTTGCTAAAAATTATTGTTTCAGTAAACTAGACAAATAGATTGTTTCGATATACTTTATTTGTTTCCGTGTCAAATATACTACTATTGATTTAAAAAAAACTTAATTTGTTTATGATTTCATGCGATATTAAAGGTGTAAATATGACATGAAAATCTATGTACCATGGAAATAGTCTTAATTGTTCCGATCATGATACATTACTATGTATGTAGGTATTCATCAAATAGATAAAAACGAAATTGGGGCAGAAGCACAAGATATCTTTCGGTATCCGTTAAATTAGTTTCTTAAGAGCCTTCTTATTTAAAAGATACCGCGTGCGTGATTCTCATACGTTCATCATTTAGCAGCACAAAATATATTTTGCGATAAAATAGTTTGGTATTCGAAACTGTTTCATGGCGGCTAAACACTAGGTGCGCGAAAGAGAACGAGTGCAAAAGCAGATTTTATGTACGTAACTCGAGTAAAAGATTTTATACAGAGATAAATTTTTACTAAAATTTTTTTACTGAAGTTGAAGAGATTAGTCAAGTTGACTCAAAACAATCAATGTTTTGTCAGTAATTCATGCTACATGAAAATTTCACTAGGGTATCGGCTCTATTATCGTCAGGTATGTCCAATTATCGACCGGGGGGTTAATGAAGTCATAGATAACTAACCTTTTGCTAAAAGATGCTCTGCATTATGAAGCACCATCATGCAAGAAACTAACACTCTAGGACATTATTTACCCCCCGGACGATAATAGCTAAAACCTGACGAAAATAGAGCCGATACCCTAATTTGATATTCAATATTTAGTAACCAAAAATCAATTTGTTCAAAGTCCATGGTCCAGCCATACCAGATATGGCATATTCTAAAAGCGCAATAATATTCGCAAAGGCACTATTAGATAGAGGTCCCATATGGCACATTCGGTACAGGCCTTTTCGATTCTTTTTTGCATTGAATAAACCAAACGTTTTGTGTCACGCCAACCGGAAAAACACCAAAATGAAGCAACAAAATTGGTCTGCTCATCCCTTGACATCAGTTTTGTCCGAATACAGGCTCCGTAACAGGCACCAGTGGAACCAGTTGGCAGAAATAATTGAAATGAATTGTCCCGCTGTTTACTACAAGTCAGTCAACTCTGCATCCAAATTGATTTATATTCCCTTCTCGGCAAAAACAGAAAGAAAGTGGCCGACAAATCTGCTGCTAATTAGCAACGCTGTCGTCAGTTTCATTTGCCGAGTCATCTAACAATTACGTACACTGTAGAATCTAATGCACCTTTTCGTTTATTTGTTTGTTTCTTGTACAGTGTTACGATCAACCAGCAGGAATATCCGACGCCACAGGTGGCGGATCTTTCTTCGTAGACACCAACACAGGCAATGAGTACCAGTCGCTTCCGGTTTCAACCTACCAGCATCACTCTCAGCACCCAGGTGGATCACCGCCGAGCTATGATACAGTCCTGGCTCAGGACGAAATGGCCGCATCCGCACGCCGTAAGAGCTGTGATTTTGGACTATTAGCACCACTCGACGGGAATCAACACACCCGCGGAGCGGGGAAGTTCGATGCTCTGCTGTGTGAACTAATTGGAGCTAATCAACGACGTAAACGGAATCGACCGACGGCAGACCGGGCCGAATTTAACGATTTTAGTGAAATTCTTAGATCACCGGGCTGTGGAGAGACAGAGATAAGCGGAAATTGCCATTGTCAACTGAATGATAACTTGCAAGTTTTCTGTCGGAACTGCGGCCAATTTGTGAACGGGGAGATGATGCAAAGTCCCTCCAACGATAATCACTATTACGACAATAGTTCCAACGGTTACGGTGCAAACGACGGTGCAAATTGGCACCGGCAGGTCGCCATCCATGGCGGTGACAATTCACTCGATGGCACCGGGAACATGGCTGATAACAATGGCAACATTCAGACCGCCCATGCTCTCCTACGTGATCCCAACCTTCACCCCGATCGTCACTTTGTCGTGGATGAGCTATTACAAGATTTACACTTTCATTCACATCATGCAACGAATCACGGCAGCAGTACTCGTACCGGTTGTGCCACTAACCAACTCAATTCTACGGATTGCACTAATAACAACAATGAAAATATGAGTAATAATAATAACAACAACAATATTGCACCAGATTGCGCTACTGGTTTTCGCGAATGCAATGACACCGAGAATGACGAGCAGAATAATAATATTAATAATGACAATGCATCGGCAGAATCCTCTACATTCGAAACAATAATGAATAACGGAAGCCTGCCGGCTGACAACAATACCTACGCGGATGGATGCAGTGGTAATCACGCTAATAGGCTCGCCGACGTTATCACTTCAACTATTGAGGTAGGTTCTGCCGTTAATGTAACCACAGCAGCCGTCGGTGCCGCGGATGATGATAAATCAAGTGATAATGGTAGTTCCGACACAACTGATGGACCTTCTGAACAGCAGCACCAAGAGCTGGATGACAACTTTCATAATCTAAGCGAAAATGGCCTAGTTCGGTTGGACATGAGTCAAATCATCGATCGAACTGGCTTGCCAACCTATGAGGCTGCCCTACGGTTAGAGTCCAGCGGATATGTCTAGGAACGGTCGGAAACGGCATGCACAAAGTGCTGTAATTTGTAGAATATTTAAGTAGATTATTGTTCACGATGGCCTTGAAAATCTAGACCTAAATTATACAACAAACAGCAGCAACAGAAAGCTATTAACATAAATAATATTTAGACGCTTCATCGAGACAACTAAAGTCTAGGGCATGATCATTAATATAATAATTGTATATTATCTATGTTCAATATCTCGATAATAAAGTTTTTTTTTGTGAAATCAATCAACTATTGCTAGTAAAGTGGTCTTCTGTACCTTAGCCCGGCATTCAGTAGATATTCAAATTAGTGAACTACTCGTGTATTAAATTCCGAGCAAGGGATTGTGACTAAACGTCCTGTTTTATTGTTAATAATGGTGAGTATCTCTAGAGCAATAGTACAATAGATGATTTTCATTCCAAAAAAGCTATCGCCTAAATTTGAGTGCTTTATGTTCGAATGAAACTTCGCTGGCGTGTCACACTTACACTTCAGGACTTGCAGTATTATAACTCAGAAACATTCAACCCTGGAAAGATAGTCTGTGTCAATTTCAGCAAAATTGCCTTTTTTTTTCTAACATTGCGTCCATTTTTTCTCGTTTATCTTTATTTTTTGTTCACACAACATTTATTTGACACGGCACACGTTTATCTTTAATCAATAAAGAAATATTAAAAACTTAATTCTGGTTTCTATCATTGATCGATGTATTAACATCGTAATTATTATTCATCAATTATTTGAAGGGCGGGAGTCAATTTTACGCATGACTATCCTTTTACGCATATCAAAATATGATTATCTTTTCAGGGTTAATGAATTAAACAATCTGTAGTAGGAGGTTGTATCCAAAAGATTGACGTAAAATACGCACACTTCCCGATAAACAATTTTGTTGATCTATAGCTTGTGAAGCTGCTATGAAACAGATTTCAATAAAACTACAGCTTGAGAAACTGTTATATAACACAATTGTTTGTTGGGTTAGCATTAACAAATGTATTGTTGAGAGTGTTTCATTAATGACTCATAAAATCTACCATTATTTGTTCGAATCAAGTAACTCTTTATTGAATAGCCCACATGAATATTGAATTGTGCAACTCGAAATTGTTGAACTGATGCAAATTTCTCAACAACCTAATTTGCGAACAAACGTTTCTATATTATTAATGCGCTTCTTGGTTGACAATTTATGAAAATTAAGGTTTATTCTATTCGCATCCGGACGTGTTCTCACGAGAAGCTGATAAACTCATTCAAAAAATTGCTCGCAGGCTGCTTTTTCATTATAATGCCTTATAGGCTATTAATTGACATTTTGCATGGCTAATTCAAGAATTGCGTTGATTTGAGCTATTATATCATAATCTGATTTTGGAAAGTCAATATCACAATACCTCATTTTGATCTGTATATGCTTGATATAATTGATGAAATAAAATATGTTTTCTCCAAGACGATATTAATAACAAATGAATATCAAACCAACAACTTGGAAACCACGAAAATTACCGGTTTTGATATTTTGGAATTATTTGAATTATTGAACGTCGAACACATAACTGAAATGAATATTAAATAACAAACTATTTTTACTCAAAAAATGCGTCTTCGTTGAGACACATGAAGATAAATTCAAATTTCTTATGAAAGGCACAACGAGATATGAAATTTAACATTCCTTTGATATGCGTATTGGAAACGTGAATATCTGTCCTATAACATGTTAAGATCTCACAACAAAATATTTTAATAAAGAGTTATGATTTTGCTATACACTTTTGCCAGCGCTGGCCGTGACGTTAGCAGCTTCAGAACTGGCTGAGCGTCTACTTTTACGTTTATCACTTGGTAGTAACGTAATCACGAAAGCACGAAGATTAACTGTGATCTAGAACCGATTTTAAAATATACACCCTAATCGCACGGAAGTCAGTTGACGAATGCATGATAATGTTATGAAATAAACCCGTGCGATTGTCTTACCCACGAATAGGACTAACGCCACAACTAGGCGGAGCTCCGGATGTGGTATTACGGAAGAATGTAAAAAAAGGTTGAACTGCGCAGCGCATTGTTTTTAGGTATGACGGCGAACGTTTCGCGACAAGTACATTAGTTTTTCGTCAACTGTTCAACCGTAAAAAAAGCACAACGTTAAGATGGTGCCAAGTTCAGACTTTCGTACTTTTGCTGCTACCAGGAGAGTACGCTGGGTCCGAAGCTAGAGCTATTACGGAATGCACTAGCTCAAAATGAATTGTTTCGTTCCTCCTGCCAAGTACAAATTACAATTGGCCTTTTTCAAGGCCACGAACACGTTCTTGAAGCAATGCCGAATTTCTGTGTTCGACCTGCAAATTAGAAAACATGCAGTTCTACATCTAATTCAAGGCATCAAAAAGTGACGCTAAAATTGTTATTTATTTATTGTTTATTTGTTGTTGTTATTAGACACATTCCACGCTCTTCTTACCTTACCTTACCAATCAGACGAGAGCCGTGGTGGCTCGTGCTGCATCAAGAATTTGTCGCCATGTTGCTCGGTTTTGGGCTGTGTTTCGCCAGTTCCCCAGGCTCTCATCACCCGCAAGTCTCCTTCGATCTGTTCGAGCCATCGTGCACGCTGCGCCCCTCTATTTGTGGTGCCGGTAGGGTTGCTGAAGAGAAGTGATTTCACGGGGTTGTCGTCCGGCATCCTTACGACGTGACCGGCCCACCGCAACCTATTGACTTTCGCCAGGTGTGCAATGGGATTCTCTCCAAGCAGCGCGTGCAGTTCATGGTTCATGCGCCGTCGCCATTCTCCGTCGACCGTCTGTACTCCACCGTAGATAGTCCGCAGCACCTTCCGTTCGAAAACTTCAAGAGCGTTTAGGTCCTCCGCGAGAAACGTTGTTGTCTCGATCCCGTAGAGGACTACAGGTCTTATCAGGGTTTTGTACAGCGTCAACTTCGTGCGTCGTCGCACTCGATTCGATCGAACTGTCTTCCGAAGTGAAAAGTAGGCACGGTTTCCTGCCTGGATGCGTCTCTGGATCTCTTTGCTGGTGTTATTGTCGACGGTCACCAGTGACCCCAAATACACGAACTCATCGACCACCTCAAGCTCATCACCGTCTACAGAGACTTGAGTTGGGAGGCTGATGTTGTTCTCCTTGGAGCCTCTCGCTCGCATGTATTTTGTTTTCGACGCATTTATCCGCAGTCCGATCCGTCCAGCTTCGGCTTTCAGTCGGGCGTAAGTTTCCTCCGCCGTCGCAAAGTTACGTGATATGATGTCGAAGTCATCCGCGAAACCCAGAAGCTTAACAGACCTTGTGAAAATTGTGCCCCTCGTGTCGATGCCCGCCCTCCGGATCACACCCTCAAGGGCGATGTTAAACAGCAAATAGGAAAGTCCATCACCTTGTCTCAACCCTCTGCGCGATTCAAAGGGACTCGAAAGTATCCCCGAAACACGCACGTAGCACATCACTTACGCCATGGTGGCTCTGATCAATCGAGTCAGTTTATCCGGAAATCCGTTGTCGTGCATGATCTGCCATAGCTGTTCTCGATCGACTGTATCATAGGCCGCCGTGAAGTCAATGAAGATGTGATGTGTGGGCACGTTGTACTCGCGATATTTCTGTAAGATCTGTCAGATTGAGAAGATCTGGTCCGTGGTGGCACGGGCTCCCATGAAACCCGCTTGGTACTGACCCACGAACCTCCTGGTTAAAGGTGATAGACGACGGAACAGGATCCGTGAGAGTATTTTGTATGCGGCATTGATAAGCGAGATACCGCGGTAGTTGCGGCACTCCAGCTTGTCGCCCTTCTTGTAGATGGGACAGACGACTTCCTCCATCCTCTCGTCTGGAAGTTTTTCCTCCTCCCAAATCCTGGAAATGACCCAGTGCAGCGCTCTAGCCAACGCCTCTCTTCCATGTTTCAAGAGCTCGCTCGGCAGTCCGTCTTTGCCTGCGACTTTATTGTTTTTCAGCTTCCCGATCTCACAAAGAACTTCATGAATATTGGGGGCTGGTACTCGGTCATCCGCTGCTGGTGCTCCTAGGTCAGTTCCTGCTCCGCTTCTGTTTACTGTTTCGCCATTCAGGTGTCCTTCGTAGTACTCCTTCCACCTGTCGACCACCTCGCTGGCATCCGTGACTAGGTTCCCATCCGCGTCGTTGCACATGTCGGTTTGCGGCACATAGTCTCTGCGGGACTGGTTTACCTTCTCATAGAATTTCCGCGTTTCACTGGCACGGTACAGCTGCTCCAGCTCCTCATGCTCACGATCCTCTTGCTGGCTCTTCTTTCGTCTGAGAATCGTGGTCATGTCGTTCCGTGCCCGTTTGTAATTGGCCTTGTTCTCTCTCGTTGACCTGCCCAGGTATATCGCCCAGGTCCGGTTCTTCTCATTCACCGCTGCCTCGCACTCCCCGTCATACCAGTCGTTTCTGCCACTCGGTGCTTCCACTCCTAGTGTCACCGTTGCGGTCTCCCCGATAGCTGTGCGAATGCTGCACCAGCCGTCTTCAAGAGGCAATGCGCCCAGCCCCTCCGCTGTGGGTAGCACCGCTTCAAGCTGTTGCGCGTATTCCTCCGCAGCCTGGGAGTTCCGGAGCTGCTTAATGTTGAGCCGCGAGGTTCGGCGGTGTCGCGCGTGGTATACGGTCGACAGTTTTGCGCGCAATGATACCGCAGCTAGGTAGTGGTCCGAGCCAATATCCGCACCGCGATAGATACGTACGTTTGTAATGTCTGAGAAGAACCGGCCGTCGATGAGAACATGGTCAATTTGATTTGCTATACGTTGGTCAGATGATCTCCAGGTGGTTTTGTGGATGTCCTTACGGGGAAAGAAGGTACTTCGGACTGCCAGTCCTCGGGAAGCTGCGAAGTTGACGCCTCTCTGGCCGTTGTCGTTCGTCACGGTGTGCAGGCTATGCCGGCCGATTACCGGCTTGTACATTTCTTCCCTACCGATCTGTGCGTTCATGTCCCCGATGACGATCTTGATGTCTCTACGCGAGCAGCTATCGTAGAGTTTCTCCAGCTGTGCGTATAACTCTTCTTTCTCTACATCGGGTCTTCCTTTGTGAGGGCAGTGCACATTGAGGATAGTGTAGTTGTAGAACCGGCCCTTTATTCTCAGCAAACACAACCTGTCGCTGATCGCCTGCCACTTGATCACACGACTCTGCATCCTGCCCAGCACTATAAAACCGGTACCCAGCTCATTGGTTGTGCCGCCGCTCTGGTAGTACTGTGCCCTGCGGCTACAAATCCTCCGTACCTTCTCTCCTTTTCGGCAAAGCTCCTGGAGCGCAACGATGTCGAAGTGGCGGGGTTCTAGCTGATCCAGCAGAATCCGGTCGCCACCCGGGGCGTTCAGCGATCTACAGTTCCATGTACCGAGCTTCCAATCGTCGTCCTTATTTCGTCGCCTAGGTCGTTGCCAATTGTTCCGGTCCGTATTCAATTCTTGATTGTTCGTAGTATTTTAGTGTTTCAGCATGCTGCCTTACTAGCGCTGCGGATGCCTAATCTCGCGACGGGGCTGCCGTCTTGGGTGTAGCTGGCGAGACGCCGCATTTCATAACTCAGCCGTCCGTTCCGGATCAGACGCTGTTTGAGCCGCCCCTAACATGGGGAACAGACGCTCGGACAAGCTACCCTCCTAGGAGAGCAGCTCCTCCTTCCCTGTCAGCATACGACCAAGTTCCCACCGGTTCACCGATCTTCCCTTGGTTGCTCGAATCCCAGTCGGTACCACGTGGAGGTAGGGATAGGAGTTGCTTTGGACTACACTGGGGTCTATTTTATGCCAACTAGTACGGGTGTACTGCTAGTACGCACTGCCCAGCCGTTTACCAACCAACGCTCCACGCTCTGCTACGACATCGAAATTTTGAACGTCATATTCAATCCAGAACTATTGTGTGGGTGAAAAACGATACATTGAACTCCACGGAAAACGTTTGTTTCATTTAAATTGACATGCAAAACTTGATAAATCAATAAAATAAAAAGCACCGGGCTAATTCCACTCCTCCTTGTTCTTTGGAAAGTTGCCAATTAATACCTTTTCAACGTTTATTCAAGCTCAGCAAACCCTTGGTACAATATAAATTAACAATATTCCTACCGAACTCACTCAATACCTGATGGTCACGACACTACCTAATATTTCAACACATACCTATATCTTTTTTTAACATATTTTTTTCTTAATTCAAGTACGTAGTAATATTTTTTCTTGAAAGCCTTAACAAATACAACGTTAGTTTTTAGGCAACCAATAATAAGTGTCTTGTTATATTTCAATAATTAATAGAGCTTTGAAATTAACAAACCAATTTTGGCGATTCTTTCAATGGAGATAAACACGTCGAACCTTGTTTGCACACGCCTGCGCATTTGGAACCATCTACAAATTAGCACTCAATAAAACAATCTGTTGCACTGCTTATCAATACATTGACAAACACGAACAAATTGATGTGGTTTCAAGATAAGATACTTACGCTACCTTGCCAATGTAGAAATGACATATTATTCAACTACAACACAACTAACTACAAACAATCAAGCCAAAGCGTTAGTTTTATTAAATTTTTAATAATTTTTATTATTATTTCTATCGGAAAAAATAGAGCACGTTTTTATTAAACACAATGAAAACTTTGAGACGAACTGAATCTCACCCAATGAGAAATTCACTAAAATTTGGGTGATTATTGATTTAAGAAAGTACTACTACATAATATCAAGGCAAAACGATACTCAAATACTACATTTCTTTTCTCGGATCCTGACCTTCTGTTAATTAGAACATGAACTTCGCAGCCAACTGGTATTGTAGAAGACAATTACGGGACAATCGCCACGATCGTAATCTCTTCCTATCTGGAAATCTTGAAGGTACGACAAATGGCTTTACAGACCAGCATCGTACCTTGATAGCTACTAAGGGGGGTCTTACATAACTACAGTAAGACCCGCCAAAAATAGATTGAAATATGTAAGAAGTGATATATATTTATTTATATATATATATATAAATTTGGTACTTGATTTTATTTTTTTTTTGTCGCATTGAAAATGTATAAATGATAATGTGGACCGAAGCAAAAGATCAGTTATATGAGTATATAAACTATATAGGGTGAAATTGATGAACTAGTGAGTAATATTGTTAACACTCCAACATACTAAAGAATCACTAATAATCGTTTAGTTACTAATTTTAGTATAATTTAAACAAACCACTCGCCCATCATTAATACTTTCACCAACAGCAGTGGTTAATGTGTTAATTGACCTAGAATGCTTCCAACTAGCGTCTATTAGCAACTATCAAAGCGGTTCTATCTAACCTGTGCTGCTGTGTAACAGCTACAGCAGCTATACAGTTAGTACTAAACAGAAGCATTACGGTAATAAATTAACAAACAACTCACGAGAGGAACGTGTGAATAGATAAAACGTCGCTCGGTTGGTCCCTTATAATAACGGCGGCTGACAGTACACAGAAGTCACTGAGAATCAATCAATTCACCATCCTTCTGCTATGCCTCGCAAACAAATCGGCCGATCAGCAGACTTAGTAATGACTGCTGCTGCTACTACTACTGGTGCAGCAGGGCAAAGAAACTAACGTGTGCACTGCAAACTGTCCACTCGAACGGTGCGGTAATTAAATTTTTCTAATTGGAGTGATCACCCGAAAGGCCAAGCCAGGCCACTGCAATACTGTGGCGAGTTCAGCCGGCTGTAATTACACACAGAAATAAATTGATCAAACTATTGAAGAGACGCACATCTTGATGACGGATGTTCGGAGAAGATCTCCTAGGATGAGTGAAGATGTGACATGAAAATAACGTTTGATGAGCATGAGACGGAAAAACGGTAAAAATAAGTTTTTCAACTTTATTTTCGTCATATTTTAAATCTGTAGACTGATGTTGTCTCAATAGAGCGTAGAGCCAGTAGTTACTTAGGATCATCTACTAGAGAATTTATAGAGAAATAAGCGCTTTTTACTGGATCATCTTTGTGCTTGCGCTAATCTAGTGTTTCTCGAGACCTGAAAATTCATAGAAAGTTATCTTATTTCATAAAGCTTGAAAATATAGACGTGAAAGTAATTTAGAATCATTTAACACCGACACACCAAGACACACTGTTCTAAACGAAGCAAATGGAAGATCAAAATTATTTAACCCTCATAGGGTATCGGCTCTATTATCGTCAGGTTTTACCTATTATCGTACGGGGGGTAAATGATGTTCTAGAGCTTTAATTTCTTGCATGATGGTTCTTCATGATGCAGAGCATCTTCCTGCAAAAGATAAGTTTTCTATGACTTTATTAACCCCCCGGACGATAATTGGATAAACCTGACGATAATAGAGCCGTTACCCTATATAAATTCGATGTCATTCGGAATTTCAAGGGATTATTAACACGACACCGTCTTCGTTAAAAGCTCTATTAGGGTCAATGGCTGCGACAATAAGTAACGTGAAGGTAGGTATCAAGGCACATACCTGCTTAACAGTAGCAGTGTTATATTCTGTAATCTCCACAAGTCGATTTCGTATAACGAATTATACTCCCCGAAAATTCACACATCACAGCCATATCTTATTACTGTTAAGCACATTTTTTTGGTGAGCCCAGACACGTCACACAAATCAAACGGTCCATAAATTATATCATCATTTAATCAGCAAAAGATTGCAAATTGGTTTGATAATATTTCTACCGTTTTTCAAAGTTGCGACTGATTGAACAATTATTCTACTCCTTTAGCAATATTTTCAACTGTTGCGCTATGTTTGAACCCATTAATAGAAGCGCTTATCCTCGATGCATTAACCTTGCTAAGCTTTTCCGACGACAGCCCGTCGAAAAAGCGACGTTTTAGTAGTATCACGTTCCCAAAGATGACAAACAGCATATGCGATAACACCGAACACTGAGGATATTGTTGTATTATATTATTACACATTTCTCACATATACCAGTAGTGGCTGGAAGCAAAAATTGTCAACTGAGGCAACAGCGACATTTATCGTAGACGAATTAACACATGTGATAAGAAAAAGTGCAGCACGAGACCCACAGCAAATATTGGCTGGATTGTTCGTTCCGGTAGGCTGCATATGTTGAATGAAACATTTCAGTGCAGAGTGAGAGAAAAAACTAATGCAATTGCGATAGGAGAGCAATTGTTGGTTTATCATTTTGATTGAAAAAAGAAAGCGTATTTTTAACCGTTTTTGTAGGTTTTGAAAAATTTCGCAAGCGCAAGAGGTGCGTCGTGCAATTGAATACCTCTCTTAATTTTGACACCCTAGACTCGATAGGTCTGTGATGCGCTGGAAAAGTTGGGAACCTCGAAGTCTATCGTCCATGCAAAGCTCAAGAAGCAACCGAAATGATCCTCAAAGCACAAGGCAGACTGTTGTTGTGAAAACAAACGCACGATTTTTTACGACACATTTTTATCCAATCATTCATCAACAAGAAACACAACACACAGTCCGGACCAGAGCTACTCGTCCATAGGTGCACCCTGTGCATTGCACATGGGGACCCTAAGCAAAAAGTGACAAGAGAATGACTTGTTTGGTTTCGCGGGCATGATTGTGATTACTTCCCCAAACTGGGATTTGCAGAATTTGTAGTTGAACAGGCATGTTTAAAAGCCACGAGTCGCCCCTGGTCCGGCCGAACGTATAAGTTTCGCAAAGATTCCTTAGGATTGCTCACATTGGAATCGTGAACGTCCTCAATAAGGAATTCTGGGAAAAGAATCCTCAAGACTGTCCAGTCTATGGAATCAGGATTTATGAATGTAAGTCGTGTATTGAGAATCCGTCAGATTCGAAAGCTTTCACTTCGAAGGATTCTCAGAATTGGAAACGCCCGGACATACTTCGATTCTCAAGGGCTTCCCACAACGAAACCGATTCCGGAAATACAAATATTCAACCATATTAGGATATTTTCAAGAAACCGGGAGTCATCATTTTAGAATTCAACATGGCATCTGGGGTCATTTTCCGGTCTCTGGTCATCATCCCGATTCCGAAAATATCCATACCCGATGGCAATTGACCTTTTTAATTGTTTTTATGGTTTCTAGCTCCAGTAGAAACTGTTCCGGAAGGAGTTTTTTGAGGGCATATTAAAAAATACATGAATGAATTAAGTAATTTAAGAACCAATAATTGTAGAATTCTACTTATTCATGAAATACCTTAGTTTCGGAACATATCCCCGGAAAAAACGGGATTTCCGATAGCGAGAAAGAGTTCTTTTTGGGCACCACTGACTTGAAAGTAGATAAATTACATTTGATCGATCTTTTGGTACTAAATCTATAGAAATCGGATGAAAATTGCAAAAGTTACAAGTATTTCAATTTGTGGGTACCCTAATCCACTCGAGAGTCACAAATGAAATAAGGCTTTTCTTCTAGACATTGTCCCCCAAATGATTTTAAAACAAAGTGGAAACAGTTTTTTGAGATGTTTATTGATGTATTACTTTTTATATTGTTGTATTACTTTTTATAGAAAAACTTGTATGAGTTTTCTCACAAAAGACAATACAACTATGATTAAAAACAAATATTTTTGTTTTGTCTCTGTGACAATTTATTCATGTTTCTCTCAAGAGTCACATATTATATATTGTTCTACTTTGTAAATAAAAAGTATTTTTTATTAAGTAGTTACGGTGATAATTTAAAGTACAAATGACATTTTGTCGTAGAATAATCATCAAGTCGTTAAGAGAATATACCTGATAAATTGATGGTGACATTTCATAGGAATAGTTTCCGCAGTCAATCTTTGTGACTTTCGTAAGAAAAAATATATCGAAAGTTTTGTTTAAAAGAATATGTGATCTTGTAAAAAATTTGTTAACATTGTCTCAATGATTTTGGTAATCATCTCTTTGGTTTGAATATCAAAAAAGTAAACACCGGGATTTGACCGATTAATGTCACTGTTTAGTTACTGTGACTTTTGGAAGGATATACATATCAGATGTTGTTTGAAAAAAATATGTGATCTTCTTAAGAATTTATATGTTTTTAACATTGTCACAGGAATTTAGAAATTATCCTTTTTCAATCAAGTGATCTTTGTTAAAGAATCTAGAAATAATCTGTTTATTAAAGAATCTAGAAATAACCATTAAGGTACAAAGAGAATGCATCTTTTTCTCGGGAGTCACCAAGAATAATTGGTGCCGAATAACTATAGTTTTATTTTTGGTTCTCCAAGTTGGAGAAAAATTTGAGGGGGTAGGCGAATTTCCTTCATCGCAATTTAAGCTTTTTGTGTTTTGTTCCTCTATATGTATACATTCAACCATTTCTATATTCCATCAGCAAAATAGAGTAACTCTAAAATAGTAACGTTCGGGAGTTGGTCACGAATTAAATATTTTATTCTAAAACTTTGTCACGAAAATTGTTCCAACTCGCGGTGACAATTTAGTAGAACTAGGAACGTTTCTGGTTTCTCCTATAAATATCACCAAGTCGAGAATATGTAAAAGTAGAGTATATCTAACAAACTACTTTGTGACAATTGCCAAAAGTTTGTATGAGGCCGCCTTTCCTGACCATTTCTAGAAAATATTCTCCATACGAACATGAATCTTCTCTTAAAGGTCACTAACATGTCATTTGTGCGGACTAGAACCCGAGTATCCCGTCGAACACATAATGGTTAAAGTAAAATGTTTCGTATCCAAAAAATTCTCAAACCCCTGATTCTCATTCAAGAATCCTATTCTCATAGATTAAGCAATCTTGAGGATTCCTTTTCAGGGTTCCTTATCGAGGACACCCACAATTCCAATGTCGGAAGCCTTGGAAAACCTAATGTATTCATCCAGGCGTTTCCAATTCTTAGAATCCTTAAGTGTGAATGCGTTCGAATCCGACGGATTTCCATTACACGATTATCATTCAAGAATCCTAGTCCCATAGACATCGAGGACATATATAAGAAGGTTAGGCCAAATCAGTGAATATTCAGTAATTGGATTAAGTAACCTCATTAGACACACTAAATAAGCGATTCAATAATGAAAAAAGAAAAAACATTAAAAACATACCACGTTAAAAAATACTTTTTATAAAAAATTCGCCTAAAAAACCACGTAAATTCCTAAATCCCCGTAAAGAAAGACATGTAAAAAAACCGCGTGTGATAAAACCGCGTAAAAAAGACCTTAGTGTATATGTTTGATTTTTGGTCTTTCTGATTCATATTCTTTCTGGTTTAGCTCAGATAAGGCCAAATAAAAATATTAGTGAATCGAGTTTTACTGAAATGGGATTTTTCTCAATGGGAAACTTTTATTTGTTAACCATCAGTTACAGGAGTGTTTGGTCAATATTACTTCCAGACATGAGTTTCCAATCATTTTTCATTCCGCGTCGAACACTCGACAGAAACGGACGTGCAAAGTGGTCGTTCTATTACAATCCGGTCCGTGTGTACGAATAGGCAAACAAAAGAGTGTATTATTCTTTCGAGTTCAAGGCCATCAGTTGACAGTCGAGTCCGTGTCGCTGTGCTGAGTGATCTCACACCCGGCTCACTGCTGGTGGTTGTATTGGTGCTGCTGTACTGGTGCTGCTGGCTGCTTTGGGTGCAGCTTCGAACGATCGGACAACCACTGCTGGAAGGAAGAAGTAAAGAGGTACGTGTTCTTGTCGGCGCTAGTGCGCTACATTTAGCGCCTTTGGACGAAAATAAACAGTATAGCTGCCCTGTTGAGATCCGTCCGGGTAAAGCCTGGGGCGAGGGGGGACTGGAGAATGAACAGGGGAGGGGGTAACAGAAGGGTCAGTGTCAGGGGGGTTCGGGGATGGTGGCACGGGAGGCGAGGGATCTATATCCCTCCCCTGGATATAGATCCCTCGCCTCCCGTGCCACCATCCCCGAACCCCCCTGACACTGACCCTTCTGTTACCCCCTCCCCTGTTCATTCTCCAGTCCCCCCTCGCCCCAGGCTTTACCCGGACGGATCTCAACAGGGCAGCTATACTGTTCATTTTCGTCCAAAGGCAGGAGTGAATTCAAAGCGATTAAACATACTGCAAATTTCTAAAGACCTGACGAAGGGGTACAAGGCCGTGGCCGAAATTTCCAAGGTCCGACCTAACAAGCTCCGTGTCGTGGTCAGTGATCTGGCACAGGCCAATGCTATCGCTTGCTCTGAGCTCTTCACACGCGAGTATCGCGTTTACATACCCGCACGAGACGTGGAGATCGACGGTGTCATAACCGATTCGAGTCTGTCTGTCGAGTGTATCCTAAAAAGCGCAACCGGTTGCTTCAAAAATACCGAAACACAGGCGAAGATTTCGGATTGTAAGCAATTGCGGTCCATGTCTCTCGTCGGCGGTAAAAAAGTTTACACTCCGTCAGACTCGTTTCGCGTTACGTTTGCCGGATCTGCACTCCCTAGCCACGTCTCGATCGACCGGGTTCGTCTGCCTGTGCGATTGTATGTACCCCGTGTTATGAATTGCACCAATTGCAAGCAGTTAGGCCACACAGCCGCCTACTGCTGCAATAAGGCACGATGTAGCAAGTGTGGGGAGACTCATGCGAAAGATTCTTGCAGTGTTAATGCTGAAAAATGTATTCACTGTGGGGAAAACCAGCATGAGCTCTCCACATGCCCGGTGTACATGCAGCGCAGAGATAAAATCAAGCGGTCACTTAAGGAGCGTTCAAAGCGTTCTTACGCTGAGATGCTGAAGAAGACCGTGACCACTTCTACCATAACATCGAACCCCTTTGATCTGTTGCCCTCTGATGAAACCGATTCTGACGATTCATCAGCGGGAACATCTTATGCCAATCCTGGGGAGTCTAGGAAGAGGAAAAATGTTTCTTCTCCTAAACTTCCCCGTAAAGGTCCTAAGATTTCCCAAAGTGTAATGAAAAGTACGAACAAACCAACCAGTGCTGCGGAAAAACCGAAGCAAACTCCTCCTGGGCTTGCAAATTTAAAGTCCCAGAAGGAGTTCCCAGCACTGCCAGGAACATCTAAAACCCCAGTTGTTCCTTTTGCACATCCAGTTGATTAAACAAACTCTGGATTAGTGAAATTTTCTGACATTGTGGACTGGATTTTTGAAAATTTCAATGTACCCGATCCAATTAAAATTTTTCTTACAGCATTCCTCCCAACAGTTAGATCATTTTTGAAGCAGTTGACTGCCCAATGGCCCCTCCTTGCAGCGATTGTATCCTTTGGTGCCTAATTCAACTGCGTATATGAAGGATTCTATCTCTGTCTTACAGTGGAATTGTAGAAGTATTTTACCAAAAATTGATTCGTTTAAAGTTTTGATAAATAAAAACAAATGCGATGCATTTTCCCTTTGTGAAACTTGGCTTACTTCAAATATTGATCTCAACTTCCATGATTTTAATATTATTCGCCTTGATCGAGACACCCCATATGGAGGAGTACTTTTAGGGATTAAAAAGTGCTATTCTTTCTATCGTATTAACCTCCCCTCGATTCCAGGCATCGAAGTTGTCGCATATCAAATGACAATACAAGGTAAAGAGCTTTGTATTGCCTCAATATATATTCCTCCCAGAGCACAGGTTGGGCAACGGCTGCTCTTTGATTTAATAGAACTTCTTCCCTCGCCACGTTTGATTTTGGGAGACTTCAACTCTCATGGTGTGGCTTGGGGCTCCCCTTACAATGATAACCGCTCCTCTTTAATCTATAACCTTTGCGATGACTTCGACATGACTATTTTAAACAACGGTGAAATGACACGTATCCCGAAACCTCCAGCGCTTTGGATCTATCCTTATGTTCGACGTCGCTACGGTTGGATTGCACATGGAAGGTAATCCTCGATCCTCACGGTAGCGACCATTTGCCTATTCTTATTTCAATTAATAACGGGTCAACTCGCATGCGACCAATTGACATTCCGTATGACCTCACACGGAATGTCGATTGGAAGTTATACGAGGAAATGATTTCAAAAGCGGTCGAGTCGATTCAACATCATCCACCACTTGAAGAATACAACCTCCTCGCGGGCTTGATTCTCGACGCCGCGTTGCAAGCCCAAACGAAGAAATATCCCGGCGTAACGATCAAAGAACGGCCTCCCACTCCGTGGTGGGACCAAGAGTGCTCCGATGTCTACACGCAAAGATCCGACGCGTTTTTGGCCTATAAGAAGAAGGGTATACCTGGCGACTATATACGGTATTCGGAGCTTAATACCAAGCTTAAAAGCTTGGCTAAAGCAAAGAAACGCGGATATTGGCGTCGGTTCGTGAACGAGACGTCGAGGGAGACATCGATGAGCACTCTTTGGAACACAGCCCGAAGAATGCGGAATCGCGTAATGGTCAACGAAAGCGAGGAGTCTTCAAGTCGGTGGATATTTGATTTTGCCAGGAAAGTATGTCCGGACTCTGTTCCTGAGCAAAACATTGTTCGCGATGCGTCTCCGGGCCACGACGCGATAGAATCACCTTTTACGATGGCAGAATTTTCAGTTGCCCTGCTGTCCTGTAACAATAACGCGCCTGGGTTAGATAGAATCAAATTCAACTTGTTGAAGAATCTACCCGGCAATGCCAAGAGGCGCTTGTTGAACTTGTTCAATAAGTTCCTGGAGCAAAACATTGTACTGCAGGATTGGAGGCAAGTGAAGGTGATCGCCATCCAAAAACCAGGGAAACCAGCTTCTGATCACAACTCTTATAGGCCGATTGCAATGCTATCCTGTATCCGGAAATTGATGGAAAAAATTATACTCCGTCGTTTAGACCATTGGGTCGAATCAAATGGTCTACTATCAGATACTCAATTTGGCTTCCGCCGTGCCAAAAGGACGAATGATTGTCTTGCGTTGCTTTCAACAGATATTCAGCTGGCGTATGCTCGCAAAGAACAAATGGCGTCTGCGTTCTTGGATATTAAGGGGGCTTTTGATTCCGTTTCTATTGACATTCTTTCGGGTAAACTTCACCGACAAGGATTTTCTCCAATTTTGAACAATTTTTTGCACAATTTGTTGTCCGAAAAGCACATGCATTTTACGCACGGCGATTTGGCAACTTTTCGCATTAGCTACATGGGTCTTCCCCAGGGCTCATGTTTAAGCCCCCTTCTTTACAACTTTTATGTAAATGACATCGACGAATGTCTGGCAAATTCATGCACGATAAGACAACTTGCAGACGACAGTGTAATCTCTGTTACAGGAGCCAAAGCTGCCGATTTGCAAGGACCATTGCAAGATACCTTGGACAATTTGTCTGCTTGGGCTTTACAGCTAGGTATCGAATTCTCTCCGGAGAAGACTGAGATAGTAGTTTTTTCTAGGAAGCATGAACCTGCTCAGCTTCAAACACAATTAATGGGTAAAACGATTTCTCAGGTTTTGGTACACAAATATCTTGGTGTCTGGTTCGACTCTAAAGGCACCTGGGGTTGTCACGTGAGGTATCTGATGAAAAAATGTCAACAAAGAGTGAATTTTCTTCGTACAATAACCGGACAATGGTGGGGAGCCCACCCAGGAGACCTTATAAGGCTTTCCAAACAACGATACTGTCTGTTATTGAGTACGGGTGTTTCTGCTTCCGCTCCGCAGCAAACACACATTTAATCAAACTGGAGCGAATACAATATCGTTGTTTGCGTATCGCCTTGGGTTGCATGCAATCGACCCATACGATGAGTTTGGAGATCTTAGCTGGAGTACTACCATTGAAAAACCGCTTCTGGAGTCTGTCTTCTCGTATTCTAATCAAATGTGAGGTCTTGAACCGTCCCGTGATTGAAAATTTTGAAAGGTTAATCGAACTTAATTCTCAAACCCGTTTTATGACATTGTATTTCAATCACATGTCCCAAAATATTAACCCTTCTTCGAATATTCCAAATCGTGTCGACTTATCAAATACTTCTGATTCTACTGTGTTTTTCGATACATCCATGATAGAAGAAACTCGTGGAATCCCGGATCATTTACGCGTGCAGCAGATCCCTAGAATTTTTTCCAATAAATATCGAAACATCAACTGCGACAATATGTACTACACTGACGGATCACTTCTTGATGGGTCCACTGGCTTCGGTATCTTCAATAACATTTTAACCGTCTCCCATAAGCTCGATAATCCTGCTTCTGTTTACGTCGCAGAATTAGCTGCAATTCAGTACACCCTAGGGATTATAGAAAAAATGCCCACGGACCATTATTTCATCTTTACGGACAGTCTCAGTTCCATTGAGGCTCTCCGATCGATGAAGGATGTTAAGCACTCTCCGTATTTCCTGGGGAAAATACGGGAACATCTGAGTGCTTTATCCGAAAAATCTACTCAGATTACCTTAGCGTGGGTCCTTTCTCACTGCTCGATACCGGGTAATGAGAAAGCGGACTCTTTGGCTAAGATGGGCGCAACAAACGGTGATATTTATGAAAGACCAATTGCCTTTAATGAATTTTTCGCATTTGTACGTCAGAATACGATCATCAGTTGGCAAAATTCTTGGACCAAGGGGGAACTGGGAAGGTGGTTACATTCCATAATCCCCAAGGTATCGACGAACCCGTGGTTCAAGGGGTTGGATGTAGGTCGGGATTTCATTTGCGTGATGTCCCGGCTTATGTCCAATCACTATAGATTTGACGCGCATCTCCGTCGTGTTGGGCTCGGGGAGAGTGGTATCTGTGCCTGTGGTGAAGGTTATCACGACATAGAGCACGTTGTTTGGTCATGCCCTGTACACCGTGACGCCAGGTCTAGATTAATAGCTTCCCTGCAGGCCGAAGGTAGGCAGCCGGCTGTTCCTGTTCGTGATGTCTTGGCGAGCCGTGACCTATCCTACATGTCCCTTATATACGTTTTCCTGAAATCCATCCACGCCCCAGTTTAGTCCTATCCCCTTCCGCCTACATCCAACCAAACGACAAGAACACGTTAAGACCCCGGATCCGGAAACAGCAATCAGACCCGCACGATACTCTCAAGGCCCGATGGAAACAACCCAACATGCCAGTCCGTAATATCTTAGCCCATCAGCGGAACAAATTTAATATGCTGCTTACCCATGGCAATGAAAACGAGCAGCGAGGATAAAAAATTTGCTTTTAGTTATTAAGATACTTTAGAAAGTAAGCTACCAGATATAATTGGCGCCGTTAAACATTGAATTGTATTTGTGCCGTGTCAAATAAACTATAGATGAAGAAAAAAAAATGAGTTTCCAATACTTTCAGAACTGAATTAAAAAAGTTACAGGATTGAACCAAAAAGTAGAACACTTTTTTTTGTTCACACAAAAGTAGAACACTTTGAGAAAGAGATAACTGAATAGAAATCTGTATTTTTGACGTAGGACTACGTCTAACCGCTCTATATCGAGATGCATTCTGCGGAAAACTAAAACCAAGGTGTAACGTTGGAATGAAAGATTTCAAACGGTGATATTGATGTAATCACATGACGGATCATAGTAATCAATATGCCGTTGGAATGATAAAATGATACTTCATGTATCATGGTTACTTGATTGTGAAACAGTGAAAATTGATGAAAAGTTTCAAGGTCGTATTTTCACGAACAATGTACCAATCACATGCGAGCACGCCTGGCACAGACTTCATGAGTGGATACCAACTGCCTGCTATGACAACCTCTGCATCAGTGGCAAAAAAAAAAAATTTGACAGAATCTCCCCGTCCCAACAGGTCAACTAATATTTGCTTCTATGAACCTAGACTATTTTGATGTCTTGAAAGTGAAGCTTTTTCGGAAAGTTCGTAACAACCTCCTTCATCAGACAATTAAACGATCTGCTGTGAGAATGTTATTAAAACTAATGTCTTGAAGGAAAACACGCTGGCACAGGCAACAGTACTGTACCGAGCCATGAATGAGAAGACGGTCGCTCGTCGTCAGTGCAGCCATTTGTGTGCAGTCAAGCCAAGTGGAAACTATGTAGCTGCTGTCGACGAACAGTGGTGCGTGTTCGCACACTACGCTGTGTGGCCGGGGATAAAATAATTCTGTACGCAAGAGAATATCACGATACAACTGAACGGATTTTACCACCAACGGATTTAGAACAGATATCAAACACCGATGTCTTAATCGACAAGTAGAATATTGCGAATGATTGTAATAGTATAATAATTAAAATATCTTTTCAACAAAAGTTGGGTTACAAATCGAGTAGATGACATTTGAACTGCAACCGTAGTGATTTTCCTATCCATGTTTAAAAACTTCTTTCAAATTCCTAAAATTTGAAGTTGCATTGGGTTGCTGTCTTTTTGAATTTTACACTCTGGTTTTTCTCAGATAAATTCGAATGGCCAATAGGCTATTTGAAAGACAATAGAAAACCAATATGCTTCGTTAAGATTTTTAAACAGATAGTCCAGATAGCTCGTTTAAGCTGTACTGATGGTTATAGTTTTCCAAATAAATAAATTTAAATAAATATGACAATCCTAGTTGCAATACCCGGTTGTGGTATAGAGGAAAACCAAACTATATGCATCTTGACGTTAGGTTTTAAACATTCATATTCGTATTTTTCAATTACAAAAATATTACATCAGCATCTGCAAGAAACTATTTAGATACTTTTTCTGGTTCTGCTTAATGAATAAACGTTTCAATTGGCCTAAAATGAAAAAAAAAAGAATGTTAACATGTTCATAAATTTCAATGTCAATTTCAAAATTTTTGTAAATCTAGATTTTCCACTAAAAATTGCAACTCTTTATCGCTACTTTTTCAACTAGCTTGTAAATACAGGATTTTTCTATGTGAAATCTTTGCTAAACAGTTGTAAGAAACTGACAATGATGCTGCTTTGGAATCGGTGAGTGAGCTATCTTTCACAAGCGCAACTGAAGATGAAAGGGAATTTACTTCCTACTAAATCGTTCTTAATTAAGACCTATATAAAAAATTGCCTTTTCGCGTGTTGAAGAAAATTGACTGCATTAGTATGAAAAGTATTCATTAATGTTAAAAACAGTATTTTTTTCTTCTCAAAAAGAGGCTGCAAATAAATAATCAGCATTTTCTCAGTTGTCAAAATCGGACCATGTTAAAAATAAACGCTTTTCTTTTTATGACTTTCTGGTGGCATGTAACCTTAACAATATGTGGCCACCATTGTACTAGTTTTAGAATTGTAAATCGTAAGAGGTGTCGCTCGATGGATTTAGGCTAAAAAATCTGGAAGTATGCGGAACGCAAAGGGGACAGGTGCGCATGAAGCCTTTAACGACCTAGACACTTGATATGACCCTTCCGAGTAATTAGAGGTATAGCATGGTACTAAGTACTGCTTTGATCATGTCTATTATATTACCGAAACTTGTTCCGGTCATATGTCCAGAACCGTCTTCCTGATTCCGGTATTCCGTTTCGGCAACATAATGGACAAAATGCCTTTGTTTTGGTGGTTGTTGAGCTTGAATTGGTTAAAAGCAAAACAAGAAAACTTTAAATTATGATTAAACATAACCGCTCGTTTTTGGCTTATGTGTGCCAAAGTCGAACCGTGCCAAAATTGAACCGTGCCGAACAGAGTTCTAATTCTCAAATGGAAATATAAAACTATCGTAGTCCTACGTCAAACATTCGGTCGTGTCTTGGATGCCACCCTCGTACTATTTTGATCAGATCCTGATCAGATTAATCCTGATGTTCTTGTATTGTAGAAAATATTGTAATCCACTTCTGTGAATTGTTTGCAGAGGTTCTAGGATGAATTTTTAAAATCGCAATATGTAGAACCACGATAAATAACATTTTCCTTAAAACATTCATCCGATTCCCAGTACAAATCGGATCTTTAACAGATGTGTGTATGCGAATCCGAAAGATTTTTATTCCTACACTTGGTTCGTTCGAGAGGGTTTTCTACTTTCGTTCCGAATGGATTCTGTCCGACTCGCCGAAACGATTTCTCTCACGATTCCTATGGTTTCTTTAGAAATCAATGAGAAGGTTTTCCATAAGCGATTTGAACAGATTCTATCCGTATCGCAGAAACGATTCCTTTCACGATTCTGTCTCCGAGTTATAGGTAACATATTCTCACTCAGGATTCTCTGTATGTTAGTTAGAGAGGTAAGCTGAAGTATGTTTCAAATTAAATATTGCTTCCTTGGAGGATTTTTAAACTTTGAAAATCTAGAAATCCCGGGAGAGGAATTTGGTATATTCTATTGTAGTCGATAGTTTGTTCGCTTGATATTCCATGAAATATACCATTAATTTTCTTGATATATTTCAGCATTCAGCACAAAAATATACCGCGAGATGAACGCAACTTCGAAATCTCATGTGGAGTAAGTATTCTATCGGATATGAAACACAACAGAAGAAATCCCGCGTTAGCCTTTTATGCTGGAAAACCCTGTTTGAGCGCTGAAGAGCAGTTCAAAAAAGGAACGCGTCTCAATGAATTTTTTTCCTAATTTGGTTTTCGGTTTTTTTCTGATATTTCCTGATTTCCCTGATCGAAAAAATAATTCTCTGACATTCTCTGGTCCTCCAGATTGCTCCAGGTTTAATATTCTTATCTCCCAGATAGTCTCGAGGTATGATGCTAGCCTAACAAGCCAGTCGTCGTAGGTTCGAGTCTCGACTCGGAAGAGACGGTTAGTGTCAGGAGGATCGTAGCGCTAGTCCCGCAATTATTCTGTACACTGAACTGTTGGCTGCGAAGTCTGTGTATAAATAAAACAGAAGTTCGAGTTCCGAATCGGAATGTAGCACCTAGGGTTGCTGTTTTAATCTCTACTAAATTATTATCTAGGGGTACCTGGAGTAATCAACACCGTTGAGGCAAGATGCACCCCCTCCGATTAACAATGGAAAAACATTTTTATAACAAAATAATAACTCTTTTATTTGAATCTATGTTTTCTTTAGTCACTTCCACCAGTGAAAAGTGTTATTGCATCGAATATATGACGAGCAACATATCGCTGATGGAATATCGATAAATTTCAATGAGCATTACCGTTATGTAACCAGAAACATTCTGTTACGTTCGGGGCATAACGCTTCCCGTAACTTGAGGCAAAAGGACTCTTTGTAAACAATTTTTGTGTTTATATTCCATCTCGCTTCCAGCAATACTTGGAAGTCCAATCGACGGTCATGAACCGTTGAACAGCTACGATCGATGCTAGAGGCAATCAAAAACGGTATTTCAACAACCAAGTCGCTCGAGTGTATGAAATTGAAACGAAAACCATTTTGTCATTATTTATTAGATGACAGAACGAGCCGTACCGCCCCAATATTGTAGTGCATTCTGCATTAAAATATTTTTACGCAATTTTTTTAAATCACGCGGTTTTTTATGATGTATTGATGTTCCCTACCCTACGTATTCGTCACGTAAAAAACCTGACTGTATAACATTGGTTTTATCTCCCAGCTTTAACAAGAGTAAACTCTGCTTTCATTAACTGATGTGTTTTACCCCAGGAACCCATCGCGAACGATAAAAATTAAAATGTCAGATAAAGTGAATGTCTCGTCTATTTCTTTCATGTCTTATTTTCTCTTACGTTCAACCCTATTTTATACTAGATCTAAGTGACATAAAGCAAGCAACAAAAACGTTGTTGGTAAAATTTGCCCTCAACATTGTTCAACAGTTTAAACCATTCAAATATTTGCTTGTGTGACACATATGTCTGAAAAAATAACAAAAATTATCTCGAATCTTATGTGTGCCAATACTTAGTAGCTGTTAATCTACAGGCATGTCTAACACACGAAAAACGTTGTCAGCTACCAGCTGATTCAACAGGCAAAAAACACATTGGAAAACACAGGTTCGCAAACACAACACCCACATACTATGGGTACCTGCACGTGCTGAAATTAACTTTTATTGCTCGAACGACGAGATTACACTGCAACAAACTCAAATTGTTCAACTTTTCAGCCCTACCCACCAGTAAGCTAATCCAGTAAAATCAATATCGTCTCATCGAACGACCATCAATCGATACGGCAGCTGCTCAGCCCGGAAGACCAATCCCCTTTACGATAGCCGGCGTTATGCCAATTAGTTTCCCATAAGCAGAAATCGTTATGTTGAACTTCACAGCTGTCGACATCAGTTGAACCTGGGCTGTATATTTTCACTCGAAGTTCAATAACCGCGGCAATAATAAAAAAAACAAATGTTCTGCCCTGAAGTGTCGGAAAATGAGCACGAGAAAATGATCTGGCTTTTGACGTGGGACACGTCTTTGTTTACTATACTGGGATGCATTCTGTAAAATTGGAAATGAAACGGGCAAATGTTGCTTCAGATTTCAAACGCTAATAACAGCATAACCACATGATGGATAACAATAACCAATATGTTGTTGGATAGATAAAATGTATAACAATTTTGTAATGTGTTAATTATCAGTCTAATTTCATTGATAAGCGGTAAAATTGATAATAATTTCAATAACAAATTTACGCGAATAATGAACCAATTACATGCGAGCATTCCTAGCACAGGCGACGTGAATGGACACCATCCGTTCCCTGTGATATTCCCTGTATCAATTTCGAAATAAAAATTGACAGAGTCTCCCCGTCCCAATAGGTCAATTTATTTTTGCTTCCATGAGCTTAGACTAATATGATGTCTCGAAGGTAAAAGTTTTCCTAAAAGTTTGAAACAATACCCATCCTTGAACAATCTCTAAACCTGCGTGTTAGGTACTGTAGAACCTAATAAAAACTGATGTCTTGAAAGAAAACATGCCAGTAAAAGCAACAGTACCAGTGGAGTATAGAACCGCAGGTCTCTCGTCGTCTATGATTGCATTGGTACTCTTCTATTCGTACTGCAGCAGTACTATTCGTATTGCAGTGGTACACTTTTGTTCGTACATTTCTATTCGTATGCAATTGAGGAAAAACTACAATGCTACAATGGTGATTGAAAGTTTATTCCATAAATATGATTGCCATGAATTACTAAACAAGAATTGTAAATTTTTGCAACGGATATTTATTTAATTTTATCTTCGATATTCACTAAATAATCGTGACCGGATAGTATCGAAAGAGTAAATTCCTAAATATATACATTTATAGAAGAGTAAGAACCTGCGAATGCTTGTGATTTTTTAGTTTATTTAGTAAGATTCGTACAGAATCTCTTTTTATATTTCAAAATTGTTAGATGATATATTATTATTCTAAGCTTTACCATAATAAACGTATATTTCCTGTCTTCGTAATACAGCGAATGTAGTTGCAGGCAAATGAAAAAATTGTCAAGCAAAAAATAAAAATGTAATTGTGGATTTCTACGATTTTTTGCTGGAACTTGTTAGGAATTTTGTTCAAAATATTTTCTTATGTTTTCCAATTGATGAACCTTTGTAAGGGCTTCCATATTATTTTGAAAGTAAGATCCAAACTATAGATTTGATTTAGTTAGAGTTGAATAAGACAAAACCATTCATTATGATAACGTAAGCATTATTGGATTTGGTTTTTGAGGATATAGAGATAATTCTGATTTTGACGCATTATGAGAAATTCTTGGTGCTTCTTCAACAAGCACGATATGCTTGTGCCTTGTTAAATACATATTTTTTTGCACAAAAAAATACTAAAGGCATAATATCGCCAAATATAAATGATATTTCTTCGAGTGTTGTTGAATATATTCCAAAAATTGATTTCCAGGGGAGGCTGAAAATAAACACATCGATTTTGTCTGCAGACTCTGTATATTTTGTAACAAAAAATCCCCTAATTACAGTGTTTAGTCCCACGTCACCATTTCATACAACCCTAGGGCTGTATACCTTGTAGTATTTTTCAATAGCACAATCATTGCATGTTTAGCAAAACTAGCTGTGAAATTGACCGTATATGGGTTAACTATTATACACCGGGTTTTATTGTGTTTCATGTCGTTCACGGCATGAATGAATAAATAATGATTACCGCATTCAGCCGGTGTCAGTTCATGGAAACATGACAAAAACGAAATTAATGTACAGTGTAGAGCACTTCCGTTGAAGCTTTACTGACCTCTAATGTGAAGTGGTTTCATCAAAGTCTGCTGGCTTAACTAAGCTCAGAGGTAACTGTTTTTTAGAAAAAAAAAGGTCAACAACTGGGTTTATCGAACATAATTTTGAATTTAAAATTACACCCGATGATTGCTCTTTCCTAACTTACAAAAGAACTCGTGAAATGCCAACATTGGTTAGAAAAAAAGTTTATGCAACACCATCACCGGCAGCACCGACTCTGAAAAACCCAACGGGTAAACAGTTCAATACAATCACCTACAGATACGAGCAGGTAAAAAACCGGCATCTGAAGCAGGGAGAAACCGTACAAAAAACAGCTGTTCCTCTATCTGGGAAACGAGGACGCTTGTCGGCTCATCGCACATGAAATGCGCACTATTCGTGCGGCCAGCCAGTAGGCTAAATAGGTAAAATGAAAACACACAGCAAAAGAGGCAAAAAATATACACAACACCGCTGGAGCTATCTATATCCACGGAGAATGAAATTCTATGGATACGGAAGGGAAAGTCACTCGTAGATGCATTTTCCATGCATAGGGCTCTTATTTATAGGAGAAATGCTTTTCCATTCGGTTGAACTGTACTCATTATGAATATGGAATCACGATAAACAGAGAAACAATCGGTCGTCGTACGAAAGATATAGAATATTGATTAAATAACCCAATTTACCTGTTCGCTCCTGTATCACCGCTCCGTTCTGCTCTACTGCAGCAGCTTCGGTAAGTGGATTTTCCGTGCTTCTTTCACCGTGAAGTTTTTTGGCTTGCTGGCGCCAGACTAAATCGTAATCCGGATACGGTGTGGCAATTTATCATGTATGCTGCCCTTTACTTTAGCATTCCCGAGAAGCCGTCATCCACATTTTCTGATATAAATATTTCACATCCTGTGAGTGGACCTGGACGCACAGACTTGGCAGCGCGTATATCGAAAACTTTCCATGCTATTATATCACGTTTGTAACTAGAAACGGGTCAAAATTTGCACTTTTCACTGCACTTTCATTCGCAACTCAACCCTCTTGCACTTCCACTTACGCTTTTCGCTTCACAACCAGCCGAAAGAGGTTCGCTTCAAATAAGATACCTTTTCTTACTGCTAATGTACAAGTACCTAGCTATTGGTATTTGCTCTCGCTCTCGGTGTATGCAACACGCATTCATAGACGAGCATTTTTAGACCTCGCTGTTGCGACAAAAAAAAACGATTCAGACGATTTTTTTTCTAGTGTGCTGGTCGATTAATGGAATCTTCACACACCCTGCTGGATGACGAATGCAAAAACGTCGGGATAAAAAGCACTACAAGCGATAACCAAACTACAAGTTGTCCGTCGGCACCCGCGAAAGAATTAAATCGACTTTTTTTGCAGAGCTGATTGCAGACTTGCTGCACAACAAACACAATTGAAAACGGTTTGACTGATTGCCATAAAATCGTAACCAAGCTAAAGGTACGGTAGGTTGGTTTGCGTGTTCAAGAGAGCGGAGCAAACTTGCTTAGCAGTACTCAAAATAAACATATGAAGCTGTAAACATTGCGTCACTGACGGATGACAGTACGAAACTATTCATGTGTCAAAATGATTGGACGATTTTATCGTTTTAGTACTTACTTGAAGTACTAAAAGCAAAGGGTGTTCAGCAGAGATGCTACACGGAAAACGAAAAGTACTCATTTTCATGTCGATTTCACTCAACGGCGTCGTTCCGTGCAAAAATATTTCCTTCCTTCTTTTTCGCATGCAAAAACCAAACAAATATCAGCAACACCGTCAACGCGAATTTTGAGTAGTTGTAGATTAATTCAATAGAAGGTATAAAATACTAAGAGTAATAATACGTCAAAAATACCCAACGTTTAGTTCAATCTTTTAAACTATGCCTTGGGTAGATTTCAGTTAATTTCATTCGATTGAATTAATATTAGTTGAAAAAAGCGGATCATTGAAAAAATCTATAAAATCTGTCTCAAACCTGCTCACGTACCTTCTAATTTGGTGTAACTGGCTTCATTAATTTTCCTTTTAAGTGCCTCTGTTCATAGCTCCATTCTCACAATGCAATTTTAATCTTCTTCTTATTTGGCGGCTATTATTTAAAAACAGAAGCACAACAGCACGTTCTTCACTTAACATCACCAATTTAAAACCAAAACTACCAATATCAAAGAAAGCTCTGCCACTTTCGCGAAATCAATTTCATCAGGCGGGTTATGAATTTTCAACCAGTTGATTTTTCAACCAGTTGATTTTTCAACCAATATTGAGTTCAAACTACTCAATGTTGACTTTTGACCAGTACCCAACCAGAGGGTACAAACTACCTGAAATGGTGTAAACCTCATACAACTTACGTGTTGGGTAGTTTTGCAATGCAAACTTAATTTATTTTAAACATGCTTTTACTCAATGATGGTGTTTTGACAAAAAGTCAACATTGAGTAGTTTGAACTCAATATTGGTTGAAAAATCAACTGGTTGAAAATTCATAACCCGCGTGATGAAATTGATTTCGCGAAAGTGGCAGAGCTTTCTTTGATATTGGTAGTTTTGGTTTTAAATTGGTGATGTTAAGTGAAGAACGTGCTGTTGTGCTTCTGTTTTTAAATAATAGCCGCCAAATAAGAAGAAGATTAAAATTGCATTGTGAGAATGGAGCTATGAACAGAGGCACTTAAAAGGAAAATTAATGAAGCCAGTTACACCAAATTAGAAGGTTAGTGAGCAGGTTTGAGATAGATTTTATAGATTTTTTTCAATGGTCCGCTTTTTTCAACTAATATTAATTCAATCGAATGAAATTAACTGAAATCTACCCAAGGCATAGTTTAAAAGATTGAACTAAACGTTGGGTATTTTTAACGTATTATTACTCTTAGTACTTTATACCTTCTGTTGAATTAATCTACAACTATTCAAAATTGGCTTCCTACACGGAACGACGCCGTTGAGTGAAATCGACATGAAAATAAGTTCTTTTCGTTTTCCGTGTATCATCACTTCATACCGTACCGGTCGCTGCTAAACGCGCTAGAGAAATAGTAGCCGGGCCTCCGGGAAGCATCGCGCTCTCAAATTTGGCAGCCCGGTAACAGCGCTGCTAAAGGTTTATGCTGAAAGAAAAGTCAAACAGAGACGATAGCAACGACCGGTGTGAAAACGGGTTAGTGCGTAAAATAGCCGCGCTGTACACAGTCGCCATAACAACTTAAATAGTAGCGCACTGTTAAGGATGCCCTAAGGGGAGACAACTGGGTATAGATTTGCATCCACTTTGGGAACCACTCACTGATTGGTTAAAATTGAAAACCCCGCGTGCGTTAAAATTTATCATCAGGCTTGCTGGCGGTGTTGCTAAACAGCATGTTTCGTTGTTTTGGTTTATGTTTTTTTATAATGTCTCTTGTTATAATCTAAAATATATTCAAGTGAACATTCAAAATAAAGTACAAAGCGTACAAATACGGATGTAGTAAAGAATCCGACTTGGGAACATTCATAAATGACGTAGCGTTTGAGGGGGGAGGAGGGGGTTTGCAGTTCTGTGACGAAATGTGACGAGGGGGAGGGTAGGGGGTCAAGCCAAGCTACGTAGCAAATATTTTTTTTTATTCTCGCTTATTTTCCGTCGGTCTAGTTCCGCCACTGTTGTGGCCAGACCGATGTCATGGCAACAGTTTCCTGAAGCCGCCGCCGATGATGATGGCGCTACTGTTGGAAATATGGTCATAAGCTCCGTTCATTGTGCCGCATGTGTTACTGTACAGATTTTTTGCGTGCTTCTAACTATATTGAATGTAGGGCTATCCGGAACATGTTGAAACATGTTTGAACGTGACAATTTATGTCCTGCACAAAATCCATGAAACGCTTAAAACAAAACAATCGTTTTTCGCTTTCTGCAGTTCTTTACACCACTTGCAGCAACAGTTGATCTGGCATGGACGGTGCTTAATCGGCTGTTTCGCAAGCACTGACAGCCTTTTGAGGTATAATCGAGCCAGAGAGCCAGAGAAAAACGGCTTCAAGCGAAATGTATGGGGATGACGTTCATGACAGGGATGTGGTTGTGGCCAATCACCGACGCCCAGGGAGACGACACCACACCCAGGACCCTAACTCACGACCCGTTTATTAACGGACCGGCGCCAACGGCTTTACTTCCTCATGCAATGGAAGGCGTGATCCCAGAGATTTTTCGCCTCAGAAAATCTCCCGGTGTCGGCAAGGATTGAATCTAGACCAGTTGGGTTGGTTGTGAGTGGATCACGCCACCTCACAACCATCGACACCTATGTCGGCGGTGGGATTCGAACCCAGGCGTCGAGCGTGGTTGGCGGAGACGTTACCACACTAGGCCCCCGCTTACGTAGCAAATATGAAACTAAGAAAAAAAGTGTTTTTTTTCTAACTGTTCTATTTTATCACTCTTTTGTCTGTTTAGGGTTATTTTTATTATTTTCTTGTTTTTTTTTCTTGTTCATTCATGTGTTTTTGATAATAAAAACGGCCAAAAAATATCATGAGAGGCAGGGGAGGGGGGGTTTGCTATAAAGCTACGTAATTATGTAGAGGGGGTCTTGACTTTGTGACGATATGCTACGATTGGGGAGGGGAGAGTCAAAAAAACCAAAAAAAAAAGCTACGTCATTAATGGATGTTCCCCTTGGATCATCACTTATATCGATCACCAAAAGATCTAAAAGTGCGCGAGGAGATAATACGGTTTTGCGTGAAGCATAAGAAGAGCATACCGCTGCTCAATGTCGGAAGTAAAAGGTGTAGTGTAAGCTTATTTCTACTTTTGAATCCGTTCTGAATTAGGTTTGGAACATAGAGGTCATCCAAAAATTACGTAAGGGTTTAGGGGGAAAGAGGGGGTATCCAAAATTCTTACGAAGGGGGAGGGGGGATTAAAGAAAATCTTACGTAAGATTGAAAAATTTAAAAAAAAACTGAAAAAAAAGTTTACAAAACTAAAATAAATAAAATTAGTCGAATTTTTTGTCCCTGCGATCTTAACAGTTGAACCTTGGGAAAGCAGTGAATTCGCCATCGCTGGGTGATTGCGTGCTTAACTTCATTTCTACTTAATTTTGAATTTTGAACTTGTTTGTTTTATCCTCTACGAATATGCTATGTGTAAAAAAAATGTTTCACCTTCGAAAATAATTTTTTTTTTCTTAAAAAGACAATCTTACGTAAGATTCGTGGGGGGGAGAGGGGTAATGAAAAATCTTACTAAGCCTTATTATGGGGGGAAGGGAGGTCGAAAATTTCGAAAAAAGTCCATACATAATTAATGGTTGACGCCATACCTGTTGAAGCATATTGCTTGTGCAGAGAATACAATTCAGATGGGCCAATGAATCATAATCATTGATGGTTGACAAGTTTGATTTTAAGGATATTAAAAATGCAGATTATCTGGGATTATCCGGAGTTCACCGGTCCATTTCGTGAGATGAATTGCTCACCGAACTCATTCCGCAATATGTCCATTGATTCGCGCGATGTGTGGCACGTTGCTCCGTCTTGCTGAAACCACATGTCAACAAGACCCAGCTCTTCCATTTCCGGCACAAAAAAATCAGAAATCATCGCGCGATAGCGAGCGCCATTGACCGTAACGTTGCGATTTTGATCATCTTTGAAGAAGTACAGACCAATGATGCCTCCAGCGTGTTAACCGTACCAAACCGTGCATTTTTCTGGATGCATTGGCGATTCTTGTATTGCCTCTGGTTGCTCTTCGATCCAAATGCGGCAATTTTGCTTATTAACATACCCATTTAACCAGAAATGAGCTTCGTCACTGAACACAATTTTTCGGTAAAAAAGTGGATTTCACAGTGGACGAATTTTGGTAATAAATTTATATAATAAAATAATAAAATTTATTGTAAGCGTTGTTCAGGCGTAAGTCTGTTCATGGTGAAATGGCAAACCAAACTGAGTACATTGACTTTGACAGCTGTCAGAATTCCCGCGTGAACTGTCAAATCTGAATACACGAAAAACCAAATAGAAAAAAAATCTCCCTTCATTACTTATTTCATCTCAAAATAATTTTTTTGTCATTTTCATGTAACATAACTTATCAAATAGCATAATTTTGCTTTCAAATAATTGAATTATCATCAAAATATATTTTATAAACATTGAATCATCGAACGAATGTTTCATCTTTATCTGACAGCTGAAAGTGGGCAAAAACGAGTTTGAAACCAGGATGTTCATTGTCATTCACTGTTACTTGGTATATGGTTGTCAATGTCTCGTATAAACATATACATTAATTAATTTATTCATTTATTACGAGGGGTAAGACAGTGAGTAAATTTGAGGTTTTCCGAGTTTTTCTGAGCATTACCGCATTACTGTTTAATGACGGATACAAGTTTATACACATATTTTGAAAATAAGATGAACGTCAGTTCTCTGTGGTAAATCCTTGAAAAAACTTCCTTTATCTTCTGGAACAACGATGCTGAGTGTTGATAACAATCCCTTTTTACGATTTGTTTCGATCCCTTCGTGGAACCTTTTGCCAGTTGAGGAATTCACTAAGAGGGAACTTTACGTCGTCGATTAGCCTCTTGCATTTTTCGAAAACAGCGAAAAATGAGTAAGTTGGTCACTGCTGACCGAGTCCGTGTAGCCCAGAGTGATCCGTCCTTTTTGGAATTGTTTTTTACTTATGTTTGGGATACAGCAAGCCTCATTTGAAAAAAGTTTGCGGATAACATGTCTAGTACCTCAACGTTCTTTTTTGCTCTCTCAACTGTTGACTTGAAGTCGTTGTATGTGACTACGCGAGCACGTCTCATGGATGCTTCCACTACAGCGTAAAAGGTATCAGCCGCCATGAATGTGTGGTCCGGCTCAAAATATTTTAAAATAACAGTGTTCCAGGAAATATCGGTACTGTTCAGTAGCAACACAATGTGCCGGAAAAAATTCCAGTGTTTGTTGTGTGACGAACAGTCATCCAACCACCATGTTATTTTTGAAGTAGTCCATACCAATAGCAATATCCTATGCAATATTTTATGGAAGCAGCTGAGGATGTCGTTACTGTTGCGACTACATACAGACACCGGCTAGAGGCACGCTACAACAGGAAACTGGTCGGAATAAGCGCCGACAGGAGCAAACGTTTCGGTGAATGCCAATGTCGTCTGGGAAAAAAACGACCGTTTCTAGTCCGTCTCACCGTGGTATCTGGATCACGTATTATTTTTAGGCAGAAATTTAATGAAACTCTTTTTGTAATATAATTAAGGTTTCTTTACTTTTTGAAGATCAATTGCAATCACATTGAGAACATATCCAGACTACTTCGTGATTAGGGCGAATCTTACAATAACACCCAAACTCAAAGAAGGGAAACTTAGGCGCCGACTTCATAGGATTACTAAGGGTGCAAGAGAACTTCGAAAAAATTGATTTACCTGATTCTAGAAATATAATGCTTAGAATTTTTGCGTGCGATGCGTCTTGACGTTAAGTGATTGGAATGGCAGTTTTGAGAGTAACTATCATAGACCACAATTTTGCAAAATGGCGTGAGGGTTGAAAATGAAAAAAGAGACGAATGACTTTCTAAAATTATCGAGGGGGCAAAAAGATACGTTGCCCCTCGGGAATCCAAATGTTCTAATAAAAGCAAAATTGCTCTCTCTCATTGTATATTCGACATTTTGTTGTTTCGCCCTTTACTATGCGCCTTTTTCGATTTGCTCGACAGTATCGCCACATACATAAGACATACGTAACACTGGCGTTTTTTTCTGATACACGTTGCCCCATAGTACTCCGTACCTCGTCCTGTCCAACTGCTCGACAAATAATGATCACAATGAATTTTCTTTTCCTCGGCTTTATCGAGCCCCAAAGAAAATCCCATAAGGAACTGTCAAAAAGTTATTTACAAAATCAATGCAGTATTTTTCAAGTAGGAACGAGACAAATGCAGGGCTGCGTAGGTACACTGCCTTCTAAAACAACTCAAACGGTGATTTTATTATGATTGTGGTACCTTTCGAGTAGTTCAATTGGGTTGTTTAGCTATGTCAGTTTTTTATATCATCTGAAAGATCTGAATTTTCTAAGTTAAACGTAATTGAATTTTTTTTTCTATCGTTGTCCTTCGCTTTTTAAATCACGATTTAAAACTGCTCGAAATTGCTACAATGACAGTTCGCCCATATACCAACTGTCATTGTAGCGATTTAGAGCGATTTTTTATTCTTCATTTAAAAATCGAAGGATAATGATACAAAGTTTTTAAAAATCACGTTTTGCTCAGAAAATTACACTCATTCAGATGATATATGAAAATCGGAAATTATTGAATAGCTAAACAACCCAATTTGTACCAACTTTTTCGGAATATTTCTACCTGAGTATTACGTATGTCTTACACATTTAGATTTTATCACCGAGTACGGTAAAATAAATTACCGAGATTTCAACAGCTGAGATCTCGGTAAAAATCTCGGTAATGCATCAAAACACCGAGATTCTGTAAAAGCAATAATCAAAAACTTGTCAACTTTAACGAGATTCTCGGTAATGTTCAACTGTCAAAGTTTTACGAGAACTTCGGTAAAATTTACTGAGGTACGTCTACGTATTTTGCGATTTTTGTTCGCCAGATAACCCAGAATATGATTAAAACGATTAAATATACAAATTAATTTATTATTTACTAAGTCAACTGATTCAACTGAACACAGCTTTGGTAAAAACTAGGGTGTTGTATTGCTTCCAGGAAATAAAGTAGTATCTATCACTCTGCAACTTCCATCCTGCGAGCGAGTTGGTAACCTACAAAATTGATTAGAGAAAGAATTCATCGTAATCTTCAAATATTCTTTGCAGCAATAAAACGTGATCTGAGGAAAAATAGTGAACTTTGCAGATTTCTCCATAATAATAATCAGTCGCAAAGCTCCTATTCTTTCTACACCGAAACACGAAAAAAAACTGTTAGTGAAGCACTCGTTATTTTGACAGTTCAGTTTTTTGGAATCTCGGTAAGTTTTTTTTTGTTCCACGAAATCTCGGTTAAATGATGTCAGAGTTCCGAGATTCGGTATTTTAGTTTACTGAACTCGGAAATTTTTGGTTTTACGGATTTTTTTCGGTGAAAAAATTACGGTATCACGGTTACGGTTTCCGATTTCTCAGTAATTTTCTTACTGAACAACCGTAAACTGAAATATTTTCAGGTAGTTCGGTATTTTCCTTTACCGAGAAAACATTACGCAGTTAAGTGTGTATGTATGTGGTATCGCCCTTTACTTTGCGCCTTATTTTGATGTGCTCGACAATATCGCCCTTTAGTATGTGCCTTGTTTCCATATGCTCGACAGTATCGCCCTCTATTATACGTCGTGTTTACGTTATTGCATCGGAATACGCCTTTTGCTTTCAATGTTTCTTTTGTTGACAACTTTGATTCCGCCCATTCACCAAGATGAAGTCAAGTTTCGCCTTTCACTAACGTAAACAACAAGAAGGGCATATTCATCATTCTATTTCGTTTTGATATAAAATAGATTTCGCCCTTAACAAACAACGAAGAAAAGAGATACATTTTTTTTGAAGTGTGAAGGTAGATAGTAGCTCACGTCATACGTTTTCGGTACCGCCCTTATCACGAAGTATTCGGGATATAGTATTTTAGTTCCGGTGCAATGGCCAGATTCTTTCTGGGGTAGCTCGGAACTCACGCAAATTTCATACCCTTCATGTCCCAATTCAACGAACGATGTGTTCATATCGTTAATGAGTCAATAGTATAAAGCACATACATAAGACATACGTAACACTCAGGAAGAAATCTTCCAAAAACGTTGGTACAAAATGAATTACTCGAATTGGGTCCTAAAGCCATACCAGTTTTGAAATATCATTTGAAAAAGCCGCGTTTTCTAAGCAAAACGTTATTTTTGAAAAATGTTTATCGTTTTCCTTCGATTTTTAAATAAATAATATAAAAACTACTAGAGAAAAGACAGTTCACCCATTAATGGTATATGGGAGAGCTGTCATTTGAAGCATTTCGAGCAGTTTTTTTAATCTTCATTTTAAATCGAAGAAAAACGATGGACGTTTTTTTAAAAATCACGTTTTGCTCAGAAAATTGCACTCTTCCAGCTGATATATAAAAATCAGAAAACCGTGTAAAACTTTAGGACCCCATTGTACCATACTCCGAACTGTTTGAGTAGTTTATGAAGGTAGTGTAGCTTGAGGCTGCTCATGAGTGAGACTAGCAACACTGCTTGCGTTTGCCTTTTATACCGAAAAAATCGCTTTGGCGCTAAAAAGTTGTTAGAAACGCGTCGCGTTTCAAATAAACATTTTTTCCCGATTGTTTTTCAGTTTTCCCTGATATTTCTTGACCGAAAAATGAATTTCCTAAGGGCATCCTTAACAGTGCGGTACCATTTAAGTTGTTATGACGGCTGTGTACAGCGCGGCTATTTTGCTCACTCACCCGTTTTCACACCGGTCGTTGCTATCGTTTCAGTTTGACGTTTCATCCAGCATAAACCTTTAGCAGCGCTGTTATCGGGTTGCTAAATTTGAGAGCGCGATGCTTCCCGGAAGCTCGGCTACTATTTCTCTAGCGCGTTTAGCAGCGACCGGTACGGTGTGAAGTGATGATAGAGCGCTGCCAAACGGGGTATAGAAGCGTACCGTTAAGGATGCCCTAACATACCTTTATTTTCCTGATTCTCCAGGTTTCCTTCGCTATGTAAATACTTTCCACACACTGCCTTCATCCCTGAAGCTGGTGTTTTTTACAGACACCCCTACTATGCTTGAATTGTACTAAAACTTGCACGCAACAGTTTTTACAGTTTTTAAATTTAATCGTGTACTACAAATTATTTTGTCAACACTTTGTTTTGACTTTTAACATTCACTGCCTGAGAGTTTGAGTTTTTTCCCAGGTACATATTTGATTCAAACTGATCTGATATTTCGTGAGTGAGTCCTGTCGGAAGATGAGTCTTTTGTTACGATCTCTGACCCGTGCCAGTGCGGCTCCATGGTAAGTGTAGTTCTATCAGCTAAAAGTGTATAAAATAGTTTGATGATGCCACGGAAGAATTTTGTGAGCGACTGATTGTGTAATCACTACTGTCTGTACTCCAATATTTACGCAGGACCCGAGCTTGCTTTTCCACAACAGCAGTCGTTTTGAAGGACCCCATAAAACAAAAGGAGGCTCCCTTCATAGATGCCACTCTAGTCATTGCCGATGAAGAGCAACAACGCGAAAGGGAAAAACAAGCCAGTACTATCACTGTTCCGGCGAAGGTTCGTACTGCTACATCTTGATTTTTGATTTCGCGGCAAAAAGTTATAGATCGCCCAATATAGGTGAACCTGTCCCCGATCACTGGAGTACCGGAGGAGCACGTCAAGGAACGCCGTGTTCGTATTTTCATGCCGGCAAAAAATGCCATGCAGAGCGGTACCGACAACATTCACCACTGGTGTATCGAGTTTGATAACCGTGAGCGCTGGGAAAATCCCCTGATGGGGTGGGCTTCATCGTAAGTTCGTGATAGTGGTAAAACAGAAACGATTTGTGATTTTTAATACGATAACCTTTGTAGGGGTGATCCACTATCGAATATGCGCGTGGAATTCGGCTCAACTGATGAAGCTATTGCTCACTGCGAAAAGAACGGATGGAGATGGTTTGTCGATGCGCCGGAGGCACAAAAGAAAAGTCGTGTGAAGAATTACGGAATCAACTTTGCGTGGAACAAGCGTACCCGAGTTTCTACCAAGTAGTGGGCGTAATTTCCTAGGAGGTGAGTTTACTAGAACTTATTCGTGTACAGACCAAATTTGAGAAGCTGGCGATTGTGGCTTGACAGGAATAAAACTCTTGTGAGAAGGTTGGAAATTCTTTCAATAATGGGAAGAAAAAATCCTGCTTTCACTAACTGTTATTATTGTGTCTTACTTTCTACATTTCAATAAAAATAAACAAAAAACTTAATGGAATTACCGTAGAACGGGGCGAATAGAAACAGTCTGCGATATATCTTGCAGTGTACAAAAAATACTATAATGTATAGAATGAATATAAAAGTTTTTAAACATGGGTCTTGCCTCTCTTTATTAAAGGTGTAACGTCCATTTTGATAAAATAAGTAATTCATTGTTTTATTGAAAAAAATGTTGCATGTTTCTATTCACCCCGCAATGGGGCGAATAGAAAAACTCGCCAATAAAATACGTTTTCCTTGTTCTGATAGAAAATTCTAGTTTTAATTTGAAGAAAACAGAACAATTGCATCATATTTATTGATATGAGAGGCAAGGAAATGATATAAAATATCAAAATAGTGGAAATGTTCGGTTTATTACTTCATGTTTGTTATCTTATGAATGAATATGTTCTATTAGAGTCCTTATTAGGAACAGAAGGACTCGCGTTGGGTCAAGCATTTCCACCGGTCTGGCATCTTCCGGCGTTTCATCTAGGACACGACATCCGGGAACATTTTGTCTTGGTGGAACTGAAACCTTGATTCATATCTCTCGGGTCAGTCCATGTCGAGCATCATGCAGCAGATAAATCAGACTTTCATCACGTTTTTTGAAACTAGCGTGGTTGTCTACTGGATTGAAGTCTAAAGGTAACATCCGATTTATCCGAGTAGTTGATTCTATATTTCGTAACCGCTTGACAAAAAAACAGTTTTTTTACGTTTTTGGACTTTTTTGTTGGTAAGTCCTGACCATGGGCTGAAAATGCACAATACATGTTCCACATCATTTTACTTATAAAACATTATAGCATTTCTCAAATCTACATGTTTTGGTACAAAAAATAGCCGCTACGGCGTTGTTTCTATTCGCCCCGTTATTCTGAGAACCGCGAGTTTTTCATGAAACATATAGGAAACGTGGTGATGAATACCTTACGGCAATTCCTTAATTCAGCGTAAAAACTTGAAATGCTTAACTACCGACCCAGTATATCATACGAACAAGTTCTAAGTGAAGCAGAATGGCTTCCACAGACAAAGTTTTTTGGTACTCGGAAACGTTCAGAATTTGAACTCCCATTTTGCATTTTTTTAAGCAAACCGACAATAGTGCTGCTAACCCAAAAATGGGTTTGCAGGACTTGTTTACTATTGAACTATTTAAGAAAATATTTTTTGCATGGTTTTTTAATGTAATCGAAGACCTAAAATCGCATTTTTCAAGTTCGGAAGTTTTGTTTCTATTCGCCCCACTGTTTCTATTCGCCCCGTTTTACGGTAGTGGGCACAGAGTTTCCTAGGAGGTGAGTAGAACTTATTCGTGTACAGACCAAATTTGAGAAGCTGGCGATTGTGGCTTGACAGGAATAAAACTCTTCTGAGAAGGTTGGAAATTCTTTCAATAATGGAAAAAAATCCTGCTTTCACTAACTGTTATTATTGTGTCTTACTTTCTACGTTTCAATAAAAAATAAACAAAAAACTTAATGGAATTACGTAGAATACGACAATTTGCTGGTGTACGGCCTAGGTTGATTATTGTCCTAACGGTAAATGAAGATGGGATGGAGTATGTAGCATTCTATGCCTTTTCAAATTTTTTTAGTAACTCTTATCGAACGTCTTATCCATTTCCAATTGTTCGAGTTGCAGTTGTTTCCGAATGGCGCCTAGCTGAGTGAGCACGCGTGGCGACCCGGGTGATACCTTGATCCGTTCTACGGCGGGAATCTGAAAGGAATAAATCTATATATGACAACGTCTTTTGTTTTGGATGAAACATTCAAACATATAGGAACACTGATTGCTGCAGTAGAAGGAAGTGGAAAGAAATTTTTGAAGTAACGGTTTCACTTTTTTTATAACTTACCGTAGTTTTTTCTCTTAAAGAAAATTCAGCTGCGACAAGAATACAAATAGATCAATGAAAGTTGTGAGAAACGTGGAGAAGAAAGAAGCTTAAGCGATTGAACAATAGTTTGAGACAAAAATGAATCCAGTACACATAAATTTTACTTACATCCCATTTTTTCTCGGTAGTTTTCATGGCGTCACTTTTAAGGTTATCGGCCCGATCGCTGACGTACACTTTCGCTGGCGAAAGCGATGGCAGCAGCGGTTTATTCTGCAACGACTCCGACGAAAATTGCGCATTTTTCTGAGAAATAAGATTGTTTTTGCGCATGCCGCGCTTCATCCAGAGGGTGTTGTAGTGCTTCACATATTTGGAAATACGTTCGTCCATTTCGTCGGTGATAGGATCGTCGGTATCTTCCCGTGCGAGCACGCCAGGTGGACTTGAGGGACGCTTGACAGCTGACGGGTTTAGCTTGTTGTCTACGAAAACTTCACCGTTACGAATGTTAACGGATACCTTGGGCTCTGGTGTCTTCTTGCTAGGATGGAAGATCGAATCCTTATCGATGTTTAGTGAGTAAGGCTTTTTGTAGTTGTTTCGAACAATCACCGGATTTAGCACCGCTAAGTCATGATCGTTGTCGCTTTCGTGATACTGGATGTCGATGATTTTGTATGGGTTTGGTGGTGACGTGGAAGCCGGATGCGGAGGATTCTCAACCTCAGTCACAGGTCGATTGTCGTAATCGTCGTCAAACTGTTCCATCGAGCGCAGTAATTTACTACGCTGCCGTCTTAACTCGAACTGGGCTTCTTTTTGGGCGCGACTGTTTTGCAGTGCCTGTTGACAAATCGTACACAGATTTTCCTTTAGAGAACGTTTCAGAACCCGATCACACTTCTCACAAAGCCTCTCCATTCGAGTGTGACAGTTGAGGCAATGATCCTCCTTGTGAGCCCTTTTCGGTGTTGTTTTATGCTGCTGCTGATGGTGTTTTTGAGCATGATGATAATGACGGCTGTGATCCAGTCCAGCCCGTGGAAGAAACGACCGATCGATGTCAGCTCGACATTTTTTACAAAACTGATAACGCTCGTACTGCCCCGCAGATTCACTGGAAGAATTATAGTCTAGCTCAGATGAAATGCTGGAAGATGTGAAGCTGGACGGTTTCTCGTTTTGTGCCGAGTTGCTAAAGTAGCGATAGACTTTTGCGTTGGCCGTCGTTTTCTGCTGCTGATGCTGCTGTTGCTGATGCTGATGATCAATGTAGACTTCTTTGCCATTTTCGGACAACGTCTTGCGTTGCTCATCATGTGGGTTGAACACCTTATGGTCGTTTTCCAGTTTAGAAAGTAATTGCAATCGCCGGATGTGGTTCTGTTCATTGGCGATGCGGACCTGCAATTGTAGCTTGAGTTAATATAGATTGAGTTAGTAAATTCAACCGTATTATACCTTTTCGCTGCGAATCTTTTCGCGCTCCAGTTCCTCCTCAAGTTGCATCGTTTTCAACTGTTGTTCCAAGCGACTGTGGATTTGAAATGTATATGTTTAGAACAATGCGAAAATTTAAAAAGGCATCTAAAATAGTTATTGAAATACAATTAGTCTATTTTCACTTGAAAACGGAGCAAGACAAATCGTGTTTGGATCCAAAAATAGTGCTAAAAACGTTTACTAGTTCTTACAATTTTAGGGATGGAAGCCAAAAGTGACTCAATCTTATTTTTAGTTCACGTTTTTTGAAAAGGTAAGATGTAGCCTAACAAATTTTACATAACGATTCTATCCCACCTGGTAAGCATTTCCTCTTCCAGTTTTTCTTTCTCCCTTAATCGCTCCACTTCTTTCCGTTTTTCCTCTATCTGCTTGATGAGCTCCTTTTGGTATTCCAATTTTCTACGGCTTTCCTCCTAGAACATAATATGACAAATCGAACGTATAACAAATCAACCAATACAAATAAACCATAGCTATACGTTAGTGAAAACCAAATCACAGAAAAGTTGTTAGAAAGGTGACAATATAATACAGTGTAGGAGAGAAAGACTGAACGAGAAAAGTACATCTAGCAGCAGGGTTCCCCGCTCGTTAGTGGGAATGAAAGTCGCAGCGAGTGACTTTCTACTAGCACGGTTAGTTGCAGTGTCGGAGTGACTAGCAATGATTGGAAACTGGGAGGGACCTACTTCCGCCAGCATCCGGTTCCGCCTGTCAATGGTGTCTGTATTGAGAATGGTGGACAGATCAGTATGGGTCAAATCACTGATTAACTTTTCCCGCGGACTACCTTTGCGCATGTACGAGCCGGGCGGGTCACTTGCTAGCGTCTTCCTAATCGTTGGTATCTGGTTCGGGCTGAAGCTGACAGATGGACTAAGGTAGGACTTGGTGGCGGTGTTGTTGTTACCGCTGCTTCCCATCGGTTGTTGATTTGGACTGGTAGTGTTCGTTCCTTTTTCGTTGGGAGACTGGCCGGTTTGGTGGCCGAACTTTTCGAGGTACTGCTGGTGTTTGGACATCACTTGAGGGATCTGGAAGGCGGTCAGAGTGCATTAATGATTGTTTCCTTTTTCTTTCAAGCAGATTGTTGATTGTGCATGGTAGAAGCAAACTATCTTACAGTTATTAAAAGAAAGCGATAATATTTCTTTCAAAACCTGAAAACGTCCGACGTCTGGATTTGATAGAAAGCAGTACGAATCAATTAGAACAAAGGAGTGCACTTTGAAATGCTAATTTCAAGTTAGGTAGAAAGACAGAGATAGTTTACCACATTAGCAATATGATTTACATTTTTCAGATATTCTTGATAGTCGGCTTGGCGGGCACGGGAGAGCATCGATTTCTTTTCGTTCTGATTTTTGTTGAAGCTAGGAAAGTACGAATAGAATGTGTCCGACACCCACTGTTCCATTTCATCCTGTGAAAATAGAAAAAAAAAGAAAATCAAATTAGTCCAGACGTTGTTACATCGCTGCTGGAAACAGGTATTGAGCAGGTTGTGGATATTAATAGTCATTCTAATTAAATTGTGTTAGTTATTATTAGCATTGACGTCCGATTCGATTTTGTGTTATTTAGGTTTCCAGTATGAGTAACAGTGTAACTAGTTTAATGTCGCTAACCCATTTCCAGAATAGTCGCCTTTGACAACAGCAAGGCTTGTATGTTTGCAAGCCTTTTATTTATGCAAAAGCAGTTTCTTGTGAACAGTATTCTTCGTTTACCTCAAAATTCCCGGTGTGTGAGCAATATACAACTTTACATGTTGATAACACTGCTATTAAAATACAGTCCCTCATGATCCAACTAGCATGCTGTTTTATGTTTAGTTTCTCAGTCGCCCCAAACATTAAGCTTCAGTTAGATATACCCAACGTTGTCTTTGCCAGGCGGCGTTTTCCGCAATAGTCACATTAGCGAGAAAGTTTGCGACGGAAGTTAAACGAAACAAAAATAAACAAATCATGCAAAAAGTTGGCTACTATTCTAGCGCTGTCTATCCGGGGCTCTAGTAGGATACCGCATTTATGAATGACTCCATGCACATAAAAAGTTTGTTTTATTTGGGCCTTAGTATAATGGAAAATTGTTAACAAATGATGGATGAGTTCGTTTCAAAATGCTACTATGTACATCAATGCTCGCGTGTATCCTTTAAAAAGCGGAAACGGCGAAAACGAGCAAATTGTACCTCTGGACTGGACATTCGATCACCATAAGATGAATTCGGGCAATTTTAAGTCATTTACACAGGTTTACATAATTCAGTTCACTATACCAGGCCAGGATAAAGCTCAAGCATCACGGCTTCGATCAATTTCAATTATTCCTTTTTCTTTCGTTCACTTTCTTTCGTAAATTGTCCATCACTCGTACTCGACTGTACGATGGTCTTGTCAGTTCGAGCCAACATTGCAGATGAGTCTTCTTAGAACTTATTTTTAATTAGTTGATATTCTTAATTTAGAAGGATTGACCTTGCTACCTTCGCGCTTATTCTACATTGTTTAAGTCCAACATACATTCGCTTAAGTGAAAACCGAATTCTAAACTTCTAGCGCGAATCTATAATTGCGAATGTTAAAAATTGATTAAATCGGAAGATTTCTTTTTAAATGGTTGATGGGGTATAACCACCTAGACGGGATGGGTCCGAAATACAGATGAACGCGACACTAGTTCCAAGAGTAGACAACTTTATGTTTCAATATCTTGGATTTTCAAACAGAAAATTTAGCTCAATAAGAAATTTTAGTTTTACATCGATGAGAAGAAAAAAATTCTGCAACATGCTATGCTCTTACAGACATGTGCAATTTTGATTATTAGTTATAGGCTCATAAGATGGTTCCCAAATATTGCCTATCCTTCATTCTATATTTTTATAAAAACTTGCATTAGAGCAAGATCGCGCCAAATGGCCTATGGTCGAATATCGATTTGAATGAAACTTTGCACACGTATTTGGTTAGCAAACTGAGCATTTTTCACAGATGGAGAGATTTTTCACACCCATGAGTTACATTCTAAAAGGGCGTATGCCTTTTGGCATAGGTTTTATTCGAAGCATTGTAGCCAAGAAACCGTTGGTTGTATAGAAAAACTGTCTGAGAATGAGTTGTAGGGAATTAAAAATGCACCTTAAAAAAATATACACTGTACAAAAAAAATTTTTTTGACCAAAGAAAATAAAAATAAACATTAAATTTCAATTTAAAAAAAAAGAGTTGAATTTTTTTTAATTTTTTTTTTAAGAGAAACTTGACGTTAATACGCAACTTTTTAAGAAAAGTCCAGGATGGAGAAATGAAAAATATTTTTTTTACGGTAGAATAATTTTTTTTATAAAAATTCTAATTTGAACATTTTTCAAAATATTTGTATTCTGATGATTTTAAAAGATGTAGAAAGTCATTTTGAATCAAAAGAGGGTTTTGAAATTTATTGTTGAACCATAAATGAATTAAATTTTATCTGAAATTTATGTCTTTAGAACATAGGATGTGCAATGATTTGTTCTCGTAGAAAAAAGTCTAACTAAAATCTGTATTATAATTTCACATTGAAATGGTTGTAATAACACCTTGTTCAATATATTCGAATACAAGTTTTCGAGTTATAAGTGTTAATGAAAGTACGTGAACGAATGTATGCACTCTCGAATACGCATTGGTGTGTTGGTGGTCTGTCAGTTGTATTTAGTTCTTGATGTGCGATGTAACAAATCCGGAAAGTCGTAGTAAAACGTTTTTGATCAATGACTGCCCTTGCACAATATTCAAACATCTCAAATCGTGTGAAGCTAGGCGAGATTTCGTTTATTAAACCATCGAAAAATACAAGGAAACATTCTCTTTGGGGGATCGTTGAAAATTCTGTCGACCACGATCTGCAAGGATGCCGCAAGTCGTAAAATTGTGACTGTTATGAAGAGCGTGTCCGGCGAAATGATAACGTTCAGTTTGTAATTCCCACCCATCTGAGTATATCTATTGAATCGGTCCACAATATTTTTGCCGATTCTTTTAGAAAAAGAGGCTCGATAGAGTGAAAATGATACTTTCACAACTCGCTGTTCGCGAGTTCATGGTTTCTGATGAAAAAATAGGTATTTGGTCTGGAGTGTGACTGGTTACACAAAACAATCGAATGTGGGCAGCAGCAAGAGACAACATTTCAGAGTTCTAAGGGAGTGTTCCTCGATTGCAGAGTACAGCTTTAGTGATGGTCTCGGGAGCAATTTGCAAGCCAGTAAACTTCCTCTGATTTTCATTTACAAAGACGCCGAATTTAATGCTGTTTATTATAAAACGGTAGTTTTGGAAAAAAACGTTACCCCGTGTCTTCGAAAACTCTTCAGAGCTAATAACTATATGTTCCAGCAAGACGGTGCATCAGCGCATACTGCGAACTTGACTCAAGGTTGGTATAGGGACAATTCGAGGGACTTTTTGAATAGAAATAAATTGCCGTTAAGTTCACCTGATCTCAACTCAATAAACTTTTTTTTACAAAATCTCCAACTTGAAAAGCGGTTATCAAGAAAATCCGGACTCTTGACAAGTAGGTTTAATAATTTTCCTACAATTACATTAACTTAACTGCGAAAGCTAATAACATTCAATAATATAAAAAAAGCGTACAAATATATATATATATATATATATATATATATATATATATATATATATATATATATATATATATATATATATATATATATATATATATATATATATATATATATATATATATATATATATATATATATATATATATATATATAATAGTGTTGAAATGTCACATAGTACATGAACAAATCTTTACAAACATTCCCCCCTCTATAAAAAAAAAGAAAATCTGGGAATCCGTGCCGCCTGTGACAGCTTCGAAAAGCGCTTGAAGTTGGTTAAGCTAACTAAGGGAGGGGTTTTTCTAAATATATTAAAAATAGCATTGTTCGTTCCGAAAATCTGCGAAAACAATACCGCAGACAGACGTCCAAGCTGAGTTCCAAATTTGTGTAAAGTTTTTTGTAGTAGCAATCCGTAACCAGATAGCGCTACCAGTACCGCCAGCCTCGTACACCAGCGAAAAAAAATGTATTGTAGCGATAAGGTCACCAGGCGGCGCTAGTGTACAAGTGATTTATAACGCAATTTACTTTGAAAATCTACACGGAAATTTCGATCAATGTTGTTCTTGCTTGGACATCTGTCTGCGACAATACTAAGCCTGTTTGTCGCATCAATGATTTTCCACGCATATTTAACCCACTTGACATTTTCTAATCAAATTCGTCCCACTAAACACTAAAAACCTGGAGCATGGGACAAATATGTGTAGAACGGGTTATCATTATGGAATTTCGAAATGGTATCTGGTAAACACCGGTAGGTTCGGATGATTGAAAGCAAAATCCTACAAATTGAGACCTAAACACGACTATGCACAATATAAGTTCGAAATTTTTGAATCCACTTCAACCGGAGGAACAGTTGATTTGAGACAAGCAAATCAAACTACGAACGTAATTTCACGCACAACATTGGTTTAAGACGCGAGTAGCTTGTAGAATAAACCTTTACATTCCTTAGCAGCTCTTAGACAATTCGTTCGTAACTATTCTGCACTGTTCACTTCGATGAGAAATTTGAAAACATTGCCTGGCATGAAACTTCTATGATGGAAAAGTTAACAAAAATACCTTACAAACCGAACTGTCCAAATATTCTGTAAATGAGAAGCAAGCTTTCTAAAGTATGTTGCAATACAAAAATAGTTAATTTATACATTTGAAGCTAGAAAAGTGACTTGAGTGACCATTTTGTCGTAAAATAGTGACTTTAGTGACTTTTTAGCGTAAATAGTGACTTTTTAGTGACTAGGCTCAAAATAGTGACAAAGTCACTAAAAAGTGACTCGCTACTAGCCCTGCATACGTTCATTGGAATGCTTGATCAAAAATACACAATTTATTCTTTGAAAACAAAACGATTGGATAAATAACTCGAGCGCTGTACCTTATCCTACCTACACGTTCCCCCTTGCCGAATGTTTTATAAAAAAATATGTCTGTCGTACAACACTACCTACTTATTTACTAATAATAACTTTACAAGTACGCAACCAATAACTACTGGGTTACCTATAATATCTGTTTTCGTATATAAATACGATTGCACTTCTCCAGAAGTGTTAGTAACAGTTTGCTTTTTGTGAAGATGAATAAAGTAAAAAATGGAATACACCAAGCCCAAATGCTGTAAACTTTTTCCTGATCATCGGTGCTCATCAAGCTTACGCAAATGAAACGAAATAGAGTTGAAAAAAAGCGATATTAATTTCTGATGGAGCTGCCTCACAATATAAAAATAGAAAAAACTTTGCAAGTCTTTGCAAGTTCAAAACAAAATATAACGTCGATGCAGAGTGGCATTTTTTGCGACTTCTCATTTTAAAGGCCCATGCAATTGGTGGCATATTAAAACGAATGGCAGGAAATGCAAGTTTAGCTAAAGAACATGAACATCCCATTACAAGCGCAAAAGAATTGTATGAATGTAATAAAAATTCATCAAAAATGTCATTTAGTTGGGTATCATATGAAGAATATGAACAAGGAGTAACAGAATGGAGCAATATTTTCAAAAAATCTATAATAATAGCTGCCACACAAAAGTATTACTCTTTTGTTCCGATTTCAGAAAATAAGATACAAACGAAGCTGTTTTCGAAGATGACGAATCATTTACTTATGATGTATATAAAATATAAGGTGAAACTAGTTCTGTAAAGTATCTATGTTATGAAAAAATATGTTCCTAAGATAATAAAACTCGAAAAAAAAAAATTGATTCTTATATATATTTATATCACTAAGAACATTTAACTCTTTTCTCGAGAACCGTTCGCCCAATCGTGTTGTTGTCAAAGAATGAATTGTATATTTTTGATCAAGCATTCCAATGAACGTATGGTTTTCGCTGGAGAACCATGGAAAAATAAGAAAGACGTGTATTTTCCTAAATAATTATAACATTTTGAGCTTAAATTAGAAATAACTCGAAAACCAATGCCTTTGGAATGTTTACTACCAAGAGCTTTTTGATTCAAAATGACTCTCTACATCTTTTAAAATCATCAGAATATAAATATTTTGAAAAATGTTTGAATTACAATTTTCATAAAAGAATTAATCTACCATAAAAAAATTTTTTTTCGTTTCTCCATCCTGGACTTTTCTTAAAAAGTTGCGTATTAACGTCAAGTTTCTTTAAAAAAAATTAAAAAAAATTCAACTCTGTTTTCTTTTAAATTGAAATTTAATGTTTATTTTTAATTTTTACGGTCAAAAAAAATTTTTTTGTGCAGTGTATATTTTTCTTTGATGCATTTTTGATTCGCTACAACTCATTCTCTGACAGTTTTTCTATACAACCAACGGTTTCTGGGCTACAATGCTTCGAATAAAACCTATGCCAAAAGGCATACACCCTTTTAGAATGTAACTCATGGGTGTAAAAAATCTCTCCACCTGTGAAAAATGCTCAGTTTACTAAGCCAAATACGTGTGCAAAGTTTCATTCAAATTAAAAATGGTCGATTAAATTTTCGCGTATTTTCAGGCGATTTGAAATGATTTTGCTCACTAGGCTGTCTAAAATAAGATTTCATTAGAATTTATCTTACTTGCTACACCAAAAATAATTTTTTTTTGTTACAAAATTCGCGATGATATCCTTTTATTCGAATTTAATATATTCCAAATAATAAAGCCTCAATTCCAGAGCTAATTTTTTACCTTAAGCAATAAACAGTAAAAAAGTAAAAGGTTATATCTGACACACAACCACATTATTGACGTAGGACAATGAGGTCATGTCTCGTTATTTCATAGATTGAGTTTCATTCTGTAGAGTAGAAAACAGATACACGCTATCACCACCATATATTGGGACACTTTTCTTCAAGCTGCATTTTGGCTATAATAACGGCATATATTATAAAAAAAAGAAAATCAACTCTTCAATTTTTAATCTTTTTTTCAAAAATGGGGGATGTTTTGTGATGAATTAATTATTTACTAATATTTATTCAAAATCTTTATTGTGTGTTCTGCCACAAACGGTGACATATCAACACTATTACATATATTTTAAGCTTTATTTCATTAAAAGATTGTAATTGCTTCCGCAGTCAAGTGAATATAATTGTAGGAAAATTGTAAACCTATTTGTGAAGAAAAAAAAGGAACTTAAAATTAAACCTTAATCTAATCTTCCACCTATCTTACTGACTATAGAGTGAGCTAATCGTTGTAATTGAGGATTTCATCGAATTTTGTCGAAACTTATCGATAATTTGGTTTGACATATTTTCTAATGTTTCCACATCAGTAAGCCTGTGTAGTTCATTTGTGCTAAACCAGCGAGGACGCTTCAATATTATTTTCAGAAGTTTGTTCTGAATCCTTTGAAGCATCTTCTTTCTGGTTGTACAACAACTTGTCCAGATGGGGACTGCATATAACATTGCTGGTCTAAATATTTGTTTGTAAATTAACAGTTTGTTCTTGAGACAAAGTCTAGAATTTCTGTTGATAAGAGGATACAAAAATTTTATATATTTATTGCACCTTATTTGGATATTCTCAATGTGCTCCTTGAAGGAAAGATTTTTATCATAATTAGCCCTAAATATTTAACTTGGTTAGACCAATTTAAGATTGCACCGTTCATCTTAACAACATGATTATTGGTGGGTTTGAGACACGAAACTCTTGGTTCATGAGGAAAAATAATTAATTGTGTTCTTGATGCATTAGGAGAAATCTTCGATTTCTGCAAATATGAAGAAAATTTCAATTTTCAATCATATTTGTCCTGTAGAAGACAGTGTGTCAGTGCTCGAGCTATTACCACCACAAAAAAAAAGAACATTTCTTCAAGCTCGTGTCTATTTGGTCTATACCTAACCTATCACTGTTCATAACATCGTAAACGCAGAAGCGAGAATGAGGGAACTTGAAAAAGTTGTATAGTTGTATGTGCTTCATATGCATCATCTCTCGGAAGATAATTAAGTACTGCTGCTAATGCTTCTGTTTCAGAAGCCAGATTGGAAATGAACGTGAGTCGCACGCTTTAATGCATAAAAATGAGGCTATCTCTTTCACGGGAACAGTTGAATGATTGATGAAACGACCGATCACGTGTTAGCGATGAAGATGCGAGGTGGAAAGGCAATGTTTGGTACATTTTTGCGATATATGTGTAATAAGCGTGCACGTGGTTAGCTGAATATTGATTTTGAATTAAATTTGGACTTGCTAATTGTTTTTTTTTTTAATAATGACTATTATAACATATTATGTCGCACTGTTGGGGATGCGTTCCAAATTTGTATGGAATCGCAAAAAAAAAACTCTTTTGAGTTCCGAATATAACGAAGTAAGTGTACAGCTAAACATCACAATCGATCGCACTTAACATCGCGTGAATGGATTTTGTTCAAACTTCGGACATGTGATATGGATATGCAAACCGACAACAAGGCTAAGACCGTGACCGAAACTCAACGCCCTGAAATTGATAGTCTTCTCTAGAGAATCCTTCGATTTTACTTATAGGAAAGATTTTCGTGGACCAACAAAATTCTGCAACTTTTTTACCAGGGATCAGTTAAGAAGGATTCGATCGGCTGATTTCGACATAGCATCAATCATTGATCATTGGGTTTTGCGGCACAACAAATAAATTGTTGTTCAAATATTCTTCGTAAAAAGCAAAATTTACTACCTGGTAACTACCAGGCTACAACACACTCTCGAAAGTTAGACGTAACAAAGTACAGTAGTAGCATACTGGTTTGTGTACATACCACAGGATGAAACATGTTGGATATTAGCCAACTTCTCAGTTATTTTGGTTATTAGCCAAAATTGTTTCACATTTGCTGCCTTCCCAAATGCACTTTTTGACAATCGGCTTTCCTTGTTCAGGGTATTTACCATCACGAGAAACTGTTTTCTAGATTTTGGTAAAAATGGCATATAAGCCGATTTTTAAACCCTCTAGTGCCCAAATTAATTTTTAGACTAACTTCGAAAAAATCATTAAGAATTTTTATAAACATTTTTAAAGTATTGATTGAAGCTTTTTAGAGGTTTAACTGGAGACTGTCTAAAGGCGGTGCTGGGCACTAAAGGGTTAATTATGAGCAGCGAACGAAGACATCGAATATACGTATATTATTTGTAAAGTCAAAAATGAAAGAACACCATCTAACAATGTTGAAATATAAAAAAATCCTGAATTCAACCCCTAAGGCTGTAGACCTTGTAATATTTTTTCGAATGATCAAAGAATCATAGTGAGCAGTTAGAATTGACAAAGTGTATATATTCATGATGACTTAATTTTGGGCAAAGCGAGCAAATAGAAAAACTTCAAACGATTTTGCAGATTTATCTACATTTCACCATTTATCGCCGATCTTATATGTTTTACACACTGCAGTGTATTTAAGAGTTTTGTTAACAAGATTTTATTTCGTGAAAGTGTGCAGACCGAGTGAGCCAATGTGTCGAGCAGAAAAAAGTTGTGATGGCCGGAATTTTTAGCACAGGTTTGAAGTCAGCATAGGTTGATTTCGAAGCTACCAAGTACCTTTTCAAGAAGCTTCGAAACCCGTTAGTCAAAAAAGTATACTTTACTAGTAAATAAACTAAATGGTTCAGTGTTGTTTTATTATTAGCAATATTCAACAATAATAATAAGCTCGATTTGACAATATTTCCTCGACATCGCAAAAAAGCCTAGTTTGATAGATTGAAATCGATCAAGATTCAAAAGTTCTTTGAACGTAGAACCCGAATGTTGCTTTAGTAAGTCTGATTTTTTCAATTTTTCTTATCATTTTCTAACGAATTTGCTAGCAAATTCAAAACTTTCTATGATACGAAAACGATAATAAAGTCCGCGAAAGTTCGAAGATATCTGCCGTTAATTTTTGTCAGCACACACAGCCGCTAGTACATACGACAACATGTATTTGCAATACTAGTTCAAATGCCGACTGCAGGATTCTTCGTTTTGTAACCTGAATCCTCGATGAACAATTGAGAAACCCGTCGAAAAATGACTCCCATAAAATTCGGTAACCTACATACATGCATTAGCAGTGCACCCACTGACTTGGTTTCCTCTTCAAAAATAAGGAAACGGGTCGTCGTCTGCGTCAGACGCAATTAGTATTCTCACTCAGAAACAAAACGCCCACTGGTCTTCTAATATGCATTATCGATGTACACTTCGGTCGCATTTTGTCGTATACACCCTCAGCAGTGAACTTCCTTCAAGGGGGTGAACCACAAATCAGACCACCGCACCGATCAAGTCCTGCTGATAATAAACCGGATTTTCCATCTTGCTCTGATTAGCACCATTTTTTTCTTTTTTTTCTGGGTGAGGCCTCATTCCACGATGTCTCTCGCTATATTGGGAACACTTTCGACATAAATATCTTATTTATTTCATTTTGTGAGACCCGAGAAATGTTGGTGAGGCATTTACTGGTGGTTGCATCCGCAGGTCGGTACTATTCCCTGAGACGGCACTTCATTACATAGGCATTTTCATTCATCTTACAATCCCCGTAGTACATACCTAGTTTTCGCTTCGAAACTCCAACTTACGTCAAATGATTAAATTGTATTGGAAGTGTTTCACATAAGTATAAATTAATGGGCGTACAAAAACTGTAATATCCGAAGTAACAATTTTTTTTTCTTTCCAAATTTTTACGTTAGTCTTAGAATGAAATTTATTGTAATTCTTCAAAACCTTTTAATGACTTCTAAAAAATGCTTGTTTCACCGGTATGTTCAAAATATTTCTTTAGTCTTCCCAAAAACTAGATAAAGCTAAAACAGAACATCCAATTTAGATTTGAGTTTGATTTATTCTAAGCGTCCAAGTTGCTATTTCAATCCCTTTGCAAACTGTTGTTCCTAAGAAAGACGAAAAATAATGGAAAATAACAGAACTTTTGAAACAGCTATCAGTAACACTCAGTTTTCCGAAGTAGGATATATTTATTCAACAATTTTGAATCAACCTGCAATTGCAACAAATCAAAATGTGCCGTCAGGAGGAATAAATAACGAACACTTCAAAATTCTTTTCTATTGAATATGATTTGATTTGTTAGTCCATCTCTTTGTCGAAATTTAATGATTGTATTCAAACCAAGAAGTTGTTATAGAAATATAGTTGTCGGGGGAGATTTTGAAATTTGGTTATAACAAAGCAAAGCCTTGGTGCTACATTCCTATTCAAAACTTGACCTTCTGTTTTAGTTATACACAGACTCCGCAGCTAACTGTTTAGTGTACAGGGCAATTGCGGGGCTAGCGCTACGAGCCGAGCCGAGACTCGAACCTACGACGACTGGCTTGTTAGGCCAGCATCATACCTCGAGAATATCTGGGAGATGTTTGGTTATAACATCTGTTTCCAAAATTGAAAGATAAAATAATGAATGTCGATTGGGGAGAGCTATTGTTTTACGAAAATCTTGAACACACGCACACAAAGGATGAAAAATATGACCCAAAATTGCATAACATAGTACGATAATGTTTACTTCGCACGATTGCTCGATAAAACTGAAATGAAAATGCTTGCATAGCCTTTTCACGCTATCGCGCACGGCAGTAACATGGAAGACGAATCAATTTACATTTTAAATATGTCTGATTTTACACCTTTACGGATACCGAAAATGTTTACCCACCATGCTACGTTACATCTAGAAAGCAATGGGCTACAGCTACTAGCAGCTTTCGGCCACAACATTTGCACTACTTTCTTTAACCGGAACGGATGTAAACCTATGACGTTCAAGGTTGGCGAAAAACACCCAGCATTCAGTATGTACTGAAAGCTAGGAGTAAAACTAGCAGTCAATGTGTTCCCAAAACGGCATACCCAGCAATCCCGCAAATTGTTGCTCCCAAAATGGGTTTGATAAAAGACTGAATTCACTACACGTGTAAGCTGAGTCATGTAATTTGAAGGCTTCAAGGACGACTGCAGCAAATTGGATTCTTGTGCGGTTTGACCTACTGGATTTGTTTTTTTCGTAATCAATAATGAAAGTTATAATTTTGCGAAATTTGGAAGTAATCCAGCTGTTTCAGGTTTTAATTAGGTTAGACAAAAAATTGAAATATCGGTGTATTTTTCATGCCGTTCAACTAATCAACAAATATGGTCCGGCAAATAAGTAACTATTAATATTAATTGATCGTTAGCTCATGTGGAAAACCATCCTGCACAAAAAGCACGACATTTTCTAACTGAAGGAAGCACGATTGGAGTATACTGCGTGCATCGTTCTATACGTGTAGATACCGGCTAGCACTTTGGCTTTATTGACTGTTGTTGTTGACTGAAAATCGATTTGAAAATAAAAAAAAATAATCATACCTACCACAAACGCTGTATCAAAACTAAATCTAGCGGCGTATTGAAATATGTTTGTTGCGCTCGTCCGAGTGAAAGTTCGTTTTCAAATGTGTATGCATTGGTCAGAAACCATATTTGCACGAGTCATGTAATAATCAACTATGTCTGAACAGAAGGTCATATTTTTACAGGAAACAGCGCGAAGATATCGTCCTTATGGATCATGAAACTATGGGGCTTCTTATAAGAACATGTCATAAAAAACTTACTCAATACAATAAAAGTTTTTAATATTACAAAAAAAATATTTCGTGATGATATGATTTATGATTACAACAACTACTTTCGGAAATGTCTGATCAAGTTAATCACGCGATAATGACATTGCTTTCACTAATCCATCGCATTAATCGTTATTTCCGCCTGAATCTCCGCTGTTAGCCCAACAGCTCCGTATTCTAGAAAGTGCTCTGGATAACGGGGGCTGTTATACTGAAAGCGGCAGTAAAGAAAAACTCACTAGCAATACTTCATCATAAACGTAAAAGCACAAAAACACTCTAGCTTCCGTCTCACGCAAAGGGGGCCTGGAACAAATTCCGATTATACCAAACCGCGCACCGCAGGTTACAATGTCAATCCATCGAACGTTCCGACAGACAAACACAATAATTAAATGCACAACACACAACCCAACCAACACGAGTAAAGAGAAGGTCATTGAATTTAAACTTTAAAAAACATTTCATTTGAAATTCATCCTACAAACGAAATCACTTACAGTAAGCAACTATTGATGCCGGTGGCGGTCCTAAAGTTCAAGCACTGTCAAATATCATAGTGGTTTCTGCGGTTGACAACAGGCCCATCGCCAGTTTAAGCGTTACCGAACTGTTCCTTCGAAAGGTTACCGCGACACTGAACTGAACCTTCAGCAGGTGACGGTGAAGTTGTCTCAGAAAGGACCGAATAATAGTACAGCCGAAACGGAAGTAACCAAAGGAAGATGCTTCGATACGAAGTATTCCGGAGGTTAAGGAGAACAGAGGAAAACGCTTATCGCTGGTACCCCGATAAAAAAATATTTCTTATAGTGTCAATTTTTTTAATTTCATTAGGCAACCCTGCGTTAGTAATATCAAAGCTCATTTTAACTATCAGAATTCAAAATCTGATAGATTTCCTGTCAGAGCAGGTGTGCCTCAAGGTTCAGTCTTGGGTCCAGTCCTGTACAACATATTCACTTCAGATCTTCCTGATTTGCCTCCAGGATGCACAAAGTCATTGTTCTGCGATGACACAAGCATTTCCGTAAAAGGAAAAAGTCTTCGTGTCATATGCAGTCGATTGCAGAAAAGTTTAGATATTTTTTCTTCCTACTTGCAAAAGTGGAAAATCTCTCCCAATGCTTCTAAAACTCAAATGATAATTTTTCCGCATAAGCCTAGGGCTTCTTTCCTCAAGCCAAACAATAATCACGTTGTCAAGATGAATGGGGTTATTTTAAGTTGGTCCGACAAGGTTAAGTACTTGGGACTAATTTATGATAAAAAACTTATTTTCAAAGAGCACATTGAGAGTATACAAGCCAAGTGCATCAAATATACGAGATGTTTATATCCTCTCATTAACAGGAATTCTAAACTTTGTTTAAAGAACAAACTTTTGATTTACAAACAAATTTTTAGACCAGCAATGCTTTATGCTGTACCGATCTGGTCAAGTTGCTGTTCAACAAGGAAGAAAACGCTTCAAAGGATTCAGAATAAAATTCTGAAAATGATTTTGAAGCGTCCTTCTTGGTTTGGTACACTCGAAATACATAGACTTACTGGTGTTGAACCATTAGAAGCTATGTCAAATAAAATTATTAACAATTTTCGACAAAAATCGTTGCAATCCTCAATTGCTACGATAAGCTCTCTTTATAGCCAATAAGTTAGCAATTAAGTTAGTTGTAAGTTTACTTCCCCTTTTCTGACAAGTAGGTTTAAATCCCTACGAATGATAAGTCCTAATTGCGAAAGCAAACAAATCCTAACAATTAAAATTACAAATTTCTAACAGTGTTGAGAAGTCACCATTTGTGATTGGACACACATACTCATTATTTACTAATATTTATCATAAATACTTAAGCTACTAACAAATCCCCCCTTAAAAAAAAAAAAAAAAAAAGCTCATTTTAATAAAATTGAATGAATGGGGAATAATTCAGTTTACATCAGATTATTGTACTATACTTTTAACTCGGGTATCCTCAGTAATGAAACGTTGTTTAGCACCTTCGTCTATTGGAATCCGCGTCGGCGCACAGAACATAAACAAAACACAGAAATAGAAAAGGAATGCAACTGCTCACCTGTTGCCGCTCCAAAGTGGAATCATCCTTCCCGCACTCTGCGCGGGCATCCAGCGGTCTTCTTAACAAACGACGGTGACCGTCAGCGCCGGCGGGACTTACACAAGTTTCAAGCACATTGGAGTGCCCGTCTAACAATTGTTCAATCGGACACTGTTTTGATTCTGAGTTTCCACTGGGCGATAGACATTCATCACCCGAAATATAAACTGAATTATTTTCAGAAATAAATTCACCACGGGTTAGTTGATTATTTAGTAGGTCTTTCGACTCTTTAGCACTTTCTTCACTGGAACGAATCAACTCCACTTTCGGGGAGCTTTTCTCCCTCGGTTCTAAAATTTCGAATTTTTCCGCTTCGAAACGCTCTCGCTCCAGAGCGAGTAAACGTTTTTGTTCCTTAAGAAATTTCGCAATGGTGAACTCATAGTTATCCTCTGCCATTTGAAGCACTGGTAATTGAGGAATGTCGCAAATGCTCAAATTATTGCTCTAAACTATACAAAAACTGCACAAAAAGTGATAAAACTATAACACGTTAACCGTTGAGCATTTACTTTGTTTACTTTTATTGCTTCCAAAATCAGTTTGACGTTTTATCTTTTCACGCGTACGTGCAATGCTGTGAAAATAAACAACTGACAGCATTTTTACACGGTAAAAAATTGGCACGAAGTTGTAAAAGATTAACCGCAAGTTCCTTGAATCGAATCTATTTTCCGAACAAATAAAATGCATGTTTTCACGTCAAAAATAAGTTTATGACTTTTCGTACACAATATGGGTTACAATCAGTTTAAATTTGGTATAACCAAATCAAAATTATTGCATGTAGTGGAACTAATTTAGTGATATGCGCGTAAAAAGGTTTAAGATTTCATTGCAATTTCTAGTGCGTACGAAATGCTTTACTATATTTTTAGGTGAACCATGGCCAATATCTGAGCCGTTGATAGCAAAAATGGTACATGTGCCATTTTTACACTTTTTGGGTTTTTTTGCATAAACTGATGCAGAACGCAATAATGTACTAAAATATCCAAGAAAAATCGAGATCTGATAACCTAATCCAAAGTTATAGCCAACAAAACTTTTGGTAATTAACATAATCACCATTTGGTTGAGAGCAAAAGTGGTACATGTCCAGTCTGTGCATGTTAGATGAATTGTAAGTCGAGGATCTTAACACATAAAACAATCATTTCATCAGCAAAGTTGGTCAAGTGATTGAGTACTTTCAGATGAAGATCTGTCTGCTTTGGAATTTCTTCACTACGTAGCGCTAGTGTACCCGTGATTTTTTTGTAATAGAAAGCATTTTACCTATTTCAGTATCAACTCGTATGCTGTTCTCAAATACATATACACTAACGCCACGAAGAGGCAGAATTCCTTAACAAACAGATCATCATTCTATAGTACTCAATCACTTGGACAGCTCTGCTGAAGACATGAATGTTCTATATCCTGAGATTAGAGAGCTATAATGCACCCTTCATGCTCGTACTGGACATGTACCACTTTTGCTCTTAAAGTTTTCTGGTTGTCATTATTTGAGCCGTTGAGAGCAAAAGTTGTACATGTGCCATTTTTACACTTTTTGTTTTTTTTTTTGCATATATTGATGCAGAACGCAAAAATGTACTAGAATATGCAAGAAAAACCGAGATCTGATAATCTAAACCAAAGTTAAAGCCAAAACAGTTTTTGGTAATTAACATAATCACCATTACGTTAAGAGCAAAAGTGGTACTTGTCAAGTCTGGGCATGTTAGATGAACTGTAAGTCGAGGATGTTAGGATGTAAAACAATCATGTCTTCAGCAAAGTTGGTCAAGTGATTGAGAACTTTCAGATGAAGATCTGTCTGCTTTGGAATTTCTTCACTACGTAGCGCTAGTGTACCCGTGACTATTTTGTAATAGAAAGCATTTTACCTATTTCAGTATCGTATGCTGTTATCAAATACATATACACTAGCGCCACGAAGAGACAAAATTCCTCAACAAACATATCATCATTCTATAGTACTCAATCACTTGGACAACTCTGCTGAAGACATGAATGTTCTATGTCCTAAGATTAGAGAGCTATAATGCAATTGAAAATAGAGAAAAAAAATTTAGTTCGCTCTGATGCCGATGCAAAGATTAAAAGGGAAAAGTTATAATAACGACAAGTTGACTAGTTTTAAATAGTTAATGCAATGTTCAATAGTTCTAAAGCTATTGTTAATAACCCATAAAATCCATAAAAAAAATCAAGCAAATTTACTAGAACGTTTCACAATTATACATATTTTTAATGCAGGTAAAATGAATTGTACACATTTTTAATGCTTTATATACAGTAGGGATGGGCGATACTAGCATCGATACCAGCGGTATCGATACTAGGGGTCGCGGCATCAAGTATTTTGGCATCGATACTCACCGCGAGAAATGAGTACCGGTATCGATACTTTCTAAACGACGCTTTTTAAAAAAAAAATGCAGGTCTGATACCGATACTATCGAAGCATCGATAATCGATATTCCTACAAACGATACTCCGATACCTGGTATCGAAGTTCATTGAAGTATCGCGATACCAAAGTATCGATACTTTTGTCAGTATCGCCCATCCTTACTATACAGTAAATTTACAGTGAAAAATGTATAATCAGAAAACGTTTTGCCTTTCTCCTAGAAAGATATAGCAATCAATGAAAAAACTAAAGGTATAAAAGTGCTCCAAAGGGCCAAATATCGTATATCACTCGACTCAGTTCGACGAGCTGAGCATTTTCTGTATGTGTGTGTATGTGTGTGTGTAACGCTCTCCAAATCTCACTCGATTTTCTCAGAGATGGCTGGACCGATTTCAATGAAATTAATTGCAAATGAAAGGTCTATTTGCCCCATAAGACCCTATTGAATTTTATTGTAATCGGATTTTTAGTTTAGAGGTTATGTATCAAAATGTAAAAATCACGAAACATCAATATCTCAGAAACTACGCAACTGATTTGAACAAAATTAATTTCAAACGAATGGGCTACCTAATAAACCCTTAACTTTTGAATTTCATTAAGATTGGACATGTGGTTCAAAAGTTATGGAAAGAAACGTGTTTTCGAGACTATTTAATCTCACTCATGTTTCTCAGAGATGGCTGGACCGATTTTCATAAAATCGGTGTCAAATGGAAGGTCTAGTTGCCCCATAAGACCCTATTGATTTTTTCTGCAATCGGACTTTGCCTGTTATGTTTAAAAATGTGAAATCCAGCTATGAAAAGTAAAATAACGTCTGTAACGTATCGAGAGGTGAAAATCACGAAGCTTCATTATCTTAGAAACTACACAACCGATGTGAACAATATTGATATCAGTTAAACGGCCTAGTTAAGGGTTAACTGATGAATTATGATTGAACAAGTGGTTTCATAATTCGGCTGCTCTATACGTTCCCATTTCATTCGATTATAATCGAACTTAAGCAACCGTTATGTATTAAATTGTTAACACAACGAGTCTATTATCTCAAAGATTACACGACTTATTAAACATAACTAGCGTCATACGAACGAGTTATCTCTTAAACTTACAAATAACTAACTTCATAACAACTTGATATGTGGTTTAAAAGTTATGGAACGAACAGATTATTCAAAGACTATTTAAAACTATACCTGCTTTGATCAATATACGTGGCCTCAACATAATTTAAATGTGATTTCGTACTATTTGAACGTTCCCGGTATCGCTCGTGATGAAATTGTTCGAAATTAAAAGTCATTTCTTTTATTTCGCTATTTCTTAAGCACTAACATTACGTCAAATTTCATATTTTATACTTCAATTACAACATCAATATTTTAGAACCCAAAGAGTGAATATACTTTTATTGGATTGAAGCGTCCATGTAAATCTATTTTTACAAATAATAAATTTGAATGAGAAAGGCTGGGTCTGACCGCTAGGTGGATTAAATTAGGTTTTTGCCTTTCTCCTAGAAAGGTATAGCAATCACTTGCAAAACCGGAAGTATAAAAGTGCTCCAATGGGCCGAATGGCATATATCACTCGACTCAGCTCGACGAGCTGGGCATTTTCTGTATGTGTGTGTGTGTGTGTGTGTGTGTGTGTGTGTGTGTGTGTGAGTGTGTGTTTGAGTGTGTGTGTGTATGTGCAGATTTTTATTCTCACTCACTATTCTCAGAGATGGCTTTACCGATTTTCATGAAATTAATTGCAAATGAAAGGTCTAGTTGCCCCATAAGACCCTATTGAATTTCATTGTAATTGGATTTTTAATTTAGAGGTTATGTTTAAAAATGTGAAAATCATGAAACATCAATATCTCAGAAACTGCACAACCGATTTGAACAAAATTGGTCTCAAAAGAACGGGCTACCTAGAAAACCCTTAAGTTTTGAATTTCATAAAGATTGAACTTGTGGTTCAAGAAAAGAAACGTGTTCTGAAGACTGTTTGATCTCACTCATGTTTCTCAGAGATGGCTGTACCGATTTTCATAAAATCAGTGTCAAATGGAAGGTCTAATTGCCCCATAAGACCCTATTGATTTGTTTTGCAGTCGGACTATTACTTTGCCTGTTATGTTTAAAAATGTGAAATCCAGCTATGCGAAGGAACATATTCCGAAGACTACTTGGACTAACTCGCTTTTCTCAGAGATGGCCGACCCGATTTCCACAAAATTAGTGTCAAATGAATGGTCTAGCTGCCTCAGAAGACCCTATTGAATTTTACTGTAATCGAACTGTAACTTTATTTGTAATGTGCCGACTTGTGAAAATCACGAAACTTCATTATCTCAGAAACTACACAACCGATTTGATTATTATTATCAGATAAGCGGGCTAGTTAAGGGTTAACTGATAAATTATGATTGAACACGTGGTTTAAAAGTTTGGCTGTCCTACACGTTCCCATTTCATTTGATTATAATCGAACTTAAGCAACCGTTATGTATTAAATTGTTGATAAAACAACCAAAGTCTATTATCTCAAAGATTACATGACTTATTTGAACATAACTAGTGTCATACGAACGAGTCATCTCTCAAACTTACAAATAACAAACTTCATAACAATTTGATATGTGGCTCAAAAGTTATGGAAAGAAGAGAAATTCAAAGACTATTTAAAACTATACCTGCTTTGATCGATATATGTGGCCTCAACATAATTTAAATGTGGTGTCGTATTATTTGAACGTTCCAAGTTCATTGATTCCTTGCGGTTTGTTTGAAGTCTGCAAATGCACGACGAATCGGCCATAGGATATGATCAAAGTCAAATAAAAATCGTTTGAAATGATTGGTTTTATCGAAATGACAACATCCTCGTCTTTTGGCTTCTGTAAATCGCCTTAATTCTGAATATATTCATATTGGGTGGTATTCTGTCATTATCAGCAGACTTTCTGGCATCAATCTGACACCGGAAATACCAGGGGGAATCTATCTGTCAAATATCGTGAAACCGCGACCAACACATTTGGCAACAAGGCGTCTGTATGTTTTGGTTTTTGTCGTTTTGATCGATGTAAAATGGAACGTTCTCTTTTAACAAAACTCGAGAACTCGCGGAAAACTTTTATTAATAATGCGTTCCGTAGTGAAATTTTGGGACAGCAACAAGTTTTTAACGAAAATTGGTGATGTTTTATCGTCACATTGGTAATTAATCAAATGTCATGGACCAACAAACTTCATGGACCAGAGTTGATCTGCGATAACGCACACATATATGAAATTTGACAGCGGTAAATCCCCCCTGGGAAATACCCATATTGGGAGGTATTTTTGGTTGTTTTCCAGAAACTAAAAGTAGTCGTCTTCAAATTCAAAATAATGTCCAGGGTCAATGTTTGGTTTCTACGCATCATCACGTTTACGGAAATATCCGTATTAAGTATTATTCGATCATTTCCGACTGTTGCCTATAAGTTGCCATTTAGCAATTCAAAATGGTGCCTGAGGTCAATTGTTAGCTCCTTGCATCATTCTGGTTCCAGAGATACTCATATTGGATAGTATTTGTTCATTTTAGGCTGTTTTTCACAAACCGGTAGTCGTCATCTTGGATTTCAAAATGGTATTTAGGATACTGGTTAAAGAAAAACTCATATTGGGTGATATTTGGTCACTTTGGACTGTTTTTCAGAAGCAGAAAGTCGTGATTTTGGACTTTAAAATTGCCTGTGAAATCAATTTCTGTCATCTGGGCGTAATTCTGGTTCCGAACATTCATATTGAATGGTATTTGGTCATTTCCAGCTGTTTGCCAGACACCGGAAGTCACCATCTTAAAATTCAAGATTGTGTCTGTGATCAATTTTTAGCTTCTGTGCATCTTTCTGGTTCCAGAAATACTAATATTTAATGGGAATCGTCCATTTCAGGCTGTTTTCCAGAAACCGGAAGTTGCCATCTTACAATTCAAAATGTTGTCTGAAGTCGATTTGTGGCTCCAGTGCATCATTACGGTTCCAGAAATACCCATATTGGGTGGTATTTGGTCATTTGCCGCTGTTTTTCCGACACCGGAAGTCGCCATTTTGGATTTGATAATGGCATTTGGAGACAATTTCTGGATTTTGAAAAGCATACTGGTTAAAGAAAAACTCATATTGGGTGGTATTTGGTCATTTTCTGCTGTTTTCAGAAACCGGAAGTCGCCATCTTAGAATTTGAAATGCTATCTGTGGTCGATTTTAGCTCCTGTGTATTATTCTAGATCCGGATATTATTATATTGGGTGGAAATCGGCCATTTTCGGCTGTTTTCCAGAAACCGGAAGTTGCCATCTTACAATCCAAAATGTTGTCTGAGGTCGATTATGGTACATATTTGTTACCACTAAAAACATTCACTTGCCAATATGGTTCCATTTAGTTGATTAGTTCGCGAGATGTGCAAAAATTTGTGAAGGAACATGTACTTCCAGAAGAGGGAGGGGCGTCAAACCATTATGGACATATTTGTTACCTCTAAAAACATTCACATACCAAATTTGGTTGTATTTTCTTGATTGGTTCTTGAGCTGTGCGAAATTTGTGTTTCATTTTCATGGAATCCCTCCCTTATAGAAGAGGGAGTCGGGTTTTCAAACCATTATTTACATATTTGTTACCACTAAAAATATTTACCTGCCAAATTTTGTTCCATTCGGTTGATTAGTTCTCGAGATGTGCACAAATTTGTGTTTTATCCAACTATTATGGACATATTAGTTACCCCTAAAACATCCACATGCCGAATTCGGATTCATTTGCTTGGTTTGTTCTTGAGTTGTGCAGAAATTTATGTTTCATTTGTATGGTACCCCTCCCTTCCAGAAGAGGGAGGGGTCTCAAACTATCATAGGAACCTTTATCGGCACCAAAAACCCCTACATACAAATTTTCACGTCGATCGGTTCGGTAGTTTCCGGGCCTATATGGATCAGACAGACAGACAGACTTGACTGCATTTTTATATGTAAAGATTACAACATCAATATTTTAGAACCTAAAGAGTGGATATACATTTATTGGATTGAAGCGTTCATGTAAATCTATTTTTCCAAATAAAAAATTGAATGAGAAAGGCTGGGTCTGACCGCTAGGTGGATTAATTTAGGTTTTGAAAATTGTCTTAATCGTAACTTGTTGCTTGAAAAATCAAAACACATCATTGGAAATATTCTCAGGGACAATTAATTCAACCTAAGTTACCCTAAAACATAATGAACGGCTTAGCTATTTTAAAACTTTCTGGATATTTTGGTAATGTTGCAAGTCATTGAAAAAAAAATTTTAAGATATATCGACCATCTAGAGGTGATATTTTCCAGTACTATAACAACTTTCCAAAAAATTTTGTAGCCGCGTACCTTGTACATTTCGTGAGTATTTTGTATGAAACAAAACGAAAATATTCATTCCTACGTCAATTGCTCAACAACATTCTTCAGAAGAAGCAAAAAACGCTGGACATGAAAAAGTTTTGTAAGACGAACTAGTTTTCCTCAAGAGAGTCTTCTTCGATTTGTCCAAAACAGGTTTATCTAAGAAACCTGGTTTAAAAATGATCTGAAAAAAACCGATGTTGATTGGATTCACTTTTCATTTTTGAAACGATTTATTTTTAGTGGTTGCATACAAATGCAACACAAATTGCTGCACATCTCGAGAGTTAACCAACTAAATGAAACCAAAATTGGCAGGTAAATGTTTTTAGAAGTAACAAATATGTGCATAATAGTTTGACACCTCTCCCTCTTCTATAAGTGAGGGGTCCCATACAAATGAAACACAAATTTCGCACAGCTCAATAACCAATCAAGAAAATACAAATCTGTCCATAGTGGTGCACAAATTTCTGCACATCTCGCGAAATAATCAACTAAATGGAACCATATTTGGCAGGTGAATGTTTTAGTGGTAACAAATATGTTCCATAATCGACCTCATGCAACATTTTTTTTTCTGAAAAACAGCTGAAAATGACCAAATACCACCCAATATGAGTGTTTCTTCAACCAGTATGACGTTCAATCCAGAAATTGTCGCCAAATGCCATCATGTAATCCAAAATGGCAACTTCCATTTTGAATTGTAAGATTGCAACTTCCAGTTTCTGAAAAACAGCCTGAAATGGACGATTCCAATTAAATATGAGTATCTGCGGTACCAGAAAGATGCACAGAAGCTAAAAATTGATCATAGACACAATCGTGAATTACAAGATGGTGGCTTCCGATGTCTGGTAAACATCCGGAAATGACCAAATAGCATTCAATATGAATGTTTTCGGAACCAGAATAACTCCCAGATGATAGAAATTGATTTCACAGGCAATTTTAAAGTCCAAAATCACGACTTTCGGTTTCTGAAAAACAGCCCAAAGTGACCAAATACCACCCAACATGAGTATCTCCGGAGCCAGAATGTTGCAAGGAGCTAAAAATTGACCTCAGACACCATCATGAGTTGCAGGATGGCAACTTCTGGTTTCTGGTTGGAGAAACACACATATTTGGTGTTATTCGATCATTTTCGGCTGTTTCCCAGGAACCGGAGGTCGCCAACCTAGAATCCAAAATTGGGCCTGTGGTCGATTTCAGCTGCTGTGTATCATTCTAGTTCCGGAGATACTCATGTTAGACGGAAATCGGCCATTTTTGGCAGAAAAAACAGCCAAAAATGGCCGAGTTTAAGTAGTCTTCGGAATATGTTCCTTTTCATAGCTGAATTTCACATTTTTAAACATAACAGGCAAAGTAACAGTCCGATTGCAAAACAAATCAATAGGGTCTTATGGGGCAACTAGACCTTCCATTTGACACTGATTTTATGAAGATCGGTCCAGCCATCTCTGAGAAACATGAGTGAGATTGAACAGTCTTCAGAACACGTTTCTTTTCATAACTTTTGAACTTATGTCCAATCTTTATGAAATACAAAAGTTAAGGTTTTTCAGGTAGCCCGTTCATTCGAAACCAATTTTGTTCAAATCGGTTGTGTAGTTTTCGAGATAATGATGTTTCATGATTTTTACATTTTGATACACAACCTCTAAACTAAAAATCCGATTATAATGAAATTTAATAGGGTCTTATGGGGCAACTAGAACTTTCATTTGCAATTAATTTCATGAAAATCGGTCCAGCCATCTCTGAGAAAAGTGAGTGAGAATAAAAATCTGCACATACACATACACACACACATACACACACACATACATACAGAAAATGCTCAGCTCGTCGAGCTGAGTCGATTGATATATGCCATTCGGCCCATTGGAGCACTTTTATACTTTCGGTTTTGCAAGTGATTGCTATACCTTTCTAGGAGAAAGGCAAAAATGGTAACTTAAGTCGCTTTTTACGCGGGGGATACGTGCCGCGCAAAACAAAACCGCGTAAAAAAAACGCGTAAATTCCGGAATTTGCGGTACAAAAACCGCGTAAATTCCGGAATCCGCGTAAAAAAAACAGCGTTAATTCTGCATTCCGAGTGAACGGAAACCGAGATCCGCGCAAAAAAAATACCGCGTAATTCCAAAATCCGCGTAAAAAAAAACGCGTAAATTCCGGAATCCGCTTAAAAAACGCGTAAATTGCGGAATCCGCGTAAAAAACTGCGTAAAAAGCGATCTTAGTGGATTTCATTAGGTGATCATTGAAAACCCAGTAGTCTAAATTGAAGCTAACAGTGGCAAGTCGTTTTGTCTAACATACACGCGTTCATTTTACGTTTATAAGCAAAAGCTTTGGTACGATTATCGAAACTTATCAAATTTATAATTAAACTATCTGTGATTCCTAAATCTAAGTGTAATGAAAATGTTAAGTGAACAGATTTGGTATTCATCTGATTGATTGTCTAATAAATATTTTTATTGAATGCAGCATGGATAGCAGGAACTAAAGCGAAAGAAATCGATCCACAAATAATTCACCGCGCTATCTACTAGAAAAGTAATTAATAATCAGCACTGTAGAATGCATACAAAGCACAAAGACAATAAAATATTAATTATCTTCCTTCGTTTTTCAGGTCCAACTGTTTCAGTGCAAATCAACTATAGTATCATTTCCAAAGCCGTCGCGTGCAAACCTCACAATGGTATACCAGTTTCCAATTTCAAAATTCCTCCGTCATGTTTTAAACGAAAGCAGCCTCCATGGGGTGTTCCATTTAATCAATCCGAAAAGCCAATTGGCAGAGAAGTCAGACCAGTTCCTTGTGTAGTGCATTATCCGTATTCATAATCATAATCATTACAGAATTCTGTGGGCAGTCACTATCGGTTCAGTCGTGTTCTGCTCTTTATCACTACTGACTGTTTTCTGGTACAGGTATCTTACGAATCCAACGGTGATTACGCTAGATCGAAATTACCATGAATGGAATACAACATTCCCGAGTATGACGGTTTGCTTCCATGACCGTTTAAATATCACGGCTCGAGACAATATGGTCAAACAGTTGAAGCCCGAAAATCCAGAAAAGTTTAAAAATTTTCTTGGGTTACTTGCGGAGGCAAATATTTTTCGACTTCAAACGTTGATGGAGTTCGACGAATACAGTTACTTAGATCTAAAAGAGACTCAAAATCAAATTACTAATTTTGTAGACACAAAAGTTACGCTTGATAACGGTAAAGAAGCTGAGTTTAAACGCGTAGTTACGGAACTAGGTATTTGTTATACGTTTAATTCGGCTATAACTCGATTTCTGTCAACCGAACCTCTCAATTCTGACGACTCACGTGATGAGTTGGTACAGGTAACCATGATGGAAAGGGACATTATGGCTTCTTTAGAAAACTTAACCGCGAATGGCAATGTAAGTAGAGAATGTTACAAATAAAAATAATAAAAATCCACATAGGTTTTGATTAATTGCAGATCTTTTATCATGGTCCTTATGAGGTACCATCAATATTGAAACGTTTAATGGTGTCTGCCTCGACGTCGGCATTTCTAACAATAACCTTCAAACCGGTGATTATAACGGGCGATTCCACGATTGAGCTCTTGTACGTGTCACAGCGTCGCTGTCGTTATTCATACGAATCAAATCTGTTAATGTTTCCACAATACTACTCGCACAGTATATGCCTACTGGATTGCCGGTTGAGGTTTTTCCTGAAGTTTTGTGGATGTGTACCGTTTTTCTACAATCTGGATGGTTAGTATCGCAGCTAACAGACATCTATAACCAATTATATAAAGACATACCTACAACAAAACTGTTTTATTTCAGTCGAAACACCAGTTTGTCGCATCAAGCAATTAAGCTGTATAGTTCAAAAACTGGGTGAGTACAGTATGTTTAAATTTACATAACAACAGTAGCATTTTGTGAAATCTCTTATAGTTACAATTCGTCAATCATTATCAAACTGTGGTTGTTTGAAGGATTGCAATACAATCAGTTATACTTTGCAAAGTTACGTACTGTTCGAATGGTTTAATGATCCACTTATCAAATGGAACATGGAAACGCCCAAGGTACGATACAGTAGAAGAATCATCTATGGACTTGTGGATGCCCTTGGTTCGTACACAGCTTCTAAGGCAAGCTCGTTCTTGTTGAAATTTGTATCACAGATCGACAAACGTAACACTTTGAACAAATTTAACGGTACTTTACGCTAGGAATAGGTACGTCTTTTATTACAAATAGCATTGGGGTCAGAAATCGTGAAACGGATCACTAAATATCGCGATGTCTAATTTTTCCAAATAAGTATTAAAAACTTCAAGAGTTTCACTCGGGAAGTTCATTTTCCAATTTTTATTGAATTTGAGTAAATTTACAAGTTGTTATTGTCATTTGAAATTTAGGTCAAAATTGTTTTTAAATAGACATAGCTTTGAAAATATTGCATCGAATTTGATGAAATTTTCACAGCAGATGCATCTTGAGTTGTAGTTTACGAAAATATTAAAAAAAAATATTTTTCAATAGTAACTATTTAAAACAATATGTTGAAAATCTATGTTCTGGGGCACTGAAAAATCTGAAAAAAATCACAAGTATTTTTGACAAAACTTCGAAACAGCCCTGAAAATTTCGCGGTGGTGATATTTTTTGATCAAAAGATATGGGCCTTCAAAGTTTGTGCCGCAACGCATTTTTCAAGCGAGAAATGCTCCTAAACCAAGTTTTCTTCAGTTCTCATACCAAAAAGTGCACCATAATGGCTAAAAGTAATAGCACGGGCGATCTTAACCCGCTGATGCGTTCTGTACGGTTGTCCCCTAACTAAATTTTGCATTATTTTTTTAGTAAAATGTGTAGGTAGGCTTGCGAGTTGTAAGGGGCATAAAATATACTGTCTTCATCATAAGTTGGGTAACAGACTAAGCATATTTTGTCTATTTTGCGACTAAAAATCATTTCTATTAAACTAATTTTACAAACCTTACAGAATTTTTGCATATAACTGAAACTGGGATTGTCAATAGTAGTACTGCTCACTCGCTTCTCGCTTGAAAATGCGCTTGGCACCAACTTTGAAGGCCCATATCTTTTGATCAAAAAATATCACCAGCGCGAAATTTTCAGGGCTGTTTCGAAATTTCGTCAAAAATACTTGTGTTTTTTTTCAGATTTTTCAGTGCCCCAGAACATAGATTTTCAACATTGTGTTTTAAATAGTTACTATTGAAAAAATATTTTTTCGCCAAAAAAAATATTTTCGTAAACTACAACTTAGGATGCATCTGCTGTGAAAATTTCATCAAATTCGATGCAATATTTTTAAAGGTATGTCTGTTGAAAAACAATTTTGACCTAAATTTCAAACGACAATAACAACTTGTAAACTTACTCAAATTCAATAAAAAATGGAAAATCAACTTCCCGAGTGAAACTCTTGAAGTTTATAATACTTATTTGAAAAAATTAGACATCGCGATTTTTAGTGATACGTTTCACGAATTCTGACCCATTGCCAATATCAGTGTATGTGTCGAATAGGAAAATTGTATATTAAAGTCTGAGGCAGGGTTTTTGCATGACGAGTATCATTCGAGAGAAAATTCAACTAGGACAGATTTTAACAAGAACTTTAATGCTATTATTGATAATACGATATTAAATAGTTTTTTTTGTAGCTTCTACTGGTGGGATTTGCGGTTTATTTTTCGGCGCAAGCGTCCTCACATTCATAGAATTAGTATATTCGCTTCTGAAACATTTGATAAAACTATTTATGCCGAAGAAAGATAGACCTAAAGCTGTGCGAAATAAAAACATTAAAAAGAAACATGTGAAAAATTTAAATAACAGAGTGAAGTTTGACGAAAACGTTACACTATGGCATTGAGAACTAATATACCAAATAGTATACGTGTTTATTTATAAATATACAATTCAGTCATTTGTTGCGGAGTGTAGTGTTTCAATACAGTCTGTGCAGCATCCCTTGTTGTTTTATTACCTTTAAAATATAGGTATGACTTTCCTGACCAAAACGAAAGCTAAACTTTTTGCATTAGGTTTTATTCATCAAAAGTTTTTCGGACTTCTGGCACTACAACGATCAAGGATAAATCAAAATTCATAGCAAAGCATATGCTATTTTCTGGTACCAAGACTTACCATGCTTTCTATTGTACCAGTTATACCTACAACATGTATCAGTTATGGCATGAACTAGTAACGACCTATGAAGTTAAAGTGGAGTATTGCCATAACTGGTAAAATCGAGCTTTTGCGATCATCATTAAGGCTGTATTACATTATTTGACCAAGTGTCCAAATTTGTCACTCTCCAATTTTTAAATGTGGCAAGCGCGGGCAAATAACAATCATGATGTCAAAAAAATTTGACCATTCTGGTCAAAAATTTGACCATTGGTCAAAGAGTGTAATACAGGCATAGACTTTTCTATCTGCGCTAGTATTATTGGTCGATTTCATGATTCGTTTCATGGCCATGGAAAAAAATCGCTGCTCCTTTCTACGTACTTTCACGCGCAAAGAAGAGGAGAGGGGAGAAACTCCTTCTCATACAAGTTATTTGCTGTAAAATTTTCATACGTATGTCGAATTCGGTTTAGCGGTCTAGCTACACTTAGACTACACTTGTATCCTGTAACTGCTTGCACTTTTTCTATCTCTGACGACACCCGAAAGAGACAGGGTGTAGTTAGAAAACACCAACAATAAAAACAAATGCTGTTAAACGCCGTACGAAAAAATGACAGCTGAGTGTAGTGTCGTTTGAGTGTCCGTTTTCGAGCTAAAAAGTGTCCAGGACGGTGTAGTACCGTCGAGAAAATGAATTCGACATAATGGCCCCTATTACAGAATACGAGCCGAGCGGCGAGTTACTCGTCTGACCAATTTTGGTATTGCAGATCGTTAGTCGGCTGGATTTTGGACGAGTAACTTGTCTGTCACTCAGCACCAGGCAACCAGGCAAGTTTCACTCGCATTCCCTAATACAAAATTTTGCTCGCTTCGTCTGTCACCAGCCAAGCTTGAAACAAACATTTTCGTAGTTGAACTCTATAACTACCCAACAAACAATTGAGCCGAATAAAACAGCTGATAATTTTAAAATAGCTGAATAAAGTCTGCATACAGGTGAAACGGATTGCCACAACGCTCAGGTTGATTTATCAGCTGAACATTGAAATTACCATCAGTGTCACAAATCTGTCATATGTTAAACCAAAAACAAAATTGCGTATTATTTCAACCAATGTGTATAGTTGACACAACAATAAATAAGTAGTGTACACTCAAAATATTTTTCAAGTTATTGATACGTGAAATTTCCTGTACTTATTCATTTTCTGTCATTTTGCATGATTTAGCGACAAACATAACATCTTCGTGAAAATCACATGCATACTGTTTTATCACGTCAACGTCAACTTGGCAACGTCAAACAGAATGAAGTATCGCGTGAACTCTCCGTGCGAAAATAACCAGAAATCAAAATGTTGAAGCTGTTGTCTGATGTTGTCTTTGAACATGAAAGGAATTCCTCGATGACTTCCCAATAAGTGAGCTTTAGAAAAACCCAAAGAAACAGTCATCAAGATTTCACACAGATTCAGTTCAAATTGCGAGGAATTTCCTGAACATAAACAGTTGCAGCTAACAGTGATTATCGCCAGCGAATGTCGCAATATCATTTTGCCATTTTGTATGTCGCTTAATTCATTTACGAATTGGCGATTTTGCATGCCCGTGCGACTTATCAAGCAGCATATTTGGATAATTTCTGAAAACTATTCCTAGTCTCTCAAGAATTTGGGAAACCACAATTGAAAACTATACGTTGTATAAAACGTAGAGCCTATCAGACAATCAAATGCTTTTCACTTTACCGGTAGTTGAACTCTACGTGAAACTCACATGAAATGCATATGTCTACTGAATAAGATTCACAGGATAAATCATCTCACCAGCTCATGATGAACTCAAATGACAATCACGTAAAATCTACATGAAAACGACAGCCGCGACATCTACATGGAAATGAAACCGCTGACATAACGCACGTAGAAGCAGCATCAATATCAGCAGGATCACCTGTCAGTTCGTAAAATGGTCTATTGGCAAAATAAAGACAGGGGCCATACACATTCCACGTGGACAGATTTTTAACGATTTTGACCCCTTCCCTCCCCCTCCGTGGACAACTGCCTATATAAATTGTAGAAATGTGTAGGTTGTATGGACCGTGGACATTACACATACCCCCCCCCCCCCCCCCTCAAAGCTGTCTACGTGGTATGCGGATGGCCGACAGATAAAATATATTGCGACTATAACGTTGCCGTCTAGTTCCCCATACACGAATGGTTTTTTTTATTTCTTTGCTGTTCACCTTATTTCCATGTCGACGAAAGCATGTATGGTTGTATCTAGCGTTGTATATTGCTTATTGCTTTGACTACTGGATTTTCAGCTCACTTCTTCAAGCACAGTTTGAGTCTGTGCATTGTTCTTGCCAGAAAAGATTTAATAACACTACACTCAAAGTAATTTTACGTCTTAATTACCGGAAAAGTTATGTGAATATTTTCCACTGTCATTTTCACGTAGATTCTACGTGATTGTCATTTGAGTTCATCATGATCTGGTGAGATAATTTATCCTCTGAATCTTATACAGCAGACATATACATTTTATGTGAATTTCACGTAGAGTTCAACTACCGGTAAAATGGAAAGCATTCGATTATCTGCTAGTTACTACGTTTGATACAACGTAAAATTTCCAAATTTTGTTTCCCCAATTTTTAAGAGACGGCAAATAGTTTTTGAAAAATCTAGAAATATGTTGCTTGATAAATCGCACGGCCATGCAAAATCGCCGATTCGTAAACGACATAAAAACGGACAAATATTACGACATTTGCCGGCGATAACTATTGTAAGCTGCAACTGTTTATGTATAGGAAACTCCTCGACCTTTGAACTAAATCTGTGTGAAACCTGTAAGCTCAAGGCTCGATGTCAAATTCGTACGGTTTTTCGAAAGCTCGCTTATTGGCAAGCCGTCGAGAAATTCTATTTTATTGCCAGAGACTGAGTTAGACAACAGCTTCGCCATTTTGATTTCTGTGTATTTTCACATAGAGAGTTCACGCGATACTTCTTCTGACATTCTGTTCGACGTTGCCAAGTTCACGTAGATACTACGTGATAAAACATAGTATGCATGTGATTTTCACGTAGATGTTATGTTTGTCACATGAGTCATGCAAAATGACAGAAAATGAATAAGTACAGAAAATTTCACGTAACAATAAAGTGAAAAATATTTTGAGTGATTATATCCTTCTTTCGGAATCTGATTGATTCAAACTATTTTTTTTTTAATGTTCAATCAAGAGTGGAATTTATTGAATGTATTGCGTAACACTTATTAGATGCCCATACATGAATAAATTATTACAACCACAAACAAGATTTTTTAAAATTTCCAAATTTTTATATTTTTTTCTAATAATGTATTTGGCAGCACTGCCGCACACGAATGAAAGCAAGCTGTCAAAAAGTATGGTGGGTAAATTTGGTAGCTACACTCGTGTTACACAAGTAAAAAAAGAGATGCCAGATAATTGTTTACGAAACTGACAAATTTTACAGTGTGCTTCGGGCAGCACGCCAGGTTAATACCAATGGAATATAGAGAGGTACGGAGATGGTTTGAGTCTCTGGTTTAAAGGGCTTTTTTTTTGTTAACAGTGATGACGTAGAAGTCGAAAAACAATGCCCAAAAATCAATGTTCGGTATATTTTTTTCAAGAAATTTTCACAAGTTATGACAGTTTACCGCTGAAAATGCCTACCTGCGTCGGAAAACAATGCGGAGCACAATTCCAAATGGCATTTTCTTGTTTTTGCAGTTCTACGTCACAATCCCAACACGTGTTTACCTCTTTTTCGTTACTAATACAGACAAATGTCTTCTCCTTCCTCATCTTTGTATACCTCATTGGGTCAATAGACCTTTTTACGTACGAATGTATTAGTGCACCTTGTTGAGGAAAGTATTTACAAATCGCCTTTTTGTTTGCTATGCTATGTTTTTGGCAGCTGGACAAATATTCAGTTGAATACTTATTATAAGCTCTAAACTCGTTTCTGAATGAATTTTCAATTCGTGATCATGAATCGAGGGAAGCTGCTGAACATTATCGACCAAAAATGGTAAAAAGTGATAAAAAGTCGGAGCAACGAGATGCGATGATTTACAGTTTGGAGGAAACAAAAGCAACTTTACATGAGTTTACACGTTCATTAGTGTGCGTAGGTGAAAAGTCACTTATCTCTATACTGGGTCAAAATCGAACGAATAAAGAAGAGTTTTGACAGCGGTTAGCGCAAAAATAATATATGTAACCACAAAACACCCTATAAGCAAAAACATCATATCAAGACGACTGGCATCTCTGGATCGATCCCATATACGAACGGCAAGCGTCAAATCAAACAGCGCACTCCATCTATCAAAGGTGGAAGTTTGTTATACAAATGCTGGTAGTTACATCGCTGCAAAGACATAGTGTGCGTATGTGGTAATCCAGCCTGCGCGTTCGGTTTGCATTCGCATCGCCAGCACACACACTAGCATGCGTCAGTTCCATTTTTACTCAAAAGACTGCACTGCCAAAAGTGTTGCTCAATCTCAGGCAGAGTTCCCAGTCTTCTTGATATGATGTTTTTGCTATAAGGCAATCCACGGGTTGTACGTATCACTGCTTGTACGTTTGTTATTGTTGCTGTTTTTCAAGCTGCAAAACCAAAACACGACCAAAACCGAAATCTTTTAATGTCGGCAATAATATCAAAAGTGATTTTTTATTGTTGTATTTAGGATTAGCACTCGCGATACTAGTGCTACCGATCGGATAACATTTGATTTTCAAGCTTCTGGATCCGGATTGTATCCAAGTTGCGATCGATCGAACATATGTACATAAAGCTGTCATAAGTTAAAACAGACTGAAATTGGTTGATCGCAACTGTCTCGTGGATTGCCTTATTGTTGGTTTTTAAAGAATCTCGGTATTTTGATGTATTACCGAGATCTCAGCAGTTGAAACATCTGTAACCTATTTAACGATACTCGGTTATAAGTATCTAAGTGTGTAGTTTGCTGTTGCCAAATCATATCATAAACCTGAAAACCAAATTATTCTTATTGCTTCATTTTTGTTATATGTAAGATTATAAAATTTCCAAACTGATGAAATATCACTGTGTTCAGTGTTCACCAATAAAAATTATCCCTCATTCCTTTCTTTGATCTCACGACTTTTTGATATGAGCGTCGAGAATTCTCGTTAACGCAAGATAGCACATCACCAGCGATTATTTTTTACGCTGATTTATCGAATGTTACGAATACACAGTTAGAAACGTCAAAATGCAATAGTGTGGAAGTAGACTTTTGTTTTTATTTTTTTTCGCCAGCTCTTCCTACTTCTGTCGTGTTAGTACACTTTTGTATAAAATACTTAAGCAACTGTTTTGAAATATGTACTAGGTACTGACGACAATTCCATCTCGTTTCTGCTGTTAGTAGTGATTGTGCTGCTCCCGACCAATATTAGAATAATTATTTTATCAAATGTGTTCAATATCGCAAACCTAGAAATAGACTAATATTTGAACTTGTTACGATCTTCCAATCTGATTGATAGCCCACTGATAAACTGCTAATCTGTTCGTGGAGTTTAGTGCTCGACTGGATGGAATGAACTGCAGGAAATCCATCAGTTCAAATCGATTCTGAGGCGCTGAAGGTGTCGCAGCGCACAGCTGAAAACGAACAGCAGAAAAAATTGTACACAACTGACCAGAAATATCACGATATAAATATTATCGTTACGTTCTGGATTAAGTTAGGTAGGTAAACACAATAAGCAAAAATTTCGGAACATACAATTGCTGGTTTTGTAATTTTCTATTATCTTATTATCTTGTGCTTTTTTGACCTCTCTACAAATTTATTTTGTCATGCAAATGAAGAAAGTGTATTGAATATTTATCAGTAAGTGTAAGGCACGATTGGTCTGACGTTCACTTTCTACAGTTCAATTGCCTGTTGTTCAGTTTCTGATTCATAATCCATAAATGTCATAGTGCAATTGTAAACAGAATTTGATTCAAATCAATGACAATTGTTTACAACATATCTGCGCGTAGTTTGTAATGATTGCTTTAGAACTCGTGCCAGCCTGTCTTGCAATATCAAAATCATTATTAACCGCTGATAAGCTATAAATACGTAATTCAACTGGTAGATTTAGTGCCTACGTTTCGTGTGGCTAAGGCTTGAATTTGGTTATGAACTGTTACTTCATACCTGTTATCTTTTAATTTAGATAGACATAAATATCGACATAAAGTTCAAAGTTCAAAATAGTTTTTTTTAACAAGGTGATGATGATTAGAAAACATTTTCGAAATAACCTCTTTAAATAGATTTCGTTGTAGTGTTATTAGAATGATTATAGAATACCTAAAACTTTATTCTTCTCAAGCGACACAATGCAAGTGTTAAGTAAGCTCACTTCCGTCCCGATAACCTGCAAGGAATACGTGCACCCATGGACGGATTCATGCGGTATCGCATCGGCTGAGTTCCTAATAGTTGCTGTACAGGACAGTTTCCGTATATATTCAGCTGTCTATATGGTAGGCTCAAACATCATTTTGTTCGCATTTGCTTAATTATTGTTTTGAAATTTCAGCTCTCTCTGGCGATGCGTGGACGGATTCCTTCTTTGGGTGAGCTAAAACGCACAATCCGAGGTCTCATCCAGTCGACGGCCTTTCTAACCATGTCTGCCTTTAGCTATTCGGTTTTCCTGTGCGCTTTGCGTCGACTGTTTGGTTCGTATAATTTTTACACGGCGTCGTACATTCCGGCCTATCTTGCGGCGTTTTGTTCGATTCTGGTGGAACGACCGTCTAGACGCGGATTACTCTGTCTGTATGTGTCGAATGTTGCCACCGAAACAGGTTGGAATATGTTGAAGGCGCGTGGCCTAGCACGATCTATTCCATACGGGGAGATTCTAATCTTTGGACTATCTACCTCTATTCTACTCTACTATTACCGATTGAATCGACAAAAGGATTACAAGGATTCGATGTTCGACGTGTTTAGATTTGCCTTGGGCGATAGTGAAGTGATGAAGCAGCGTGACGAAATCGGCGACACTAGACGAGAATCCCGCGTTAGGGAACGATCGAGAGGTCACGGTGCGCATTACTACTTTATACAACGTATTGTGCGAGCTTATTTGAATGTGATATCTAAGATCAAGGCGCTCAAACAGCACAACCTGTGCCGGCACAAACACAGCTGCATCTACAACACACTCACTGGCGGTGCGCGAATGTTTTCGATTGGACTCGGCATTCAGGTTATTATGAAGGTACTGTTCCAAGCCCGAAGAATGATCAGACGGCCTGCGCTACTTAAACGAGCTTTCCTGAGTAAAGAGATTCTCAAACTTGGCATGTTTCTAGGGGGATTTACATCACTTTATAAGGTGTCTGTTCGATATTATACTGAGTCAGAATACATTAACAGTTCGAATATTGTCGATTGCAGCTATCGTCCTGCTTATTGCGACACATAACCAACAGCGACAAGGCGGTTTACGCCATTCCTAGTGGACTAATTGCCAGTATTGCATTTGGATATTACGCAGACACCACAATTGCTTTGTATATAATGTGGAAAATGCTACAGGTAGGATCATTCGAAAGTGGTCGAGTTACCTATTTCCATCAAATACGTTTCTAGATGACCTATAACTGGGGTATCGAGAAAGGCTACGTCCCAAAGATTCCGGGATTCACTGTTCTCTTATACTGCGCCAGCACTGCCTTACTCTTCCATGCAGCAACGTTAGAACCGATGTCCTTGCGTCCTAGTTACTGGAAGTTCTTGTACTCAATATCCGGTGGCAGGTGAGTAAATGTATTGACTCCTCTGTTTACCTTCTTAAAATATATGTTTTATTCTAGAATAATGGTTATGGACAGAAATGGCTTCGACGTGTATGGACTAGGTACCAGTGGCCAAATCTTAGAGACCGGTAAACTGTGCAATACTCCACCGGTATTAAAGTTTCAAATTTAACAACTTTCTTCGGAAGTGTATTGTTAAAGTTTAAATCAATGTAGATAGAATATCCGTGGTGTGGGAATTTGTCCGCTAGATTTCAGTCATGGAAGGTAGTCGTTGCTGCAAACGGGGAAAACTAAAAGTTTTAAGCACAAAAGTGATTCTCGAGCGAATTGCATTGCGCTTCAAAGTTATAGATTGAGTTTATAGGTATATGAGTCACAGCAAAATGTGATTTTTTTCTATTTTCAGGGCTTTTTAATAAAATTGTGTACATAAACGAGTCGTAATGGATAGTTTTGTTTGTTTTTGCAGATGCTTTTAATATGTCCGACTCTCCATTTAAATTAGATAATTATGATACAAATGAGTTAATTCGCTCTGTTATTTTTGTAGAAGGTAACCGCCTTAGCCAAAGGTAAGACTATGGGCCCTATTACAGAAGAAGTTTTGACTCGATTCGACCATGTATTTTAAATGAGGGTTGAAATGAGCATTTTTAACCAGTTCTGTAAAACGGTAGATTCATGCAGGGAAACTTCGTAAAGCGGAGAGACGTTGAAGTTGGCTCATCGCAACTACAGTTCTAAGCAAATTATACATCCTCATATAATATAAAAAACATTCTTGGAAATTTAGTTTTAGAGAGTTATCGTGGTATAAGAAGATTCTTCAAGAATCCTAGTATTAACACCCTACCTCTCTATAGCTCGATTTGAACCAGTGATTTAGAAACTTTTCAAGATGATTGAACGCATTCTGGAGAATTTTGAACGGAACTTTGGTTCGCCACATCATACCCGAGATTTTCTTCTATTCTTTAATAAGAATAATCAAAACAATAAACTAAACGGAGACAATCACTTCCAAAAAAGGCGAAGACAGTTCCATCCGCTGGTATGGCCTTGATATTGTATTTTTTCAGCGGTGCGCAAGGAATAACTACCATTTATTATCTTCAATAAGAAAAACGGAAAAAGGAAATGAAAAATTGCTCCCTCACGCACTCTATTCATTAATTGATCAAAGTACACTGGGGTTGCTTTTTCAGCGGGTTGTTTTCGCGTTTTTTTCAAACGGGATATTTTTACAACGCGGATTATTTTTACTCGATTCAGAAGATTATTTGTACGCGGTATTAAATAAGTTTAGTATAAGTATATCTAATCATTCAAATGCGGTACAACCAACCACGTAAAATGCGACTCCAGTGTACTTTGATCAATTGGGTTGTTTAGCTATTCACGGATTCCTGATTTTTATATATCAGCAAGGCCGGCGGTTCATGTGGGTAGTATGGGTAGTGGTACCCACTCGGAAAATATTCATATGGGTACTTACCCACACGGAATTATCAGACAAAACCAAAAAAATGTAATGTTGCAAGCGACAGATTTTTTTATGGATATCGTTGAGCGAAAGGTTATAAATCAACAGATTTATGTACAGTTGTAAAGTTTCTCAGGGAAAAGGATTATTTTTTAATTGTATCATTCACGATAGAGAATTTCATGTATGATAGAGTTCTAAATTTCATTTACGACAGAGTTCTAAAGTTTTGTTTTCACGTAAAAATTTCTCATGCCAATTTTGAGCTCAATCGGACTTCGGGAAGTAGAGCCTCAAAGCGGTCAAAGTTACAGTTTTTTGATCGATGAAAGAAATGTTCTAGCTGGGACTCAGGGTTGATATTTGTTGACACTCTTGAGTGAAAGTGAAAAAAAGCATCCATAAACGTTATTTTTTTACAATCCTTTCAGAGTTCTCCCTTCCCGCTTTTTGCATGGAAGTGAACTGTCAAAACACCTCATTATATTTCATGCGATGAAAGCAAGACAACAAAATCAGTTTATCAGTTAACGAAGATTGTCAAGGCATCGGTCAGTGTCAGTGAAAAAGTGTTTCGGTAAGGTTCATTTTGGTTAAGTGGACTGTTTGTTTTTCTTTTTCGCTTTGAAGTGAAGATCATTTGGTTGGATTTGTCGTCAAATTTTATTCCGTAACCGTGAACGATGAGCGCGATCTATTTCATCTGAGTATAACAGCACGTTACTAGGACGAAAATCTAGTGTATCTGAAAGAGTGCTGCGATCATTGGAATTGAAAATTGAAAATGATTGGCTGTAATTTTCGAAGAATTTTGCTGGGGAAAATGACTTTTATCAGCACTGGCTGGGAGTGTCTCTTTTGTGTTCTGGTGTAACTCGGGTCTCCGCAAAAGTTTCCATGTCCCTGTAAGTTAATTTTTTTAAACAATTTTTTATGAAATAACGGCAGATCTCGACATTTCTAAGAGATTTTCTATCAAAAAACAAAATCGATTTCGAAAACTTTAACCCTTTCCCGCTCATGGTGACTCTAGAGCTCCATGAATTGTATTGACCATATCTTGGCAGAAAAAAGTTAGTTTTGACTACTTTTTTCTACAAAATGTTGCATTTATAATACACTTTTGACTTGGCATATCGAATGACAGCTTGATTCAATGTGAGAATTGTTGTCAAGAAAATTGTAGAAGAAAGTCTGGATTTTTCGAGAGAAAAATAATGTGTGTTTTTGACAACCGTTTTTATATAACATTAATTAATCGATTTCATATTAAAAATAAATTTTACGTAGATCTATTGTTTATTGAGTGTAGCAATCCATTAAATGAGCACTTTTCATTCTTATTCGCTTGTTCCATAAATTTGTATATGGTGCCTCAGAGCACCATTGGGCATACAGAGGACAAAAAATTACAACGTATGCTGGTTATAAATATCCGTTACGATGGAATATCATATTGGCCAGCATTTGGAGATGCGCAGAGATGTTTCTAACGCAATCATCGTGATCACTTCACGCACTTTAGGTGTTCGAAGTGTAATGTTCATCTTTGCATAATGAGAGCGAGATTTTTTTTCATATTACATCATAAAGAATCAATCAAATGGTCGTAAACGTCGTCCTTTTTTTCGAAAACAACATTGTTTTTCTTTTATTTTTATTAATTTTCAAATAACTGCTTTAAATAGGTTAATTTAGCAAAAAAAAAAAAATTTCTCGTGTATTAAAAATAAGTCCCTTGTATGCTCATAGGTGCTCTGGAGCACCATTTCAAATTTCACTTTTTACTTCAAAATATAACATTTCCCAGTAATTCAAATAAGTCTACAAAGTAATTTGCCCAAATTAACCCGTTAAGTATTTTTAAATCATGAAAAAACCTCGTGAGCGGGAGAGGGTTAAGAACTACTCTTGTGCATTTTTAGGTTGGTCAAAAATGTAAGACTTTCACGACTGTGAAATCTTATCAGAAGTCCGATTAAGCTCGAATTTTGGATGGAGACTTTTTTCGAGAAGACAAAGCTGTTTAGCTCTAACGTTTGCATTAAAAACCTGCTCAAAAAATGCCGATTTTCCATGGGTTTACCTTTACACGCACTGACGAAACTACCCATGCAGCATCAATCATAGTAACTCATGAGTCAGCTGAAAAAAATTGTCTCGAAATCTAACCGTAATGACGAAAACAGTGAAGCTACTCCGCTCAATGCGGACATCGTACGGAAAAGGGACACCGGTTACGCTTGTTTCGGTATCTACAACATCTTGGCACTGTTGGACTACAATCAGTACATCGAAAAAATACCGGTTCCGGACGGCCGACGACCGGCCAAACAGTGGAAAAGTATCTGGCAAACATGGACATGAGAATGGACAGTCCCGCCCATTGGTCTCGGAGCTGCAGGCAATGACGCAGTGGCAGCGGCAGAATAAGATGGTCGAGTCGATTTTTCCGGTGAATCGCGACATGATGGTGGTGGTCGACATCGAGAGCTATCTGGCAACGACTGGCAGAGCACTCCGTATTTCACTTCCCCCACGAAGGAAGTGAGCTTTGAGGTGAACTTAATTTCACACACCAAGTTCTCAAAAAGGGGGCTGCTGTGGCTGACAATCAGTGAGATTGTCCGTACTGGCCGTGAACGGGGAAATTTATAGTACGAAGTGCCTGCCGGAAGTCGAGTCGTTCATCAAGAAATACCATAGGGGCGAAGACGCTGTGCTCTGGCCAGATCTGGTGTCGGCCCGCTACTCAAAGCAATTGTTGAAGAATAAAAAGAAGAAAGAAATCAAAAACATGCCTTCATGTTTTGTCCACCATGGCGAATGTTCCGTTACACTCCCGGAAGGCCGCTCGCAAGGGCGTGGAATTGCTTTTGTAAGTGAGCTTATATAATTATCATGGGAAATTCATTTAAAACAATTATCTGACTTGGTTTTTTGCTATCACCATCCGAAAAAAGTCCATTTTTTAATGCAAACATTACTACTGAAAAAAATTTGAAAATCTAATATCTTCTAAACATTCATTGGCATTCTATTGTTGATGCACTGTCGATTTTTCGTAAAATTATGTTCAGGTATCAGTAGGTTGCCCCCCGGCTACGCCTTTGTCACTCATGAGACTTCCCTATTTCTTACTACCCACTCGGGAGAATGGTGTGACGCCGGCCCTGTATATCAGCTAATAGAGTGTCATTTTTTGAGCAAAACGTAATCCTTTAAAAAAATTTATCATTGTCCTTCGATTTTTAAATGAGGAAAAACCCGCTCTGAATCGCTACAATGACAGTTGGTATATGGGCGAACTGCCATTGTAGCGATTTCGAGCAATTTTAATTCGTGATTTGAAAAGTCGAAGAACAGCGATAGAAAATTTTTAAAAATCACATTTTGCTTAGAAAATGCAGCTCTTTCAGATGATATTAAAAACTGATATAGCTAAACAACCCAATAGCACATTCCATTGTTATTCGTTCGATTTTGAACTTTAAATTAAGATAAAAGCAAAAACATCACATCAACAAGACTGAGAACTCTGCCTGAAATCGAGCGATTCATAGGCTTGTTAAAATGGAATGGTACTGGAAAATATTTTTAAATACTAGTCGGCCCGTAGTGGCTAGCCACTTTTAAAATGCATGTTGGACTATTACTTGGACTCACTACAAATACTGGTATTTATTTTAAAATGATGTAGCTTCTTCAAAAAATCTAGTTTGGAATCAATATTCAACTATGACAATTCGACAATTTCATGCAGATGGTCAACGCTAATTTTAAACTCAAATGTTAACCTTAACTGTGAGAAACATCCTTCTTTCAGTGTATCATGAAAACGCTTGGATTGAACGTTTGTTTGAAGACGAATGAATATCTTGCCTCCCATACGGAACCACTGCACAAAACATTTTTTCCATTATTTAACCATTTTCGAAAAACTGTTTTCTAATGATTCACTGATCTTTGTTTAAGGGGTTATATACATTTTTAGTTTTCAAAAAACCGAAAAAAAAATTTATTGCATTATCTTCAAATACAACATCTTGAGAACATTCTCACAAATTTTCATAAAGATCTGAGCAATAGGAAGAAAGTTAGAGCGATTTGCAGCGCGCCTCACCACGGCCGCATAAGATAAACTTGAAACTTTACACGCGATTATCTCGGAATAGTGTTTTCCGAAAAATGACTTTGCCGTGATTTTGATTGCGGGAAAACTACTGAACCGATTTCCTTCATCTTGTTTTTAAATTTTCGTTATTAAATTCGCCGGTCCTTGAACGATCGCTTTTTGAAACATACAGTTACATTTTGCCACAAAAAAATTTTTAATGCAATTTTTAGCACTCAAAACGTGCATTTTTTGGGAAAAACGTTCCCGTTTGCACTGAAAACAAAATACTCATAAAAGCGATCATTCAAGGACACGGCACACTTTTAAACTAATGAAATAATATGAGTTTTTTTATTTCGGTTGTCCCGCTGAGTTTCTATCAGGATCACCCAAGCCTCTGCAAAAAAATAGCGTTTCGGGGAAATGGCCATTACTCCAGTTATAATTGGTATATCTCAATATCAAACGTATTTTTTTGTTGTTGAAAAACTGTACTTTCGAAAAAATACCACTTTGATGCAATGAGAATGGTGCTATGCACTTAAAAATAAATTTAAACTTCCCTCATTTTACTCGACCAAAAAGGTATATAACCCCTTAAGCTGTATAATTTAAATAAGAGTCCAATTTTTGTATGATAGTTTCCTACGATAAAATACCGAACTACTCCAGAAATCATTCACTCGTGCAAAAGTTTGCCTCCGTACTTTATAATAGTCATTGCAAAGCCTAGTATAACTGGGTACTGACGTCTCCTAATCATTATTTAGTAGTTCAAATCACTCTGTGCTACTCCGGTATAACCTCACACATGATTAATTTCGCATGAAAAGCTTGTCCCCCGCGTTCCATCATATAGACCTTGTTCCTGGTTTTAAAAGTTAAATGTGGGTGTAAGCTTTCAATGTGTATAAGAGTTTCAACGGGAAATACATTCGGAAAAGTCGTTTTTACGCGGCATTTTTTAAAGGTATTTCATTTTTAAATCGCCTAATTAGAATGCCTGAGGAGTTTACTCAATCCAATTACTGAATATTCACTGATTTTGCCTAATCGTTATATATTTTTCCTTGATGTTCATATCGATTCGTAGGTGGAAATAACACTGCTGTTTATTTTTTTTCAAAAGTATTTAGCAGAAATGGTTTAAAACCTTTAGGAAATGAAGTTTTTTACGCAAATTTCGGAGTTCAAGCAGTTTTTTTACGCCGATTTTGGAATTTTACTTGTTCTTCTTTTAAAACAAATCAAATGATGGTTGAAGAAAGAGTTTGTCTACTGTTGAATATATATATATATATATATATATATATATATATATATATATATATATATATATATATATATATATATATATATATATATATATATATATATATATATATATATATATATATATATATATATATATATATATATATATATATATATATATATATATATATATATATATATATATATATATTCCGATATTCACGAAGAATGCACGAAAATTTCTCGAAATCATTGAACAAATAAACAAAATACGCTTACGTGCTCTTATGAAATCGTTCAGCATTGTATATTCAGTAAACTTAGCTAGATTTATCCTGAATTTTGTAAAACAAACCATTTCTCACAACGTTTCCATATCCATCTCAAAACTCAAATCACTGCTCAATTATTCATCTCTCGACGCCTCCATATTCACTGTTAATCATGAATGAATCACATTATCATAAATGACCGTAGCCGCAGCCCGTCGTAGTAGTTTACCTAGATATCCGCTGTAGTTGTTTACGTGCAAAATTGGTAACCTAGGTAACCACTGCAGTGCTGTACATTTATGTCATTTATGTCGGAATAATTCAACATTTTCAGTATGATCCGCTAGTGATGAAAAAAAATTTGGTTGGCTGCTGAACGAGTCCCGTTGTAGCCGTATGAAACAATGCGCGGATTTTGTTTTCTGAGGTAGGTGATTGAATTAAACGAGTTTTCGAGTGCAGATGCCCGACTATAATATCAAATTTAGAGCTTTAAAGTGAGTTTTTGAGGATTCTACTTCATGAGAAATCTAAAGTGAACTAAGAAGAATCCATTCCATGAATTAGCAGATTTGTTTAGTTGGAAAATATACGTTTTTTCCTGTTTCCAATTGTGCTTTCATGTTCTATGAGATGAGTTCCCCTATATTCCGATTTCTTCAATAATTTCGCAAACAACGGCATATCATTGGTTTGTGAAAATTTGGACGTGTTACAAGCAGACAAAGGCACCGAAGCAATGGCAACACCGCTGCGCAGGTTGCTTACGTTTACTTTTCCTTGTGCGGTACTCGACAGGCACTACAAAAAAATATATAAGACAAGTAACATAAAGTCACTTTTATACTGGTATGTGGAATGCTCATTTACGGAAGGAAGAATATTGCAATCCTTTGTTCTCGAAGCACGACAAAAAAGTATGCAAACTACCGCCTGCGGGTAATTCCGGGCACTCATCGCAAAATTGTAATTTTCTAAAGTGAGTTTCACTTGGACATAGGTTATTTCCGGCTTACAAAAACAAGGCTAGCTACTCCCGCACTGTTATTTTTTAGTGACGTCATCTGAATCGTTTAAATAAACAAATCAGCTACTGCGGTGAAAATGACTTGTTCACAAAGCCATTACCACGTGGCTTGAATGATGATCATATTCAATGCAATGCATAATATGTATTGTTAAGCGATTTTCGACAGATGATTGAAGTGTTACAAACCGTAACGTTCATTGTACTTTCTAAGTAATAAATGAATGTTCATTTCGTTAGTCAACAATTTAACTATGTACCACTGTTTTAATAAAAGGCCTCATGCGAATATTCTACTTCAATGGAAATCGATCCAAGTTTTCAGAACCACATTGGCTACATCCGGTCATGTTCCAGTTTTAGTCCAGGAAATTACCAATTTCAGGATTCAACCAAAATTCATTAAGCGATAACTCTAAGTACCTACAAGGAGCTAAAAAATATAGAACTGGAATGTTAATGGGATGTAAATGACTGAATTTGCTATTGTTTTATTTAGTTTGCTTCTATTCTTATTCACTTGTTCAGCTTTGGCTTTGTTGAGGGATTCGTTTTTGCTATATAAAATTGTCTTGAAATAAAGCTGTTCAACTTTGACCGCAATATCTGTATCTTGTTCTTGGGACATTTTAAAGCATTTATCTATAGCTTTAGCTCTAACAAGTAGTTGCTTCTTGAATTCTTGACTGGGTTTCTTTTTTTTTGTTCACACAACTTTTTATTTGACACAGCACAATACAAATTAATTAAGTTGACTGGGTTTCATAAGACCACCTATGCAATTCCATTAAAACAACCATTTAAATCGACTATATTTTATCTGACTGAAACTTTGCACAGATGTTTAAATGAATTGTCCTGGCTCTAAAAATATTGATAATCATCAATACCATTTTTACATAAACCTTCATTTTTCATTATAAAGTGATGTAAATCCCCCTAGAATCATGCCAAGTTTGAGAATCTATTTACTCAGAAAAGCTCGTTTATGTAGCGCAGGCCGTCTGATCATTCTTCGGGCTTGGAACAGTACGTTCATAATAACCTGAATGCCGAGTCCAATCGAAAACATTCGCGCACCGCCAGTGAGTGTGTTGTAGATGCAGCTGTGTTTGTGCCGGCACAGGTTGTGCTGCTTGAGCGCCTTGATCTTCGATATTACATTCAAATAAGCTCGCAAAAGGGACCAATAGCATTAGGTGCACTAATTTTTTTTTGACTGGAATACTGCTATGAGCGGGTTTGGTTACCCGATCTCCCCGAGTAAACGATAAGGTTACTCACACAGGTGAATGACCACATGCGGTCTCAAGTTACACGTGTCCAACCATTTCCCAACCGAAACGTGTTCTAGGCATCGAATAAAAAAATCTTATACCTTATTGTTTAGGGAGAAAAAACTATTCTAGAGCCAGGATAAAAAATCGACTTTTCAAACCGGTAAGGTTGGTGATAAAAACTTTTTTCTTTGATGATAAAGATCTGGAATATTCACAATTAATAATTTCTATTTTATTTGTTTCCAACTTGTTGAAGTAAGTTCACCGCCTGAATTCATCTGAAAGTAGTACCTACCATGAAAAGTACGACGATATGAAAAATGAAGTTAAAAAATCAGTAGAATCGATTTTCACGATACACTTAAGAGTATTTCCTTCATAAATAAGTTATGATCATACAATATGCGAAACGTTCAAAGATTTGAAAAAAAATTGAGAAGATTTTTCGTCAAACTTCAAGTAGTTTCGTTCTTGTATAAACTGTTAACTTGAAGGAGGCGCATTATCTTCTTCGTTCAAACCAAAAGAACCAAGTACCGAGTCACTCGCTTCAGAGCTCAAGGAACCACTCAAACAAAGCTCACCGACTCTGCACGCAACAGCGTCTTGTTTACATCCTGTCGCGTGTAAAATGTGGGATTTATTGCGCTCTGGGATTTATTCTGCTCTTCACCCGTACAGCTAGCACACGTGTGCGGTAGAATAAAGTTGGGCATCGATGCCGATGGGGATTCTCAATTCTCTTATCCTAGCTGTAAGCTCTCGCACCTAGTTTCGACTAGGATGAGCGAATAAATTATAACGTGAATGGCACGCTGCGGAATACACTCTCGACCTATTCTACCACTTCGACTGCTGTGTTTTTATTTAACGAAAACTACGTCATCGATGACAACCAACACGGTCACTCGTTCCTGCTTGCTCACCCGCTGTCAAACTCGCTCGGTGGTCGGTTTGTGGGACCATCCGCCGGAGAGTGTCTGACAGGCTGCAGGACCTCGTCCTTTGGGGGTCCTCTCAGTTCCGTTCGGCACTGTGAGACTCGCCGTTTTTTCGCATACAGGACAGCAGATATTTTTCCTTCAGCTCGCTTAGTCAGTTGCCGGAGAGAACTCAATGGGATTGGACACGAACTTCTGTAGCGTTCTGCAAAAGTTGATACTTAATTCTGGCATTGTCCCCTGTGCATAATAGTGTGGTTTACTGTATGTGGTTCAACGACTGTCGCTTCATGCGAGTTGGTAATTGATTTTGTTGGTTGTTTCCAACGAGGAATGGCACATTTGGTTCGGAAAACTAATTTGATTTATGTAAAAGGATGAGGTGGTTAGAAAAGAAAATTGGTTCCTTTTACGTCCGAATGAAAAGCTATGAAAACCTATAAAAAAAAAAAATAAAAATGTTCTTGTATCAAACAAAGCTCGCTAGTGCTACTGGCACTGCAACAAAGTACTGATATGCGACATTAAACAATAAAAAAAATATCGATACTTAATCAGAGTAAAGAAGGAGAAAGTAAGAAAGTGACAGAAAGTTTTGCTTGGATAATATGAGTTTTGGATGACTGCCGGAACTTAAGGCTGCTAACATAGAATAACTTGGCGAAAGCCGACGACAAAAGTAAATGTGTTCCCTTATGTTATTTTTCTTGCCGTACATGATAACCGGCTCCAGGAAGTTGAGGCAGAAAACTTTCCTAGGACAGGACGTCGGAGAGGATTGTAACGATGCAGAGGGCCGAGCCGCGCGATGGCATAATGAAAATATCCTTAATGGACGGTACGGTTGGTGATGATGTGGGAAACCGGTGCCCCACTAGGCAACACGTTCAACCCATATTAATGGGATGTGCGGCAAACCAGCGCTGCTCAATTTGATTGGTCCCGTCGACCGCGGTGTAATGTGTGGTGTAAGTAACAAGGACCAGCAGTGAAGAATTAAATGAACCGAGATTTGAGCTGGTTACAAGCGCTAGTTTAGTACGCGTGTGTGATAAGGTGTTGAAAATCTCGTGGGCGATTAAACTAGTGAGTTCTGTGAGGTGCCCGGCCCGTTTCTCAACAGTTTCACCATAATCGATAAAATGTTGACTGAGTGTAAGAAGGCGCACGAATGACAGAAAATGGGTTCATGCCCCGCTGGTGTGTGGATTGTGAGGTTTTTTGATGTCTGATTGCTGAATTACAGAAATGTGGTGCGCGAAGCTGTTTGATTTTGTTTGGGTGCGAGTTTTCCAAATCGGGCTGTGAAATATAATGAATTTCCACTTTGCAGAATAAAATAGCGAGTTCTGCATACATATGGTAAGTACATTTGACTAGTTGAGTTGTGACTCCCTTAGGCTTATTTTTTGAGATACAGTAAAATTGTTTGTTGTTAGGTACAAAAATGTTATAAATAATGCTTTTTTTTGCTATAAAATCCAATCAAATGATACAAAATATTTGGGCCACCCTGTTGAATAAGGAAAAAGGCTTATGTATTTTACTGTTAAAATTAGGTTGCTGAATAAATAAACCAAGATAGCTTCTTAAATTTAAACTTTCTGCAGTTTTTAAATAATCCTAACATGCTTGGTTCTATTCTGTGAAAAAAAATCACGTACTAGAGGTTACTATCGAACCAAAATTTATAACATTATCGTTGGTTACAGATAATTGACATACAATGTGACTTACATTTTGCATTTCACAAACACTCTTTCCTCTCCAAACTATAATCCGGCTATGTCTGAAGCATAAGCATATGGTTGGGACATACATATAAGCACAATTCCGACGCCAAAAGTATAAGCGTTCCTCGTTTTTTTTCGCGCTTACGAGAGCTGTCTTGAGGTATATTCGATCGCGGCCGTTCGCAGCTGAGATTTGCATGGACCCTCCTTTGTAGCTGGATGTACGTATAACATACAGCAACACTCCATAAGCCTGAAGAGGGCCACACTTCAGGAAGTTACCAAGTATTGATTGCTGGAGCGCATTAAATTTATGAGTCTTTTTGCATAGTACGATTACTATAATTTTTCAGGGATGCTATTCGTCTTTTACAGAACTGGATTAACTACCCACATCACTGCTTTCACTTTGCGAAAATGTATATGGTTATATGATGAGCAACGGGGAAATTAATGTTCGCGTAATTCTTATCCAACGCTAGTGTAGTGTATAAATTATGTGTTTTACACTAACAAAAATAAATATTTCAGTTCAATATTAAATTCAAATAATGAATATAAAACATACTACTGTCGTCTCTAACTGCACGAGCTAATTAGGGAACATGTATGAGTGAGTACCTTTTTTAATCCATAATGAATTACGAATATTATGTTAATGGATAAAAACATTACTAAGTACACAAGTAACAACTCTATTGCTACTTAATCTATTCAAATCTCCTAATGATTTCATTGCAACGACTATATAACCTACTGTCTAAGAAAATGGTTCTATGAAATATTTTTGATAAGTGATAAAACTTATAATAGGACCGGCAGTTGCCTATGCGTTCTTGCTTCATAAATGTTTTCATTGGAAGAGCTCGCGTGCCGTCTTGAGAGCAAGAAACTAATACTATGCGGTTGTTTTACGTTTGAAGCCACTCCGGTCGACGCTATATATTTTATGTGCTGAGTTTTTCTAACATTTTTGTTAGTTGTGCTCGCGAGATAGAAAGGAAAGATTCTTGAAACTCAGGATTGTCACTTGATTGCGCTCTTAAGGATTTTTCTTAACTTTTGGCTCGCCAAAAAAAGAGGAAAGGCTGGGATTTTTTTAAGGCCTGTAGCATCTTTTTTATTGCATAAAAGTATTATTTTTCTGAAGTTTCAGTTAATCAACAGTAAAAAATATGCTTTTTTGCAGAGGTTTGTGGTGTTTGCGATGAAGATCCAGAACTCTTATTATTTCATTAGTTTAGAGATGTACCGGGTATCTGAGTGATCATTTTCATAAGTATTTTATTGTCAATGCAAACGGGAACGTTTTTCCCGACAAAACATGTCTGAGCGTTTTGGTTGAAACCATCTATTCATGGACAACGTCGCAAAATTTGTTTTAAAAACCACTAAAAACTGCAATACAACCTAAACTAATATTTGGGTTTGCTGTTTTCGACCAACATTTCCCATGACTCTGCTAAATTAGAAGAATCGCCAATCATTATTATGTATTACACCCGCTTATCACGACTAAAATATTAATTTATATCAAAAACATTCATTTACAGAGCTGCCCATAATTCAAAAATTGGCTAATATGCCATAGGCATCAAATCGAGAAAAACGCATTTTAAAATTTTTCGTCGGTACAACATATTTTGATTGCCGATGACAATTTTTTTATTGACTAGGGTAACGGGGGTATTTTGGCCAGCTTTGGGAAGTGTTCGCACAGTTCATTAAAAACAAACACAATTTTTCAACATAAATACCTACTCTATTATACCATTGTTAAAAGCTAAGTGTCTATTTTAATATACACCGTTCAACAATGCAATATATTGAAAAATATCCTAGAAATATCAAAATTTGTACGAAGTACTAAAAACATATTTTGGTCCACCAAATTTTTACTTTGGCCCACCTGTATATCCACAGACGTGTATGGAAATAGTTCGGACTAATTATATTTAAGATCATCATCGGTATTTTTAGAGCAAAAATAGTGGGTTTGAGGAGCACAACCTTCTGCTGTGAATTTATGTAAATTTTAGGCATCTAAAACTGAAATGATTTGGCTTATAGCGGTTTAACAGACATTCTCATCCAATTTCATATCGTTAAATGTGATAAATTAGAAGTAATTACTTGTAAATTGTCACAAGCTGCTTCTTTGTTCACGTGAAACGGCCGAACGGTAAACAAAGAGATGTCAAAACTTGGCATGGCCAAAATATGTTCGCTGCAGAAAGAGGCAAACATATTTCGGCCATGCGTATAACCACTTTTTCAACTTTTTCCAACATGTTAGAGTATACAAACTGTTTCTATGACATTTTATTAATGTTACTAAAACAACGGATTGTTTCAAAAGCATACATATTTGTTGCAATAGCTTCCGGACGTTGACTTGTATATTACCACTTCCTCTGGTCTTTGGGTTGACTCAGCCATGACTTCGAATATGTATGAACTAATTCCAAAATAACACTACCTAGAGCCAGTTTTTCGCCGAAAATTATAGTGTAGTATGATTCTTAGGTGTGTTATTCAATGTTGCATGCATAATTTTTTAATATTAATTGAGTTTATCAGATAAAATGCGTAAAATGTTACCGGGTGGGCCAAAATATGCATGTGGGCCAAAATACCCCCGTTACCCTATATCACCCTTCATATATGCTGGAATCTTGCCGTTGAGTTGAAACCAGTGATGGCATGAACTCGTGCAAAGTTGAACTGAGTAACACTTTTCCAGATTTGAATCCAACTTGAATCTGCTTCCTCTCGATAGTTTGAGTAACTCAAGTGTAATGCACTGTTAGTAGGGTTTACGTGCAAACCGAAAATAAATGTGCAAGCAAGTTTTAAAACTCACTTGGATACGAGTGCAAAGTCACACTGCCTACTCTGGTTGAAACAGAGAAAGGAAAATTCCATCCGCCACGTATTTTTAACGCTGTAGCCGTTTTTTCAATTATATACCAAAGGGCAGTCGACAAACCGATGTGCAATTTGGCAAATATCCGTACGATGTGAATTATATCGTGCTCGTTGGTAATGAAAATTGTTTGTAATTTAGTAGAACAACACGGAAGCACAAGTGAGGGCGAAAAGGACGACGAGACAATTGTTTGTGCAACAATATAACAATACATATAACGAAAATATTATTATTCATGATAATCTCACAATCCACTTTCCTATTTTTTCTCATCAAATCTAAAATGAAATCTGAATCTTCAATATTACTTCTAATCAAAGAGCTAAATAGCATTTTTAAGAATGTAAAGATTTATGACAGAAGAAAAAAAGTCACGCGTTTTGATCGTTGGGTTTCGCAGCACCGAAATCAAATTCTTGTTGCATCAAATATATTGTTCGTAAATAGTCAAATTTGATGCAAGGGCCTTACGATCGCTTACCTGTCGCCAGTAACCACTAGGCTACAACACATTTTCGAAAGTTGGATGAAACAAAGTACAGTAATAATACACTGGTTCGTAAACATGCCACAGGAAGAAACATATTGGATATAAGCCAACTTCTCAATTATTTTGGATATTAGCCAAAATTGTTTCACCTCTGCTGCCTTCCCAAATGCATTTTTTGACAATCGGCTTCCGTAGGGACCTTGTTTAGGGTGTTAACCGTCTTGAGAAACTGTTTTCCCGATTTTGGTGAAAATGGCATATTAGCCAATTTCTGAATTATGGGCAGAGAGCGAAAAGAATGTTTATAAAAAACTCTTCGAGCGAGCAGTAGATAGTAGTAGTAGATTCCTAGCAGAGCAAAATTTTTCCTTCATACAAAATAAATTGTTTCATTTCGGTTTTATCTTTGGTGTATCACAGCTTAGAATTTTTCAATTTTGAATATTATTATTTTGAATATTAGCAAATGAATTTATCGTAAATAACTTTTTACCTCAAGCTTAATAACTTTTTACCTTGATTTCTGTTAGATATGGTGAAAATTAACAAAATAATCCAGCCAATCCAAATATTCAATAATAATAATAATGTATTATTTTTTCAACATTCATTTGCATGCAAGTTATATGCACTTGCATGCAAATGTTTTTGAAGATGTTTCTTTTTTTTTTCTTCTTGGTTTTACAAGTGTTAATTTTCAGATCGATCGGTTGAGTCCCATTTTTGCGCCAGATTCTTATGTTTCCATAGGATTTTATATGAGAAAATCAAGTTTTATTAGCTCCAGAATAAGGTTTGCAATCCCGGGAACGATTTCCCGGAAAATACCTTTTCCCGGGATTCCCTGATCCCTGGAACAGAAATTTCGATTCCCGGGATCCTGGGATTTCCGAGTCCCTTGAAAAATTCTACAAAGTTTACTATAGTTTTCTATGCAAACGTGCCAAACTGTATAGCAGCACTAAAGTGGGCATTACACGAAGCAAATATTTGCTTGAAATGACGGTCAATATTTGTTCGCCTTGTAATATTGAGTTGATTGCTCCAAAAAAAAATCAGGCCATTATTTGCTTCGTCTAATGTCGTTCTTTGATAGTTAATGAGCGAATTTTTAAACTGATAAAAAAATATACCTGTGAAATGATAAACAATTTTGAAACCCTTAGAAAACCAGGAAATGGCGAAATAACGTTCCAGTTAATCAATCCAAATTCTTACACGGAATCCTACTCTTTAATCGAAGGTGAGAGCAACTTCAAATAAGTTTGAATGTGTTAAGAGGCTTTGCTAACGTTCAAGCAAACAGAGTTTTGAGCAAATATTTGTAACAGTGTAATAGTATAGCAAATATTATCTCGAAGAAATATTTTGCCCAAAAAATGCCGTACCAAATATAGCGAAGATTTACCTCAGCTGCCTGCCTACCTGACACTAAGTTTTCTCTTCAACAAAGTGAAAGAATTGGACAATGCTATGCAATTGATAAAATGTAGCAAGAGCTGAAATCAGTGATTTGAAAGTATTCCAGCGTTGATTTAACGGACTTAAGGATAGTTTTACAAAAGAAACTACATTATCTTGGTTTAACGGAAAATTGTCAGCGGATCACAAGTGATTGTTTGACGACATGAAAATCCTGAAACCTTCTCTTCTGCAAATATTTGCAACAAAAGTCGATCGCAAAGTTCTGAAATAATATATGCTTTGTTTTTTTTTTTCAATTCGTTTTACATTTCTTTTTGCTGAGTTTTTTATTCCCGTTTCTGGGAAATCAATCCCCGGGAATTTTGCAAACCCTACTCCAGAACCCTAATTGTCCTCCAATCAAATCATTGTCTACTATAACTTCACAAGCAACATGCTGCTTAGGAAGCTTTTTCCTCGCTTTCAACCTACGGCCACTAGCAAAATATAAGAATTGATATTCTAAGTAACCTCTCCGAAAAGAATGTTAGCAAAAAAACGCATTCAAGCGTGGATGATAGCAAAAAATCACAAGAAGGTTGTATGCAAAGCCACGACCGCAAGGTTGAAGTAGAATACTTTTACAAGAAAGATAACCTGGCTGCTTGCGTGTCAGTCATTTTTTCTAGTAAATAAACGTTGACCGTTCATTGGCAGTATTGTAATTTCTTTTTGTCTGATATTTTGAATGAAGTTCATTGAATATTTTTAAATTTTGTGCAAATGAGAAGTTGAAGTGCTGCCGAATTGTAATATGCACATTTAATACGACATCATTAAACGGGAACGGAACAAAGGCTACGGTTATGCAGAACGCGAATGCCGGCGCGATGCGATTCGCCTTACCGTGGTGAAATGTACAGCTCTTTTTAAGGCGAAGTAGAGCTATACATTTTGCCGAATCGCATCGCGCCGTTATTTGCGTTCTGCATGACCGTAGCCAAACACTGAGCGACGCAAACACGTAATTATAGTCAGAGTATGCATGCAGATGAAGATAATTAACTTTGGATTATAGCGCAAAACGAGAAAATATTAACTCTTCAAATAATCATTTGTGTTCTTCAAATTTCAGTTGTTCAATTTAATATCCGATGAAATGTTTGTTTATTATCTGACGAAGCTCTTATATAGGCCAAATGATGCATTCCCAATTTACTAGGTCAATAGCTCTGCCGACCGTGCTTGGGAAAGCGCGGTATAACGACCAATCAGAGGTCGAATTTTGTGTTTTGACAAGTCTTAAGAGTTTTCAATAGTGCAATTGTTCGAATGATAAAATTGCAATTTGAATGCATTTGGTAGGAATTTTAGAAGATTTTCTAATCGATTGCTGCAAAAACGAAGGAAATCCATCGAAAACTAACCGATTTATTAGCATTTGAAATTTTTCTCACTTTTTTCAGTTTTAGATTTTCATTTCACATCCCTATGTAACCGAACTTCCTGAGAGAAGTATTCTAATTCAAAATTAAATCTTCATTAATTCATTTGTTGTCCTTATAAGGACAATTGTTCAATTTATCATAGGATGTAGTGTTTATCTTATATCTCTGTGTTACCTTGATAGTGAGGACTAAGGCGCACGGTCAACACAATGAGAAAGGTGTTTTCACATTGAAAACTAGACACGGCTTTACTGGAGGAAGTGTTGGCAAATGCATCTACCGCTAATACGAAAGCGCGTCGTTTCATGTGGGGAATATCAACAACGAAAAATGACGCGCGTCTAAGCATAACCCGAACTGTTTCGCCGTGCTGCTCCCATTTACTTTTACATCGGCCTCAGGGAAGTACCGGCTGCAGCTGCATCTACCGCTGAGGCTGTCACTATACTGCTATTGGTACCAAAAGCTATTAACTCTTCAAATAAGTGTGTTATTTGTTCTCAAAAGAACAATTGTTCAATTCAAAATCGGATTTACGCAATCGCATCTCTGTAATATTACCGACAATAATATTCTTCTGAACAAACTGATACAACTTTCCCATTAGGCCTCTGCCATAATGGACGCGAAAAGCGACGCGAACCGATTCGCTCAGCTGTAGGTTAATGTACAGCCATCAGTAGAGCTGTACATCAACCTACGGCCGAGCGAATCGGTTCGCGCCGCTATTCGCGTCTACTATGGCAGAGGCCTTAGAGAAAGTTTCTGGCTGATGTATTCACTCCATGCAAGCCTGCTGCTGATGCTTCCCGCTACCACACAGAAACAGCATTTTAGTGAAGGGAGTGTCGTTGCATCAGCTGACCCTGCTACTATCGATGCTGATATACCCGCTGCAACAGCTACGCTATGCATAGCCATGCCACAGTTGTGGCCGCTATACGCTGGCCCAACTGCTGAGCACCTGCAACGCTATCCGTAGCCATGCCACAGTTGTGGCCGCCATTGGTATCCGCTGTACCTGCATCTGCTGGCCCTGCTGCTATCGATGGGGAGATCCGCTGAAACTGCTACGCTTATTCGCAGCCATGCCACAGTTGTGGCCGCTATTCGCTATCGATGGTACCCACTGCTCGCTCCCGCTGCTGCTAAGGGAGGACTGCTGTCGTCGCTGTTCAGAACTACTATGAGCGGCTTCGACTAAAACAGGCTCTTATATAGGGATGAAAATAGGAATGAATTATTTTACGTCCGTGGTGGAATGATATAACTTGAAAAATATGTGTGACTTCATTCTGGTTCAGAACGATCATTTGATAAGCTCCACCTCCGCCGAGCCGGACCGATAGCACTCTCATTGAAGCAACAAATTAACATGTTTTGTGTCGTGTTGCGCAGCTTGGTTGAAGAAAATGTTCCCGTCCCCATGTCGCATGTAAGCAGATTACTGCGTTCAGTAGACAGTAGATAGTGTATCCAGCGAATAAACACCGATGGTGCTCTCACACACGCAACGGTTTTAACCCGTATCTTATTGCGGTTTGTAACATCAAGCGATTTCGTTTGCTCGCTGTTGCGTGTTGCATCATGTTGCAACTTGGCAGCTGGGAAACGACGAAATTCTGTTTATGCTGATTGATTGAATCGACTTCATATTAGCTCTGCATAGTCGAACTAACTGCTTTTGTGAATGCGTACTAACAGGGCAGTTAATTATTCAATGTCGATTATGCTGATCGCAGCCTTTGCGCTGCAACAACTACAACAACTACAACTACAAGACTAGACAACTACAACAGAATTTGATTGCATCCCGCACAGAATGTCTGCTTGTGTTGATGCCAGAAAATAATTAACCTTCAATTATTTTTTTATTTGCCTTGAAAAAAGCATGTTGCGGTTCAAAATTGGTTGCTAATTACAACCTTTGAGCTGCCCTAACATTGGGGGAATTAAGATACACGGACAACATGCACTGTGGAAGCTATTTCACATTCAGTAAATTAGACGGGTGCGACAAATTTAAATTGTTAGGATGCAACACAGAATGCTTGCTTGCGTTGACAAAAATTATTAACTTTCAATGACTTGTTTATTTGCCTTCAAAAAGGCATTTTGATTTCCAAAATTGGATTTCCTGATGGCAATCTTCATGCTGCCCCAACACGGGGGGAATAATGGCTGTCTGGCGACACACGCTGAGAAAAACCGCGCTGCTCCTGAGACGTGGTGACCAACCACAGGGCTAGTGCTGCTGCTAAGGAAGGACGACTGCTGTTGTCGCTGTCTAGAACTATTATGAGCGGCTCCGGCTGAAACAGGCTCTTATATAGGCCAAATAGCATGTTTTCAATTGCAAGGTATATGATCCTGTCGACCGTGCTTGGGAAGCAAGCATATAACGACCAATCAGAGGTCGAATTTTTCGTTTTGACAAGGCTTGACTATTTTCAATAGTACAATAGTGTGAATAATAAAATTACAATTATCTTATTTTGGGAAGAATCTTAGAAGATTTTCCAATCTATTGCTGCAAGAACGAAGGAAATCCATCGAATACTAACCGATTTATTAGCATTTGAAATTGGACATATTTGTCACTTTTTTCGGTTTTAGATTTTCATTTCACATCCCTATGTAGCCGAACTTCCTGAGAGAAGTATTCTACTTCAAAAAACGCATTCAAGACGTGGATGCTTCGAAAGCCTACTTCCCACTCGTAGGGGATCATGGATATTGTTTGCAATATGTTTGGGAATACCATTGATTTGTTCTAATTTTGACCCCGTTGAAAGAACATGAAAAGAAATTGTGCTAAACATTGTGAAGCGCTGATGCTGGAGCGCGCATCTATCTGCTAGCTGTTATAAAATACTTAGTTGCTGATGAAGTTCTGGAAATGATAGCCCGAGATAACAACAAAACCACACGTCATGCAACGACGAGAAGTTAATCAAAAATGCTAAGCGGGCTTGGAAGGAAGAAAATAAAATTATTCTCGTGTCTGATTGAAGTAGACACTAAAAATGCAACTGTTGCGTATTGCATATTGCCGGTGTGCGATTGGGGTAAAGTTCTGCTCGGACTAGCGTTAATTAGTGGAGTATGAAGTTCAAAACTCTTTCAGCAATGTTAGCAAAACGTGCCGAACTTTTCTGTTTGCGCTGGTTATACACAGTATCATCGAATTGTGGCGCATTCGCAGCGGCTTCAAATCGCAGTTGTAGATTAATAAATTTTAAAATTAGTTCAATAAATTAATTGCAAATTTATCCAGTTATCGCATATGACTTTATGAAATAAACTTCTTTTTCGATTCATGTTCTCTTATTTCCTTACCTGCGTGTACGAGTAATAAATCTTATATTATTCTGTTTTTTTTTGTTCATCTATAATTTATTTGACACGGTACAAATACAATTTAATGTTTAACGGCGCCAATTATATCTGGTAGCTTACTTTCTAAAGTATCTTAATAACTAAAAGCAAATGTTTTATCCTCGCTGCCGACTACGAGCTGAAACTAAATGTAACTTAAAGCTATAATATTTTGCATTAAAAGCACTGGTTTACTGTATGATGGTTTTCATTGCCATAGGTAAGCACATGTTCCGCTGCTGGGCCAAGATATTACGGACTGGCATATTGGGTTGTCTCCCTCGGGCCTTGAGAGTATCGTGCGGGTCTGATTGCTGTTTCCGGATCCAGGGTCTTAACGTGTTCTTGTCGTTAGGCTGGATGTAGGCGGAAGGGGGTAGGACTAAACTGGGGCGTGGATGGATTTCAGGAAAACGTATATAAGGGACATGTAGGATAGGTTACGGCTCGCCAAGACATCACGAACAGGAACAGCCGACTGCCTACCTTCGGCCTGCAGGGAAGCTATTAATTTAGACCTGGCGTCACGGTGTACAGGGCATGACCAAACAACGTGCTCTATGTCGTGATAACCTTCACCACAGGCACAGCTACCACTTTCCCCGAGCCCAACACGACGGAGATGCGCGTCAAATCTATAGTGATTGGACATAAGCCGGGACATCACGCAAATGAAATCCCGACCTACATCCAACCCCTTGAACCACGGGTTCGTCGACACCTTGGGGATTATGGAATGTAACCACCTTCCCGGTTCCCCTCTGGTCCAAGCATTTTGCCAACTGATGATCGTATTCTGACGTACAAATGAGAAAAATTCATTAAAGGCAATTTGTCTTTCATAAATTCCACCGTTTGTTGCACCCACCTTAGCCAAAGAGTCCGCTTTCTCATTGCCCGGTATCGAGCAGTGAGAAGGGACCCACGCTAAGGTAATCTGATTCGATTTTTCTGATAAAGCACTCAGATGTTCCCGTATTTTCCCCAGGAAATACGGAGAGTGCTTAACATCTTTCATCGATCGGAGAGCCTCAATGGAACTGAGACTGTCCGTAAAGAAGAAATAATGGTCCGTGGGCATTTTTACGATAATCCCTAGGGTGTACTGAATTGCAGCCAATTCTGCGACGTAAACAGAAGTAGGATTATCAAGCTTATGGGAGACGGTTAAATTGTTATTGAAAATACCGAAGCCAGTGGACCCATCAAGAAGTGATCCGTCAGTGTAGAACATATTGTCGCAGTTGATGTTTCGATATTTATTGGAAAAATTTTTGGGGATCTGCTGCACGCGTAAATGATCCGGGATTCCACGAGTTTCTTCTATCATGGATGTATCGAAAAACACAGTAGAATCAGAAGTATTTGATAAGTCGACACGATTTGGAATATTCGAAGAAGGGTTAATATTATGGGACATGTGATTGAAATACAATGTCATGAAACGGGTTTGAGAATTAAGTTCGATTAACCTTTCAAAATTTTCAACCACAGGACGGTTCAAGACCTCACATTTGATAAGAATGCGAGAAGACAGGCTCCAGAAGCGGTTTTTCAATGGTAGTACTCCAGCTAAGACCTCCAAACTCATCGTATGGGTCGACTGCATGCAACCCAAGGCGATACGCAAACAACGATATTGTATTCGCTCCAGTTTGATCAAATGTGTGTTTGCTGCGGAGCGGAAGCAGAAACACCCGTACTCAATGACAGACAATATCGTTGTTTGGTGAAGCCTTATAAGGTCTCCTGGGTGGGCTCCCCACCATCGTCCGGTTATTGTACGAAGAAAATTCACTCTTTGTTGACATTTTTTCGTCAGATACCTAACGTGACAACCCCAGGTGCCTTTAGAGTCGAACCAGACACCAAGATACTTGTATACCAAAACCTGAGAAATCGTTTTACCCATTAATTGTGGCTGGAGCTGAACAGGTTCATGCTTCCTAGAAAAAACTACTATCTCTGTCTTCTCTGGAGAGAATTCGATACCTAGCTGTAAAGCCCAAGCAGACAAATTGTCCAAGGTATCTTGCAATGGTCCTTGCAAATCGGCAGCTCTGGCTCCTGTAACAGAGATTACACTGTCGTCTGCAAGTTGTCTTATCGTGCATGAATTTGCCAGACATTCGTCGATGTCATTCACATAAAAGTTGTAAAGAAGGGGGCTTAAACATGAGCCCTGGGGAAGACCCATGTAGCTAATGCGAAAAGTTGCCAAATCGCCGTGCGTAAAATGCATGTGCTTTTCGGACAACAAATTGTGCAAAAAATTGTTTAAAATTGGAGAAAATCCTTGTCGGTGAAGTTTACCCGAAAGAATGTCAATAGAAACGGAATCAAAAGCCCCCTTAATGTCCAAGAACGCAGACGCCATTTGTTCTTTGCGAGCATACGCCAGCTGAATATCTGTTGAAAGCAACGCAAGACAATCATTCGTTCCTTTGGCACGGCGGAAGCCAAATTGAGTATCTGATAGTAGACCATTTGATTCGACCCAGTGGTCTAAACGACGGAGTATCATTTTTTCCATCAATTTCCGGATACAGGATAGCATTGCAATCGGCCTATAAGAGTTGTGATCAGAAGCTGGTTTCCCTGGTTTTTGGATGGCGATCACCTTCACTTGCCTCCAATCCTGCGGTACAATGTTTTGCTCCAGGAACTTATTGAACAAGTTCAACACGCGCCTCTTTGCATTGCCGGGTAGATTCTTCAACAAGTTGAATTTGATTCTATCTAACCCAGGTGCGTTATTGTTACAGGACAGGAGGGCAACTGAAAATTCTGCCATCGTAAAAGGTGATTCTATCGCGTCGTGACCCGGAGACGTATCGCGAACAAAGTTTTGCGCAGGAACAGAGTCCGGACATACTTTCCTGGCAAAATCAAATATCCACCGACTTGAAGACTCCTCGCTTTCGTTGACCGTTACGCGATTCCGCATTCTTCGGGCTGTGTTCCAAAGAGTGCTCATCGATGTCTCCCTCGACGTCTCGTTCACGAACCGACGCCAATATCCGCGTTTCTTTGCTTTAGCCAGGCTTTTAAGCTTGGTATTAAGCTCCGAATACCGTATATAGTCGTCGGGTATACCTCCCTTCTGGAAGGCCAAAAACGCGTCGGATCTTTGCGTGTAGACATCGGAGCACTCTTTGTCCCACCACGGAGTTGGAGGCCGCTCTTTGATCGTTACGCCGGGATATTTCTTCGTTTGGGCTTGCAACGCGGCGTTATATTATTCTGTTCTTGATGTTCATTTTACAGATGAAGGGTGTATGGAATCAAATTGCATCACGTATGGAATTGCATTGCATCAATTGCATCCCGCTCTCCTCATAAGCAAATTGCTTGCCAAACCATGTACTTTTTGGTAAACTTTGACACCTTCTGCTTTCTAAAGTCCTCAGGAACTTCGAATTTATGATGACCGATGAAGTATTGGAGCCCCGGAAGCTGCCGAAAGTCTGTTTTTACATATATCTCGTCATCCATAATGAGGCGATGTGGTTTCGTCAACATCTGGGTGTAAGGTTCCGCGTACGTATGTTCGTTACCGTATTCTGCCGTTCATTGCGATTCGGCGCCTTCTGAACTTTGTACATGTGTTATCCTTCACGTTTTTTCGCATCTTGAACAAAAGTTCAAGATTCTTTTTGACCACTTTTTTCTTTCCGGTCGATGGTCAAACGCTCGTCAACTTGCCCAGCTTCCTGCTGATTGCACGATGAGAAAGATTCGGATTTTCGAGGTATGTGCGCAAAATTTCTTTACGCCTCTTTTGTTCCTCTGACTCCATGTTAGCAACGATTGCACTAGCAGCTGAGTGCAACTTACACAGTGTCAATGAAACACATTGAACAAATTTCACACAAATGTTCAATAGAAAATACCCAATGAGTAAAAAGTTACAGCCATTTGAAAATGATGCAATTTGTCTTCCAACTAGATTGGTCGTTATTTCAAGTTCTCACAACTTGTCCCAGTTTCGTAAAACGAATGTACAAAAAATAAATCCCATTTATGTTGGCTACCAGCGCAACCGGATCGATAGATTTCTCATAAACGCAACAAAATAATAAAATAAACATCATGTATGTGTGCACGTGGTCCTCGTGGTTCTGTGGTTAGCGATGTCGGTCGGCTAGCTTTCCCACACGGTTGTGATATCGGGTTCGATTCCCGATCAGGTCGAGGATCTTTCGAGCTGGGAATTTTCTCGACTCAGTACTGGGGCACGGTGTATCGTTGTGCTTATCCTTTAACATGCAAAATGTGCCGTAAACAATATCGATAACGAATTCTCTCAACTAATCTAGTTGATCGAGACCGCAATAGCCCCCCAGGCTAGCGTACGATATTATCATGTATCGTGTAGTGTTGCGGCTTGCAAGGAAGACAATCAAACTGTTCATGTGTGGGATAAAAGCAGATACCAAGAGTGCAACTGTTGCGTGTTGCATATTGCCAATGTGCGACAGGGGGGAAATTCTGTTCGTGCTGACGTTAGCTGGTGGCAGGTTTGACCAATATTTTTTAGAATACACTCGATTGAGGTCAATCAATTTGATGGTGAATTTCAGTAAGAATAAATAAATGGCTGGTAAACTTGAAGAAGAGCGTTGTTTAATTGACTTCAAGTCATTCAAAAATAATTTCGGAGTTTAGTGGAACACAGCTATAGCTAAAGTACCCACTCCATCGTCAAAATAAAACAGCGACTGAATCACGTCACGATGCAAACATAAACAATTAGAGTCAAAAACTCTGAATAAAAGAATGTTGTCAGGGCCACAAACACGTTCTTTAACCAATATTGTATTTTCTTATCTTGAAAATCATTTGATTTGCAATTTTACATTAACATTACAAAATGTTAAAAAAGTGATGTCTGAACATATTTATCAACCACTAAAACATTTTTTAAAGAAGAGTCATCGAACATACCAAACAACCTTTTCTGTTAGGGGGTTCAAACATCAATAATTTATTTAAATTCTGTTTTACAAATTGTGGCACAAAAATCTCAATCCGAGTACATCGATAGGAGGAGCCTGAACGTGCATACACATTAAAAGTTGATACGCGTAGCCTGTAAAAACTACGCATACCAAAGCAAAACAAATATCGGTCGCGTGCCGCTCCATATGAGCGTGCCCGCTTGACCAAGATAGATAGCGTTATCGATCGTAATCAAGTGGATCGATGACGAACGAAATTGGTCAAAGCGGAATCTAAAAGAATGATCATGACGGTTGGTGGATATCGGTTAGGGTTCGGCTGTTAATTAGTGCGTGCGTAGCAATAAGCACTTCTGTGGGAAATTGTGGATTTGGATGGTGCATTTGGAATGCACTTGAGTTTGTCGCCTTAGTGCAAAGTGATGAGGATTGCGTCTATGCAAATTGATACTGGAGACAATCGCTTCGATTGTGGGAATTGATTTATTGGAATGTTGCTTAGGGAAATCTGACTGTGGGAATTTGTTTATTTAGTGTAACTGGATAATTGGATAAAGTGTTTGGGATGGTTATAAAGTTTTGAGTTATAGACTCATAAACTTGGAATATGGAAAATTGTTTGTTTTCAGGATTTATTATTTAATTTATGGGATCATAATTTAGGAAAGGGAAAGTTAATAGTTGGTTTATTTTGTGGGTTTTTAATTACATGACAGATGTTTGAAATCCATAAAAATTATTTAATTATAATTTAGGGCATATCTATATAAAAATGGAATTCCGTAACGCTTGATCTTATCGATATTATTCCCTCAGTCTCTGAGGTGTAAGTACTCATCATCATTTTGAATCGTTCTGAATCAAAAATAATAAGCGATGACATGTAGGTTTTTTAACATGAAAATGTTCGCTGATGTTCAGGAAAGACATTTGAGAAAAAATAATAAGTATCTAATTACTAAAACTTGAGATATTATTCACAAAACTACGTAAAACATGCAAATTATGACTTTAAATTTGCCTCTAAATCAAAATTCAAAGCGATGACATATGATTCTTTTTTCACTAAAATGTTTGTTAATGTTCAGGAGAGCCATTTGAGGAAAAATAATTAGTATCTGATCACTAAAACTTGAGATATTTTTCACAAAACTACGTAAAACATGCGAAATTATGACTTTTTATACTTAATTCGTCTCCAAATCAAAATTCAAAGCTGATTCTTTTTTCATTAAAGTGTTCGTTGATATTTAGGAAAGACATTTGAGAAAAAATAACAGGTATCTGTTTGGTAATCAAACTCGAGATATGCTTCACAAAACTACGTGAAACATGCAAAATCATGACTTTTATGTTGAATTTGTCTCTAAATCAAAACTCGAAGCAGTGATCTGAGATTTTTACTATAATAAAATGTTCGTTGTGTTTAGGAAAGATATTTGAGGGAAAAATAATAGGTATCTGATTATTTGAAATTTAAATATTTTCCACAAAACCACATGAAAAATGCAAAACCATAATATTTTAGGCTCAATTTGTCTCTAAATCAGAATTCAAAGCGATTACACGTGATTTTTTTCAATAAAATGTTCGTTGATATTCAGAAATGACATTCGAGATAAAAAATAGTTATCTGATAACTGAAAATAGAGATATTATTCACAAAACTAGGTAAAACATGCAATATCATGAATATTTTGGCTTAATTTGTCTCTAAATCTTAATTCAAAGCTGTGATATATGATTTTTTCCATTAAAATGTTTGTTTATGTTCAGGAAAGACTTTTGAGTAAAAATAACAGATTTTTGATTACTGAAAATTGAGATATTATTCACAACACTACGTTAAACAAGCAACATCAAGAATATTTGAACTCAATTTGCCTCTAAATCGAAATTCAAAGATATGATATGTAATTGTTCTTCATTGAAATGTTTGTTAATGTTCAGGAAAGACATTTGAGGAACAATAATAGGTATCTTATTGCTAAAAGTTGAGATATTACTTTAAAAACTATGTACGTTTGAAGATGATTTTCGGCATACAGAAAACACATTAAAATACTGTTTTTAAAATTCATATTTATTATACATATAATACATGCAAAATTTTGACTTTTTGAGCATGAGCTCAATCCGTCTGTAAAATAATATTTTTTTTAAGTAAAATGTTCGTTGTTGCTTCAACATCTGCAAATATTTTCTTGCAGAAGAATTTATGTTTTAATTTGGTGCGAGTCGAGCAGAAAAAAAATACATTTCTGATGTTTTCGTAGTTTTGTGAATATCACATTACGGGATTCGAAATACTTTTTTACTTTTTCTAAAACTAGATTTTGGGACATTTGGCTGGAGGAAAGGCCCCATTTCATTGGTTTGATCTTTTTTTTAAATTTCTACTTAGTTATGTGGATTAAAACGTTAACTTTTTCTCAGACGTGTTCCTTGAACACCAACAAATATTTTCTTTATAAAAATTCAAATGTTATCTCTTTAGATATGATTATAGAGGAGAACAAAGCATGAATGGTTACGCTAAATTCTTCTTACTTTGATTTCTTTCTTCTGAAAATTACATAAAAAGAGGTTTTACTGTGAACGATTGACGAATATCCGGTTATCACCCGAATGTGGTATATTCGGAACTGTGATGACCCCACACAATATTTTCCAAAATAACGACTTCTGGTTTCAGGAAAATTATCTAAAGGGGTATTTGGCCAACCATTTCAATACTTCCGAAACTTCCAAACTCCATATGTCATTTTAAAACCCGAAACGGCGACTTACAGTTTCTGTAAAACATCCCCAAATCACAAAATGCAATCCAATATGGGTATTTCCGTTCTGTGCGTTCTCAGAATGTTAAAGTACTTAAAAAGATGATGGACGTATAAGATGTGAAATATTTTTTAAGTGAGTTGTGCTAATAATGCAATGAATCATAAAAAATGATTTCTAATTTTGAAACTTTTGATTCCGAGCATCGCCGGGAACGTTCAGCTAGTTGAAAATAAAATAAAAGGAAGTGCAATTATCTATCGTAGTTATTGTGCTGCTTTCTGGGGCTGGAAAAATTAAATTAAATATACGTTACTATTGGTAGGAGAAAATAACACTATCTACTTCGTACGTAAATAGGCGGCATCGATAGCAAACACAAGCACAAGAATTTTCTTACTTCAATTTTAATATGGTTCTGTAACATGTCATTCGTAATCCACACCACATCTCCTGCTTCAAACGGTAAGAAGAAAAGTACTGGACAGATAACATGATTGCCGCTACGATTGCATACAAAATAAATTTTGTATTAATATATAACGAACCCCAAACAATACTTCTCAAAGTTGTTGGCATGTTCGCAAGCTGAGTAACAGCAACTTTTGCACGATCGTTCGCTTTATTTTTGTTTCTGAGATGACTCTATACACTGCGTTGTTTTTTTTTTGCTGTGGTACATATACACGTGTTTCTACGTCGCAATGCAATCCCCCCTCGTAGACAAATGCCCATATACATTCTTTTTTTTTTGTAGGAACCGTGGACATTACAAAACCCCCACCCCCCAAGTCGTCCACGTGGTATGTGGATGGCCCCTTATCGAAAATGTTGCAATTGACTTCATTTTCTGCACTTATTTTGTCTTTAAAAAATAATTTGAAATGTAGCTGCAACTTAGTTTCTTATAAATTCTGGTTTTCATGGTGCTTAAAGCTTATGATCTAAACAAATTTTGCTGCTTGAGGTACGGATGTGAGTGAGGGAGGATATTGAACAGAGGGAATAGGAGAGAAAAACGTTAAAAAAAAAGAGATGTGTTTTTCTGCTGTCACTAGCGATACTGTTCACCGTGTCACGCACGAGCTGTCTAAATATATCATTGTGCAATTAAGGCAAAGGCCGATTCGAGAAAAACTTTCGAATAGTTATTTTTCGCATGGCATAAGCAGTTGGGTGCCAATGAAAATCGACATTTGACTTCTTGAACAGTAAATTTTTCCGATATTCCTTCAGTGGAATAAAAGCCCGATACTGGACGCCTTGTTTCATATGGGAAACAACGACGACTGCGTGGCAGCGATATTAGTAGGAAATAAAAAATGATTAGCGAGGAGGTATTCTTTTTCTGGCAACTTTTAGTGACAGGGACAAAGTCAAGAATTGGGAATTATGGGACAGAGAGAAAAATCGGAAAATTGTCTCTAGTTTTTCGGCAGGTTAGGATTGAAAAGAATTTTCTAATAAAATCAGTCTATCAACAGATTCATTACCGGGAACTCGTTGTTTTTTCTCGTGTACGGGGATTTATGTGTTACAAGTCCCTAGTAAAGGTCTAAAAGATTAACTTGGCCTTTGCAACCAGACTTCGGGAAGTCATACCCCAAAGCAACACTTTCTTGACCGATGGAAAAAGCATAAAATTTTCTATATCAAAAGCTTAAAATTTATATCAAAATAATTTTTTTTGTATTTTGCATGTGGTCATTTTAGCTTCCTTGCCTTATTTATTTCGTTCAATTTGTACACTTTCGTAAAAACGCACTTCTATCCGCGTTTTCTAGGGGCCTTAGTTAGCGTAGAAATATACAATACTATTCTGTCTTTTTTACACACTGTACTGTTGAACGAGAAATGCGCATCAGAAACAAAATAAATATTTGCCATTTTCTCTTTGGTATATAAAAAGTTACGACTATTTTCATAGATGAGATTCTGTCCACACAGAACCAAAAAATAAAATGTACAACTAATAAAAAATGAAAGCACATAATTCTAGATTTCTAGCACATAAAGTGAAAAACATATACAATTTCACACCGTTAATAATGTACAATACAGAATCGTTTTAAGCCATGTAAAATTGTACGTTAATTGATATAAACTTAAAGCTTCGAATATAAATATGCATGCAAATTCACAATATATTCATTTACTTTGCATGTGAATATAATGACACACGGAATATTACGTGGTTTCCAATGCTCCATTTGTGTGCATTTAAAGTAATGTAAATTTTTTCTACTGTGCAGGCCTCCAGTTATAGAACAGCTGGATATATTTGTTTGTACCTTATCTAAACATATAAAAATGCAGCTCTGTCTGTCTGTCTGTCAGTCTGTCTGATTCATATAGGCTTGGAAACTACTTAACCGATTGACGTGAAATTTTGTATGTAGGGGTTTTGGGGGCCGAGAAAGGTGACTAAGATAGTTTGACACCCCTCCCTCATCTGGGAGGGAGGGGTCCCATACAAATGAAATACGAATTCATGCACATCTCGAAAACCAACCAAGCAAATGGAACCAAATTTGGCATGTGGATGCTTTAAGGAGTGACAAATATCCATAATGGTTCGACACCCTTCCCTTTTCTGGAAGGGAGGGGTTCCATACGCATGAAACACAAATTTCTGCATATCTCAAGAACTAACCAAGTAAATGGAACCAAATTTGGCGGGTGGATATTTCTAGGGGTAACAAATATATCTATAATGGTTTGACACCCCTCCCTCTTTTATAAGGGAGGGGTCCTATACAAATGAAACACAAATTTCGCACAGCTCGAGAGCCAATCAACCAAATAGAACCAAATTTGGCAAGAAAATGTTTTCAGAGGTAGTAAATATGTCCAGAATGGTTCGACGCCCCTCCCTCTTGCGATAGGGAGGGGTTCCAAACAAATGGAACACAAATTTCTGCACAACTCAAACTAACCAACTAAATGGAAACAAAATTAGCAGGTAAATGTTTTTAGGGGTAACAAATATATCTATAATGGTTTGATACCCCTCCCTCTTCTATAAGGGAGGGGTCCCATACAAATGAAACACAAATTTCACACAGCTCGAGAACCAATCAAGCAAATACAACCAAATTTGGCAGGTGAATGTTTTTTGGTGTAACAACCATGTTCATAATGGTTCGACATCCTCCCTTCTTCTGGCATGTCTCCAAATTTTGAAATCCAAAATGGCGACTTCCGGTTTCTGAAAAACAGCGGCAAATGACCAAATACCACCTAATATAGGTATTTTCGGAATTGTTATGACGCACTGAAACCACAAATCGACCTCAGACAACATTTTAAATTGTAAGATGGCGACTTCCGGTGTCTGGAAAACAGCCGAAAATGATCAAATACCACCCAATATGAGTGTTTCTTTAACCAGAATGACGCTCAGAGGGCAGAAATTGTTTCCAAATGCAATTTTAAATTCCAAAATGGCGACTCCCGGTTTCTGAAAAACAGCGGCAAATAACCAAATACCACCCAATATGGGTATTTCCGGAATTGTTATGATGCACTGAAACCACAAATCGACCTCAGACAATATTTCGAATTCTAAGATGGTGACTTCCAGTTTCTGGAAAACAGCCTACCTCTGGAAATTATGGGTGTTTCTCAAACCAGAATGACGCTCAGGGGCCAGAAATTGTCTCCAAATGCCATTTAAAAATCCAGGATGGCGACTTCCGGTTTCTGAAAAATAGCCTAAAGTGACCAAATGCCACCAAATATGAGTGTTTCTTTAACCAGAATGATGCAAGGAGCAAAAAATTGACCTCAGACACCATTTTGAATTGTAAGATGGCAACTTCTGGGAAACAGCCGAATACTACTACATATGGATATTTTCGTAATCGAAATAATGTATAGAAGCCAAGGGTTGACCATGGACATCATTTTGAATTCGAAGATGACCACTTTAAGTTTCTGAAAAACAACGAAAATAACTGAATACCTGAATACCCAAAATGAGTATTTCCTGAATAGAGGTGATGTACTTAAGGCAAAAGTCGAGGATGTTGTCATAAAACCAATCATTTCAAATGATATAAACAAATCGCAAGAAATCAATGGATTTGAAATGTATAAAATTATTAAATTAAACACAAAAATAGGCGGGACGAAGTTTGCCGGGTCAGCTAGTTCGGGATAAAAATGTTTTCCAGTTGCGTAAAAACTTCATTTCAGTTTGGTTACATTAACTTACAGTATGCACAGTCGACAGCTTTCCGAAATCTCAAAACCACCATGCAAGTGGCAAAATTATGTTATGTAATGATACTAGTAAACTATTTGTACTGATTGGTTTCACAACAAACGCTGTTTAATTATTTTTCAAGTCTTCAACAACAAAATCATTACAATCTTTCTTTTATCTTTTAAATAACCACCCGATTGCATTTAGATCATAACATCGATAAACCAAGTTTATTGTCAGGTATGTTCATTCGCCAGATCTTGTGATATTTTCGAACTAAGTATTCAACCGTTTCCAAAGAAGAGTCCTGTCAAAAGAATTCACTTTGCTCGTTGGGTGCATTAGAGTCACATTTTAAAACTTTGTACCGTTTGAGCCAGGATAGAAAATCATGCAAAAGCAAATCTCAAGTGGTGCTCACCGATACCGTAAACAGCACCTTAAAAGTTGCATTCGCTAGAAACATCGGAATCCCGCACAGCAGGGAGCAGCAGCAGTAGCAGGTCGAATCCGTGAACATTGAGTGACAAGCGCGGCTGTTCCGTTCTCGGTTGACAAACCGTAGTCCCCGGTAAAGCTTTGCAACGGCAGCACGGAAGGAAATCTTTGCTATTCTCAATGATGGTTATATACTGCAGTTTATGAGAGCACATAAAAGCATATCTTTACGAAGCACACGTGGGCTGCGGCGAGTGTCTATGAGCATGCCACGGCGGCTCTATTCCACCTCAAAGGAACATCACCGGTGATGGCGACGGTGTAGCGTCGGTGTAAATGGCGAATGCCAGTCACGGTGAAACGTGTGCTATGAGCACCAGCGTGACCAGACTGCCGACAATGGTGGGGTATAACGAATCAACTGTAAATGTGCTTTCTAATCTTCAAAGTAGAATTATTAATAATAAGGCCGCTTTTCCGGTTCTCATCGTGTACCGAAATTTGCATATGGCTGTCAACGTGTGTAAAAGAACCACGTGAATGTATAACAGTGTTCGGTTTGTGCTATTGAGTTATTCATTTAAGTTTTGTTTTTTGAAGAATCATCCAAAACCAAATCGAGAATAAAAGCAGCCTCAATGTGCACTAACCTGGGCACGTAAACGTGAATTCATGAAAGTTATTCTATACACCTCCACATCTCTAGGTGAGGATTCCGTTGAATCATTAGAAAGTTGGTTGTACTGTGTTGGCAAGTATCTGGAGAAGTTTTGATTGCACAGGTTTGTTATGTTATGAAAGTTGGAAAATATTTATTCCATCATTTTGCACGTAGGACTACGTCTTAATTTAGTAGGGTGGCATGCCTTCCACAGCAAAAAGTAAAGATAATGTACCATGTTGTTTGAACAAACTGGAGTTTAAATTTGAAATATTGTTAGAAAATTCATTTTTTTACTATTTTTCAGTAGTCTGTTGGTTTACTGTATAACATCAGCGTGTGAAAAATCAATCTCTCATTTTGTGGTGGCAGCTAGGCAAAATAGACGATTGCTGTTGAGCATTTTCAGTCACCTAACGCAACAACTCGCTTGCCGTTTTAACTTGAAAGAAGAACAAATTCATTTTGTTTTGGCAACGTTCACTGTGAAGATCGTTCGTATAAAATATCACTGTTTTAATTCTTAGTATCGACTTTTGAACTATATCATGCGCATTTACAGTGGGTTCAAATCACCGTTCGGAAACTCTTCAAATTAAATGTTTCATTTCGCATTTTTGCTTAATACTAGTAATGCTTGGTACGGCACGTCAAATTCATAATTTGATTGTTTCCATGAATTAACACCCCGTAACAGGATACTTCTACGCGGTCACAGCAACTTCGATCCCATTACGTAGCAATCACCAAAGAACACTTGCTAGCCATTGCGGGCAAATAGATTGATTTACTAAATCTGGCCGCCGAATCCATCATCACTTCGGCTAGTGATTGCTCTTAGAAAGGAATTCACGATACCTTCCTCCCCGGGTAATTACCGTGTGCCGCACCATGCAACGGAAGAATCAATCTTCCTTTACTTGGCTACCACTCAGATGCTTCTCAATTTCCCATTAACGACGCGTCAAATCAGAGCGTATCAGTATTTCATTAAAACGCCATCAACCGATCAGTTTTCTTTTCCTTCAGGCTGCTCACGTTCCAAGAATCCGCAGTGTATCACAGGCAAATTAGACAAAGTGCCGACATTCCATAACCTGGGACGCCCACCCTCGAGCCTTCCGTAGCATAAACGGTTTCGCTTCTAATTAGAGCCTAATTAAATCTTTCTAAAAAGGTTACTCGTCAACAACACCCGCCCTTATTGTCACTTGTTTGATCTTAGAACAGCACGCAGTAAATTTTTTTTTGATAATGACAGTATCGCAACCGGTTTTTCATGGACGAGCTAACTTTTTATAAAAAGCCTAACAATAAAGTATGATTGTAGTTTTTTGTTCCTATTCAAACTTTTCTACGATTAAGAACCACCCGGCAATACTCAGTATGTACTGTAACAGCAAACCTTGCGTCCCCATTTTACGCTAGTTTGGAAACGCACGCACTTCAAGTTTTTATGATAGAACCGTTATGTTCTAATTGTTACTACAAAATAGCCCGCACAGACGCCGAGCCAAGACGATGCACTACCGTCTGATAGTTAGTTTTGCGCTTTGACCCCGGCGAATCGCTACTGCGCATGGTTTCAGAGCATTTTCTATTTGCGAAACCCCTTTCAGACCTTGCATGCCGAGTTAAAGTTTGAAGCCATTTTCATAGATTTGTGCGACACTATCACACACAAAAATCATTCGAATCCTACCGACGCGGTAGCCGGTTTGTAATCTACTTTTCAACGTTGAAATTAATTTCTCCGTTTCGCACAGCTGTTTATTGAGCGGAATACTTATTGTAATTTTCTGCTGTATATGCTTTCAATGGGTGCTTTCGGATTTCGCCGAGCGACATTCGCACGCATATCGAAGGCATGTTGTCCAGGTTCGATCGAAACCGAGCGAAACACCGAACAACAGCTGCTGTTTTTCAACTCATTTGAAAAAAGGTTGTCATGTTTGCTGTAAATCAATAAGTCGGTGATGGTCGCAAAATGGATTTTCAGCAGCTGGCAGCGAATGAAGCGAAAATGTTTAATTGGTCAAACATGTTATAGGATTCATTAAAATGAGGTAATGAAATCGAATTGATTCTTTTATGATGTTTTGTTTTCAATTCGGTAGAATTAATTAGCGAAAAGTGTTGGTTGAAATCTTTTCCCCAGGAGTGCAATAAAAACGCTTCTGATAAAAGTTTTTGAAAAACAACTAAGCAGCTCGAGTAAAAATGATTACTATAGGAGGCAAATTAATTATGTCGGAAAGCTAATCTTGCAAAAATTACTTTTTGCTCACTGACATAGTTTTGTAGCCTGTTATCAGTCATATAGTCCAAGCAACATGTGCAACATCTTTTCCAAGAAGTGTGGATAAACTATAATTTAAATTCATTTTAAGAATAAAGATACAACAACAGTGACAAGGGCCGAATGTAGTGTACCCCTTGCGTTAGTTCGACAAGCTGAGCATTTTTTGTAATTTTGTACTGTTTTGATTCAAATTTCGAAAAGTCTCAAACTTCGAACACTTTTCAATAAACATCGGACTATTATAGCTAGTGTAATAAAAAGAAGAATACTATATACCCTGTGATGTATGTATAGCTTTTTACTGTAGGGCTACTTCCGGGGAAAAAGCAGGCGTTGAAAAAAGTGACAGTCAGTAATAAAACGGTTTGCGATTACGTTGAAGTGTTCGAAGTTTGAATCAAAGCCGATTTTTGAATTCTCCTTGTTTTCATATACGAAACGTGTTTAAATCTTTATAAATAACACCTCAATGCAACAACAATATAATAATTCATTTTCCGTTGATTTTTCAGTGCAAGAAGTTACATCATAGCTTAAGTATTCCAAATTTGATGCAGTACGGTATATGGATATCTAACGCTCTTCAATCTCACTCACTTTCCTTAGGCTGGACCGATAACAATGATTTTAGTCATTTTAATCGGACTTTTATTTTAACTATTACGTATCAAATTTAAAGAAAAACGAAAGTCTATTATCTCTGAGATTTGAAAAAACTAGTATCATACGAACGACTGTCTATCAGGCCTACAGGTAATAAATTTTATATCAGTTCAATGCATGTTTCAAAAGATAAAGAAAGAAACATATGAAACGAACTGCTTTTAACAAAACATCTTGCCTCAACATAGTTGAAATTCGATTCCATGCCAAAGCATCCTATTCGATTTTCTTCTCTGATCAAGCTTAAAATTGCCGTAGTTGTTTCCTAATGAAACATTTCTGACCCGTATTTTTTCGTTTGGTCCTTAGGGCAACCCTTTTCGAAAAAGGTTAGCCTCAAAAAATCAACCATATTCAAAGTTTTTATTTTCAAAAACAATGTAACATTATGCCGTTTGACCAATTTAGGATTATTTGGAGATAAAATGAAAAAATATCAAACTGTACCTAAATTATCAATAACTACGAGAAAATCTCGAGCGGGGGCCTAGTGTGGTTGGTAACGTCTCCGCCAACCACGCTCGACGCCTGGGTTCGAATCCCACCGCCGACATAGGTGTCGATGGTTGTGAGGTGGCGTGATCCACTCACAACCAACCTAACTGGTCTAGATTCAATCCTAGCCGACACCGGGAGATTTTCTGAGGCGAAAAATCTCTGGGATCACGCCTTCCATCGCATGAGGAAGTAAAGCCGTTGGCGCCGGTCCATTTATAAACGGGTCGTGAGTTAGGGTCCTGGGTGTGGAGTCGCCTCCCTGGGCGTCGGTGATTGGCCACAACAGTGGCGGAACTAGACCGATGGAAAATAAGCGAGAATAAAAAAAAAAAAAATACGAGAAAATCTCGACATAGTCTGTATTTTGCCGTTTTGTAAGGTTCAAGATCTAGAAAACTTCATCGTTTGAATTTTTGTTTGGTTTCCTCAAGAAATTTCACAAGAAATATCAAAATTCTAAAATAGTTACTTGTTAATTCGAAGATATAGTTTTTGTATTCTCTATTGTTACAGATTGTTATTCGATATATTTATACCATACCACGCGTCGTCATTAAAATAGTTCCTGAGATGCCTGATGGAGACGCATGACAATTTATGATGTAGGAAGTGTCATTCTTGCGTACCCGACCCCTTCGGAGCCGAAAAAATGAAAATTCTTTTACCTGCCATTCCGCAAGATCCGAACCGATTCTGATCGAACCTTTTTCAAAAGATCACAAATTTATCATAGTTTTTGGGACACTAGGGGACATTTCGAAATTTTTCGTTGTTTCGGATTTATCGAGGAGAACCGTGGGGGTAAGTACCCTTCCAGAGACACATCGAATTTAATTTTTTACGGTCAAAAGTAAATCGTTTGGAACTGTGTAGTAATCTTGCTACCAGAACATTCGCGTCCCTTAGTCCAGCTGGTGTGTGTGCGGTATGTGAGTTAAACATTCCCAACCTATTTTTACGATATCTGGTTCGTGGGGTTGAATTTGACCCAGCACGAACTCAATGGATGAGCTGAACGACCGTAACGCGCTTATTTTCACACATTGAGCAGCGAACAAGTGATTTTCACTCCGCTCATTCCGTTAAGCAGAATTAAACTTAATGCTACGCAGTCATAAAAAGCAACGATAAAATAATAATTATTATAACATAGGAAATGGTTATCCCTATTTGCTGGCATCGGTGTGAAATACGCCACCTCCTTTTCTCGTTGTTGTTGTTGTTGTTGTTGTTGTAGATGTGTAATTTTATCCCGAGGATTTATCTCACATGTTCGTTTAAGTAGCTTTCCGTACGAATTTTCGATTTGAAAGCAGTCAATTTCACAGCACATTCCCGGGAATAACCACCAAATGAGTTTATTCCACGTCAGCAGTGATGCCGGCAGATTGTATCCCGAGCAGACATTCTTTCGGTGGCTGCTACAAACAACGGAACGGAAAGCAGAAAATTGTAATCCGTTTCTGGCTGAAAATTAACATTTTTCTCATCGTAAACACGGGTGCCGGTCGACTGACGGTGCCACAGATTGCGTCGGTTCAAATAATGGAACAAAAGTGAAGGCGACCCACAGTGTAATACGACATTAATGGAGCGAGGATAAAATTTCTCTACTTGCCTTCTTGTAAATTTTGCAAAGTACTAGTAGGTGTACTTTCCAACGTCGGGCTGAGGTTCCTACGGTGAAGAAGAGGAGGACGGAAGCGACCGTATGGACCCAAACGGAAGCTACGAGTAAATGAATCGACGATAAAGCTGCTGAAAAAGAAGCAGAATTTTCTCATAGAATCTAATATGCTTCATGCCATGCCGTTGGAGCAATGCCTGACGACGACGACGACGAGGAGGACGAGGACAACGATGACAGAGATGTCGAACGTCGTGGCGAAGGCGAAGCTACTGATAGAAATTGTATATACACGAGGCATTAGACAGCTGTCTGTACAGGAAACGGTGGCAGGCAAGCGTGAACGGTGGTTCCGTGGACGGAAGCATTTTTTCTTATCATCATTATTATTTTTATTTTTGTTCATGGTGCCTTCTCGATGCAGTTCTTTTTATGCCAGACAAGCTACGGATGGGCGGAGCGCGCAGTGTTGTATGTTGCATTAAACGGCCAATATTTTTTGAGGATTTACATTTTCATGAAGATAAGTAGGAAAAAATCAGTTTTACTGATAGATATATATGAGATCCATAAAATTTCGATTTCATTATTAAGGCGTCTAAATCATAAATTGTTTCTGACGTCGATCATTTTCTTTGTTTTTGTACATAACTCACTGCGTATCGAACGAAGAGACAGGGCAAAACTGTTCCCATATTACACGGATCATTTTCTGGATCACTGGCGTAGCATGGCGGTCCGCCCCGGGTGTCACCTTCTAGGGGTGACACCCATGAGGAAAATTTCATTAAGTGTCACTTTCATAGGGGTGATATCTGTGAGATAAACTATCCATTAGGTGGAATTTGCGGTGAAACTCTCGAAAATCATATAAATTTGCTTTTAAGAGTATAATCTCAATCAATTTTTTAGAAAATGGTAGATTTAGAGCAATTGAAAACGAACGTACTAACTCGCACAAATTTTTGATAATAAAATGATTTCACTGCAACCTGGTGGGGGTGACACCCAGGGGAAAAGGGATGATATCCGGGTTTCCGCCCCGGGTGTCACTCGGTTACGCAACGCCACTGTTCTGGATTAAGTGTAACCCTTCGTAATTCTATTCAAATCCTTTCACCAGTTGAAAAAGTGGAGCCTCAGTTCTCCTCCTCAGGCTTTGCCGTCTTCAGGTTACTCGCTTTATGACCAAACCGATGTGGCGATGGGTCGGTTGGTCTGCGGTGAAAGGTTATCTGGAGAGGGCGAAATAAGGTAGACGCGTATCGTAAATGGGTAAAATAAACCGCTAGCCGGAATACCCTCCGTTTCTCACCAGAGATAATAAACTTCGTGAATGATTCTCCAATTTGTTTGAGGGTCGACGCTCTTCCGGAGTTGTTTTTTTATAGTTAATGTTTTGCTGCATGGTTGTTTGGTTTCTACCTTCCGGTTTTCGGGTTTGATTTCTGTTTTTCTTTCTTCGTTTGGGTTCTCGTAAAGCTATTCCCTACAGGACGGACCGAAACGACCGGCTTCGCTATGTGGTGTTTGGCCTACTGAGGGCAATGTGGTAGGATCACTGTTGCCGTGGGCCATCTCTTTTCCCCGTGAGGTGCCAGAAAGTGGATTGAGTTGATGTACTGCCACTTGTTTGCTGGTTGGTTGGTTATCACTTTTTACTGAAAAGAGCTGAATGTTCGTTCACCTTCCTTAGGAATTTTTCAAGAGGTTTTCTCCTAACCAGTAGTGGATAAAAGTGTGCTTCAAGGGTGTGTATGTCTCTGATGTTGATTTATTTAGCTTCATCTGGCACATAAAAATTGCCTGATGGATGTGGGAAGATTGAGAAAAACCACCCGGTACGTTTAGTGGAAATCAAGTTTATAGGTCAAATTGATTACATGGGTATAGTGATACAAAAGGATTCCATGATCTTTAAATGATGAAACAAGTTCTACTTTGAGTAGATTTTCTCTTAATTTTGCTCGAGATGTGATACATTGGCTTTCGTGTCATTTTATAAAACCGCACGAGAAAAGAAAGTTTAATTATTGTGTTCGATTTTGTTTGAACTTTTTATCCGCTATATGTATATCCCTCGAGTAAATAGGAGAACGGGTGTACATGCATGGAGCTTTTCTCAAGTTATGGCGGAGATTTAGTCAATTTTGATTCCATGATTTATTACAAACCTAAAGTGTCAGTTTCTTGTTGTTACAACACACAAAAGCTTAGGTTAGACCAATTGTTGCGATCCTCCTATTCGCACAGGTATTGATTTCGCACAAACATTGTTAAATCAGCTCGAAACAGACTTGACATTTTTCCCAAATCTCCCACCAATGCACAAGTGAAAAGATGTAAGATAATTAAATATTGGTAAAAGTTCTGTTATTTTAGTGGTTTAAATATATAAAGCATCATTAAATGTTTATCCAAAATATGCGTCATAATTTCAACTAACTTTTCCAATTGGCTTCGTTAAACATTATATGTATAGTGTCGTGTCAAATAAACGTTTTAATAAAAAAATCAACTAACTTTGGTGTGGAGAGACGCTAAAATAAAACTGAATAATTACTTATTTCTTGGAATCTCCGGTTCTCTGACCACCAGCGAATATGAATACCTGATTGCTTTCTAACGGAAAATTTCGCATAGTATATAGCGAAAAAATACACGAGGGCATTTCCACGATAAATATCAGATTGACTGGACTCCACTGTTTCTGATTCAAATGGAACTTTGCGAACACGAGATTGTATTTTCCACTATTCGTAAGTTTTTTCTTCAGGAGTTGTTGGCGTAGGCGAATTGTTCCATTCATCTCAGCCCATATATTAAGCTCATACAACATGAAAACTCAATATTTTCTAACTAAACCAATCTACTAATCCGTGGAAGTTCTTAGTTCAGTTCAGATTTTTCATGAAGTAGAATCCTCAAAAACTTACTCAAAAGCTCTAAATTTGATATTATAGTCGGGCATCTGCACTCTAAAACTCATTTATTTCAATCACCTACCTCAGAAAACAAAATCCACACATTTCTCATCACGGTTACAACGGGATTCGTTAAACAGCCAACCAAAGTTTTTTTTTCATCACTAAACAAAATTCTTTACTACACTAACAATATTTTAATCTCTAAAATGTTCACCTCAAGTATCCAAAAACAAGCTTTAAATAGCACAAATATATGAGATGATTTTTTACAAATCTTACATTTCAACTGTGTATATTTTCATTTGTTTTTACTGCATTGAACATAATATAAAGTTGCCAAATCAGTTCCTGTTATTACGAAAAAATCATATTGAAAATGTAGAATTATTCCGACATAATTGACATAGATCGACACACTGCAGTGGTTACTTAGGTTACCAATTTTGCACGTAAACAACAACAGCGAATATTTAGGTAACCTACTACGACAGTATGCGGCTACGTTCATTCACAAAGTGATTAACAGTGTGATGAATATGGGAGCGTCGTGAGCTGAATAATTGAGCAGTGATTTTATTTTTGAGATGTGTATGAGAGCGCTGTGAAAAATGGGTTGTTTTACAAAATTCAAGATAAATTTAAAAAGTTTACTAAACGTGGGGTGAAGTGGTCTGAAATCTAGATTTTTGGCGTTACCTAATTTGTATACGACGCCTTGCCTACGATTTAAGGATGAGATAACGCGTGCCATGTGTAGGATATTCTATCAATTCTTGGCAGTCTATGTCAGTTGTTATGTTCCAAACTGCTATCCTCCTTAAGTAAGTAGTCGAATTTCATATATCATTTTCACACATTTTCCCACTGACACACTTTATCAGGAAAAATTATGGAAGCTTAAGTGAAAACTCACTATTAGGGAACATACATAAATGACGTAGCTTCTTTTTTGGGTTTTTTACTCCCCCCTCCCCCATCGTAGCTTTTCGTCACCACCACCACATTGTATCATCAATGAACAAGAGAAGGCAATAAAGTATTGAAAATGAACCGTAACAGACAAAACGGTAATAAAAAAGAACAACTAGAACGAATCTAATTTTTTTCCTGATTTCATATTTGCTACGAAGCTTGACTTGACCCCCCACCCTCCCCATCGTCACATTTCGTCACGAAACTGCAAATCCCCCCCTCCCCCTCGAATGCTACGTCATTTATGAATGTTCCCTCACAGTATTTTTAACAACCGATTTCAGGCATCATTTGGTTCTTTTCGTCAGTAGCAAGAGAGAAAGAAAGCTTAAGAAACTATACTCGTATGATCTATTTTGTTTGTTATGAACTGCAAAGAAAACTTACTCCACTACACCATCGTCCAAAGTATAAGTAGAATCCTGACGCCATCAGTTCCGCATGCTCCAAAGCAAATTAATACTAGTGATGTCAATTATGTAGGTGTGTAAGATGCGCCTTCGTATTCATGATTGTTGAGGGTTTGATATATGTTGTCATAAACTGTGTGAAAGCAAAAACGATAGAAAAACTCGCACACGAAAAATCTAATTATTTTTCTATTTGATTTATAAAGTGGTCTTTTTGTGTATGAATATAAAATCAGTAGAAGTAGTTTTTGCAATTCAATTCAACACCTGAGAAGATAATTCAGGGATTGGGGTTGAGTTTTCTAGACCCGAACCACTAAACTTCCCGGTATTTAGCCCTAGTTTGCTTCTTGGAACTACCGTGAGGTATTGTTCAGTGAACCGGCTTTTGTCCTTGATGCACCCTCTTCTTAGATTTGCCTAACTACCAGGAGAAGTAACAAGAAGGCACATCGATGGTCATCCCGTCGATCGTGTAGTGCTTGGACTATCCGGGAAGCAGTCGCGCTGCCCGCTCTCCTGATAGCCTCGCTCGCGACTACTCTATCAGCCAAACTTTCCGATCCGCACACCGCCTTCGTATCGCTCCTCACATGCACGAAACGGAGATAAAAAACACTTGCGAGTCCGCATGGCGTAATCTATGCAGATTCTGCCTAAAATAACTATGGCCTGACAGAATCTGTGTCAAATGGAAGTTTACTTTCTCATGTCGCCTCGCAACCCTTTTGGCTACCACCGATATAGTCTATGCGTTCATTTACCCATGATAGAGTTGGACCAATCCCTCTGACCATCGAGAATGATCGTTCGTTGTTCCGTATACTCCTCATGTCACGTCCATTGAAGCATTTTGCGTCTTCTTTGACGATGATGTGTTCCTCAGGGCAGTATTCTTGGGCCAAGGCTTTTTTTCATTAATGTACAAAATGATGTTACTAAAGTACTATCGCGATTATTGTACGCAGATGATACTAACATATTCCATATTATTGAGACCCATGATTTACTCCATTTGTTAAACGACTGGTGTCTACGCAACACTATGATGTTGAGTATTTCCATATGTACCGTGATCAGCTTCCAACGTGAAAAACAGCCGTTGTTGCTTGACTATCGTATTGCTGGCACTTCTTTATATCGCTGCAATGATTTCCCTGATTTGGGTGTTTCGGTGGACACTAAACGTTTGATAATGGCTAGGGGCACCAAAATTCATAGCAATGAGTGAATAGCTATAATTTTCCATTTTTCCGGTTTGAGCTTTTGAAATGCCCTTTTCTATCTTGTCGACTCAACGATAATTTTGATTTCTAGTATAGTTAATTGATATAAATTGTTTGTTTAACTTTTTGCCTTTTTCCTCGAAAGGTATAGCAATCACTGGAAAAACCGAAGCTATAAAAGTGGTCCCAATGGCCGAATGTCATATACCACTCGACTTCTTTCGACGAACTGAGCATTTTCTGTATGTATGTATGTATGTATGTATGTGTGTATGTGTGTGTGTGTGTGTGTGTGTGTATGTGCAACTTTTTATTCTCACTCACTTTTCTCAGAGATGGCTGGACCGATTTTCATGAAATTATTTGCAAATGAAAGGTCTAGTTGCGCCAAAGGCTGCTATTGAATTTCATTGTAATCGGATTTTTAGTTTAGAGGTTATGTATCAAAATGTAAAAATCACGAAACATCAATATCTCAGAAATCACACAACCGATTCAATAAAACTGGGTTCAAATGATTGGGTTGTCCCCAGAACCCTTAACTTTTGAATTTCGTTATGATTGAACATATGGTTCAAAAGTTATGTAAAAAAAAGTTATCCTGAGGTTGTTTAAACTCACTCATTTTTCTCAGTGATGGCTGAACCGATTTTCACAAAATTAGTGTCAAATGAAAGGTCTAGTTGCCCCATAAGTTGCTATTGAATTTCATTGCAATCGGATTGTAACTGTGTCCGTTGCTCATAAAAATGTGAAATCACATAATGAAAGTAAACATATTGACTTTCTCCTAACGATCATTGGCTAATTAAAAGGTAGAAAAATGATTGAAATGGCCGAATGTCATATACTACTCGACGAATCGAGCATTTTCTGCATATATGCATGTATAGGTGTATAAGTTTGTGTGGGGGTGTGTACGTGTGTATGTGCACCTTTTTTTCGCACTCACTTTTCCCAGAGATGGTCTGACCGATTCTTCCTATCTTGGTGTCAAATGAAGGGTCTATTTGCCGCTTAGGTTGCTATTGAATTTCATTGTAATCAAACTTTTATTTTTGGCGCTGCGTCAGAATGTGAAAAACGCTCTTATATCTCAGAAGCTATGAACATAGTTGAATTCAAATTAATGGGTTTTCAAACCCTTAAACAATGAATTTCATAATGTTTAAATATGTGGTTTGAAAGTTATAGAAAGAAACGAAACCCGCAGACTGTTTAAAACTATAGCTACGATCAAAATATGTGGCCTCAATATCATTTAAATTTAATATTGTACTATTTCAATGTTTGCGGCCTTGCTCGGGATTGAAGTTGAAATTAAAAGTCATTTCTATCATTTCACTTTTTTCCTTTCTCCTAGAAAGGTATAGCAATCACTGCAAAAACTGAAGGGATAAAAGTGCTCAAAAGGGCCGAATGTCGTATGCCACTCGACTCAGTTCGACGAGCTGATCATTTTCTGCATGTGTGTGTGTGTGTGTAACGCTCTGCCAATCTCACTCGATTTTCTCAGAGATGGCTGAATCGATTTCAATGAAATCAATTGCAAATGAAAGGTCTAGTTGCCCCTTAAGACCCTATTGAATTTTATTGTAATCTGATTTCTAGTTTAGAGGTTATGTATCAAAATGTAAAAATCACGAAACATCAATATCTCAGAAACTACACAACCGATTTGAACAAAATTGGTTTCAAATGAACGGGCTAGCTAAAAACCCTCAACTTTTGAATTTTATGAAGATTGAACATATGGTTCAGAAGTTACAGAAAGAAACGTGTTCTGGAGACTGTTTAGTAGGCTGTCCCAAAAAAATCGATGTTGAAAAAGTCAATGTGCTCAGCCCTAAATTGATGATAATGTTATTTATAGCATTTTTGTAGAACATTTCGACTTTCTAAAAAATTTTTTTCAGGTTGCCCAAACGTGATTTATGAAAAAATGACTTTTTTCAGCTACAAACCCACTCTTTTGCTCTTTTTTCAACTCTGTTCGATTCCTAAATTTTTCCATATATTTTTTTATTTTTGTGGGATTGTTTTTGAATATTTTGCATGGTTTGGTTCAGCATCGCATTCAATTATTTGACTCACAGAGCTCATTGAACATCACAAAAAAGTGAATTTTTCTTATCATTTTCAGATAAAACCCTTCAAAACACATATAAAAATTTTTATGGTCAAGAACTGAAATTTTTTCTGAAAAGCGGGATTCAAGACAAAAATTTACATGAAAAAAGATCCATGATATCTTATAGGGGGGCTGAGATATTGGCGTTTTAACATGTGATGGAAAACTATGCATTTTGTCAAGAATGCCACTAAAGCTCAATATCTCCATTGCACAGTATTTTATTTTACCGTTTGTGCGTATAATTTCCTAAATAGTGATTCAAATGATGATTATAGCCGTTAGGTATGTTCGGAGGAGTTTCAGGATATTTAAAAATGCATCTTTTAATGTAGAATGATGGGTGATCAATCCACCTATGAGTGAGATAAAAAATTTACTTTTTAATCAAAATAAGATAGACGCACAAAGTCTTCGACAAAGTGTTAGGTTATATTAAAACAAGAAACTTTACCGAAGACATCATGTTTCTATCTCTTATATATTACGAGCACCATTGAGTTTTCAAATAGAAGGCACTCAAAATCACAATTTCCGTTCTAACTTTTTTTACAAATTTTTCCGAATTTTTAAACCTTTTACTAAGTTATCAGCCATCTGAAAATGCATTTGTTTTCTAAACATTGTTGTTTTTTATCTCCCAAAATAAAACAGTTATTCAACATATTTGTTAAAATGCATAGTTTTCCATCACATATAAAAATGCCAATATCTCAGCTCCCCGATAAGATATCAAGTATCTTTTTGCATTGAAACTTTCGTCGTAAATTCCGCTTCGCAATGAAAATTAGTAGTAGTTCTTGATCACAATTTTTTTTATTTGTGTTTTGTAGGATTTTATCTAAAAATTATTAGAATTTTTTTTTGTGATGTTTAATAGCCTCTGGGAGTCATAAAACTGAATGAAATGCTGAGCCAAACCATGCAAAATATTCAAAAACAACCCCACAAAAATAAAAAAATATATGAAAATTTAGGAATCGAACAGAATTGAAAAAAGTGCAAAAGAGTGGGTTTGTAGCTGAAAAAAGTCATTTTTTCATAAATCACGTTTGGGCAACCTGAAAAAAATTTTTTAGAAAGTCGAAATGTTCTACAAAAATGCTGTAAATAACATTATCTTTCAATTTAGGGCTGAGCACCTTGACTTTTTCAACATCGATTTTTTTTGGGACACCCTGCTGTTTAGTCTCAGTCATGTTTCTCAGAGATGGCTAGACCGATTTTCAAAAAATCAGTGTCATATGGAAAGTCTTATTGCCCCATAAGACCCTAATGATTTTTTTTTGCGAACGGATTATTACTTTTCCTGTTATGTTTAAAAATGTGAAATCCAGCTATGAAAAGAAACATATTCTGATGACTACTTGGGCTCACTCACTTTTCTCAGAGATGGTTTACCCGATTTCCACAGAATTAGTATCAAATGAAAGGTCTAGCTGCCTCATAATATCCTAATGAATTTTGCTGTAATCGGAATGTAACTTCGTCTGTAATGTATCGAAATGTGAAAATCACTAAACTTCATTATCTCAGAAACTACACAACCGATTTGAACAATATTGATATCGAATGAACGGGATAGTTAAGGGTTTACTGATGAATTATGATTGAACACGTGGTTTCAAAGTTTGGCTCCCCCATACGTTCTTTTTTCATTTGATTGTAGTCAAACTTAGGCAACCGTTATGTTTTAATTTGTAAAACAACGAAAGTCTATCATCTCAAGTATTACACGACTTATTTGAACATAACTAGTGTCATACAAACGAGTCATCTCTCAAACTTACAAATAACAAACTTCATAAAAATTTAATATACTGTTCAAAAGTTTTGTAAAGAAAATAAATTCAAAGACTATTCAACACTATAGCTGCATTGATCAATATATATGGTCTCAACATGATTTAAATGTGCAGCGGGGGCCTAGTGTGGTTGGTAACGTCTCCGCCAACCACGCTCGACGCCTGGGTTCGAATCCCACCGCCGACATAGGTGTCGATGGTTGTGAGGTGGCGTGATCCACTCACAACCAACCCAAACTGGTCTAGATTCAATCCTAGCCGACACCGGGAGATTTTCTGAGGCGAAAAATCTCTGGGATCACGCCTTCCATCGCATGAGGAAGTAAAGCCGTTGGCGCCGGTCCGTTAATAAACGGGTCGTGAGTTAGGGTCCTGGGTGTGGAGTCGCCTCTCTGGGCGTCGGTGATTGGCCACAACAGTGGCGGAACTAGACCGACGGAAAATAAGCGAGAATAAAAAAAAAATGATTTAAATGTGGTATCGTACTATTTGAACGTTCCCGGTATCGCTCGTGATTAAATTGTTCGAAATTAAGAGTAATTTCTTACCTTTCGCTATTTCTGAAGCACTAACATTACGTCAAATTTCATATTTTATACTTTAATTACAATATCAATTTTTTGAAACCCAAAGAGTGAATATACCTTTTTGGATTTAAGCATTCATGTAAATCTATTTTTACAAATAATAAGTTTAAATGAGAAAGGCTGAGTCTGAGCGCTAGGTGGATTAATTTTGGTTTTTCTATTAGCTGTATCGAACTTTTTTAATATCTCTGTATATGGTTTTTCCTTCTAAAAGATGCTGGATTTTATGCTGCCTCAATAGTCACCCTCCAGTGTCTTTCAAGGTGGCTTTTCTCAGCCCATAAATATTTACTTATTCGTTGAGACTTCTAGTCGGATGGATTTAAGTTAATAAATAATAATAATAACACAGTGCAACATTTTTTTGCGTTGGCTTTGATGTATGATTTTTATGTATTTTGACGCTAGAAAAATTTATTCGAGTTTGAACGCATTTCACCTTAAGAGGCAACAGTGACGCCATTTTGCGCTAATATCTTTAAGTGGTAGTAAAAATCGATTCTGTGCATCATTTTGGTTCCGGAAATAGTCATATTCAATGGAAATCGGCCATTTTAGGCTGTTTTCCAAAAACCGGAAGTTGCCATCTTACAATTCAAAATGTTGTCTGAGGTCAGTGCATCATTACGATTTCATACCCATAGAGGGTGGTATTTGGTCACTTCCCGAGCCGGAAGTCGCCATCTTGGATTTCAAAATGGCAAAAATTTGGAGACATTTTCTGGCCTCTGGGCGTCATCCTGGTTGTCCGGAGAAACCAATATTAGAAACCGGAAGTTTCCATCTTAAATTTGAAAATGGCGTCTGGAGTCGAGATTTGGCTGCTGTGCATCGACCCGATCATTTTGGGCTGTTTTCCGGAATACCTGGTTGAAATATCTCCAATTCAATATGAGTACCTCCGGAACCAGAATGATGCACAGAAGCTAGAAAATGGATCACAGACACCATTTTGAATTCAAAGATGGCGACTTACGGTTTCTGGAAAACAGCCGAAAATGACCAAATACCACCCAATATGGATGTTTCTTTAACCAGAATGACGCTCAGAGGCCAGAAATTTTCTTCAAATGCCATTTTGAAATCTAAGATGGCGACTTACGGTTTCTGGAAAAAAGCCGAAAATGATCAAACAACACCCAATATGGGTGTTTCTTAAGCAAAATGCCATTTAGATATCCAATATGGCGACTTCCGGTTTCGGAAAAACCGCCGAATATTACTTAATATGGATATTTCCATAATTGAGATGATGCATATAGACCGTTCCGATAATTCTAAATACACTTACGATCAACCGTCATTTCAAATAATGTGCAGTATTCAACCAAACGTTGGCTGCGTCCTGTTGTTTACATCCAAAAGAAACAGATGCTGTCATTTTTTCTAACATTTAATGCGAAATTTTGAAAATGCGTGGCCTTTCATCCGAGCAAAGAAAGCGAATTGTGCACAAATGGGGCACCGTGAGTGGTCTTTTTATAAGAAAATTAGCCAGAGAAGAAGGTATAAGTGTCGGAGCAGTTCAAACCGCATTGCGGAAGTATTGTGAAGAGTGCACATTTACTGATGCCCCAAGACGGGGTAGAAAACCCGGGCCTGCTGATCCCACAATGGACAAAAAGGTTAAGGAATACTACAAGCGGCATCCTTCAGTATCAGTACGAGATGTGACGAGAAAGCTTGGAACCTCGGCGAGTAACGTTATGCGTGCCAAAGGAAGAATGGGTCTGACCCGTCGGAAGCAGAAGCAGCCAAAACGAAATCCAAAACAAGCTGAATCTGTGAAACCGAGAGCTCGGAAGCTTTATGACAAACTTCTGACCAAAAAAATGGGGTGTGTTATCATGGATGACGAAACCTACATAAAACTGGACTATAATACTCTGCCAGGACCGCAATTTTATACATCACCGAAGGGAAAGGATGTCCCTGGACCAGTGAAAGCCATTTACACCGAAAAATTCGGCAAGAAGGTAATGGTTTGGCAGGCCATTTGTGAATGTGGGAAAATATCTCGTCCATTCATTACGAATGACACAATGAATGGTAAAATTTACGTGAAAGAGTGTTTGCAGAAAAGGTTGTTACCCATGGTTAAGCAGCATAACAATCCTCCAATCTTTTGGCCCGATCTTGCTTCCTGCCATTACTCTAAGGATGCACTAGGGTGGTATAAAACAAATAATGTCACATGTGTCCCAAAGGAGATGAATCCTCCAAACTGCCCTGAAATTCGCCATATTGAAACTTTTTGGGCTTTGACCAAGGCAAAGCTGAGGAAAAATGTCAAACCAGCGGACAATGTTTAAAAATTTAAAAAAGATTGGCTTAAAGTGGTAAAAATGGTCGGAGAACACACTGTGCCAAAGCTTATGAGTAGTGTTAAGAGAAAAGTTAGAGAACTCGCGTATCCTACGAAAAATAATCCCAACTTGAATTGAAACTGGAAAGAAAACACTTATTATCTATATTTCAGAATAAAATGACCCGAAAAATCCTGTATTTTTTGTTTTATTCAAGAAAGAAGATGTATTTATAATTTTCGGAACAGTCTATAGAAGCCAAGCATTGACCCTGGACACTATTTTGAATTCAAAGTTGACCACTTTCAGTTTCTGGAAAACAACAAAATTACTATATTCCACTCAATATTTCCGAAATCAGATTGATGCCAGAAAAACAACTGAAAATGATCGAAAACCTCTCAATATGGATATTTTCAGAATAGAGGTGATGTAGAGAAGCCAAAAGTCGAGGATGCAGTCACTCCGATAAAATCAATCATTTCAAACGATTTGCCTTTTGATTTTGATCATATCCTATGGCCGATTCGTCGTTTAAAATTATTAAATTAAAGACAAAAATGGGCGAGACGAAGTTTGCCGGATCAGCTAGTTTGTTATAAAATTTTTAATTTACAAGCAAACCGAGTCTCTAATTTGTTTAATTTTTTTTTTTCAAGATGTAATGAAATAAAATTATTGAAATAAGTCTATTAGTAATCTTAATCGAGAATTGTTCCGCCGAATTAATTTTACACATACACCGGAACATTCCCGTCACTTATTATTCGATAAATTCCGAATATTAAGTAGCTGTTTCCAAACGCTAGAAAGATTGCCTGAGTTGTTGGCAATTTTTCAAGCACGACACTCAACTCTAGCATTCTGTTTTCGTTTTCGCGACCACTTGTGCATCAGTGCACTTAACGTGGTCATCACTGTATTAGACACTCGTGAAGTGCGAGCTCGACAACGTTTTGCAATCACACATATTTTATGTGGACCACTTTGTCATACGGACTGAGCTATATAGGATAGTGCTCGGGGTTCCTGTTCTCGGGAGAAAAATATTCGCTCCGTGTTCGTGAATTGCAAAAAGATGACGCATTTCATCGCAATGTTTCTTCCTCATCCAATCATCTAATTTCACCGACCAGCTCGGGTTATTTGTTTCACACCGCTCAAATTGATTCTATTAAGGACATATTTCGCTTGTGTCAGTACACGGTGTGTGTATGTGCTCTCGTCTCCGCAGCCCGGAGCTTTTCTCCGGAGCGGTACATTGCTGACGGTGTCCTTTAAACGTGGGAACTCCTTCTCCGTTATTTTGCGCTTGGCTTCTGACGCAGCCGTGTGGTTCTCTTGATACCATCGACCGGGTCGGTAGATGGGCTACTTGTCGCTCGGAGGAACTCATTCTCCCAGCAGTTTCCGGCTGCTTGTCGGTTTCCTCCGTCGAATTCACTAGCTATGCGCTATTTCGCGAAGGAAATTGATTTCAGTCTTCACTGTGAGACGGAACCGATTCGAGCACGGTAACGAACGGCGCGAACCTCTCAGATCAAGCAAAAATCAACCACTGCTGCTGCAGCTGCTGCAAATAAAAATGCTGCAACTGGCAGACATCTAGGCAGCTGAAGAGGATTAAGATGGAAAAAAAAACTGTCCTCTATTTTGATTTGAAACCGGTGCTTGTATAAGTGTGTTTGTGATGAGCTTAAAGAAAACTGTTGATTGCTTTCCAGCTTTGGCCGTTTTTTGGTGAAATCAGAACCAGCAATCGGGTTGTTAGAGGGAATTGGTAATTGTTGATGCAAGTCGTGAAGATCATGTGCTGCCCCCTGGACTCTCAACTCAAGTCAGCAAAATTAATTCGTGTCGTCCAATACTGCTGTGGTTGGATTTTTTCTTAGTGTGAATTTAAGTTTGAAATTATGCACATTGATCAAGCTTTTCTTTGCGTGTTCCGACACCGTAGCTTCGGTGCTTGAGCATATTGGGCAGGTTGTTAACAAAAATAGCGCAATAAATTGTGCAGATTATCATTAATTTATTATGTGCTTTCTCTCTCTTTCGGTTACAGGTGATACTTTGAACTGCTACTGAGAGCAGCGTGGTTCAACCGACATCAATTTCGCAAATGGATAGCAGCAAGAAGAAAGCTCGTTCTAAGAATGAAAATAAAATGAATGAAATCTAAGAATAATGTTTAACACTGAAGTTCGGAAGTGTAGTGGAAGTGTGTCAACAGCGTCACAACGATGATTAATTATGCAACAAACTACGGCGATCGAATCGATGTAACGCGTCAGTCTACGGTTCGTCATGCCAGGTGGCAGCGGTAATAGCGGCGACATTAGCATCTGACATGACCTAAATCCGGTGTGGCGCCCTCCACCTGCGCATTCGGGTTCCCTCTGTTTCCTGTTTGAATGCCTGTTGTTTTGTGATTCGGAGCCAGCCGCGAATAACAGTGAATCTAAGTCTGTAAATTTATAAGCTATCGTTTAAAATCCCATGCAATTATAGTAGCAACAGCAGCAACATACATTTAAATCGAAATGTTCTTAGCTTATGCAACTCTGTATATACGTGCGCCCAGTGTACAGCTTTCGTGTAAATAGTATTGTGTGCATCAATCTGTCCTATCGCTGTTTCACGAACGTTTTAGAGTACAGATAAAGTGTTTACAATTTTCACCAGAGCAAATCTTGTTAGGTAGTACATGTTGCAAATCGAGATATAAAATCCAAAAGTATTTCCAGCAGTTTTCTCCCCAAAGTTAATCATGAATCGTTAAAACTAGTATAGAGAGTTAAATTTGCCAGTTAAGCCAAATTAGTCCCACAACAGAAAGGGGAAATAATAGCCGTTAAATACCGTAATAATATCGCGAAAAAAAACTCATCAATCTAGAAACAAGTGTTAAAGTTAGTTAAGAGTTCACAACAGTAATAAACCAAAATATGAAGAAATAGTTTAGCCACTGAAGAAATAGCGAAGATTCCTGAAAGTAGTGAATAATTGCTTCAAACCATACACCCAAGTTATTCTGCCCTATAGTCCCTGTGCATGTAAGCGTAAGCGTGCATGTGCTTGTGTATGTCTGTACAAAATATGCATAACGAGTGCTTCTCATCATGCAAAAGCAGCATTTCGAAGCAATTCCAAACTACCGCATAATGGTCGCCGTAGCAGTGCTTGTGTAGTGAAAATAACGAGAGAAAAAAAGGAAAGTTGGTCTACAAACAGAAGGCGAAAATAGGTATATAGTGGAAGCCGACCGTAATTGTAGCTATTAGCTGGAAACAATATAAAATAATATCAGCCGCAACTTTGGCTCGCTGATTGTTGGAGTAGTGAAAGTTCCATCCGAAGTAAATTGTCTACCTTCTAAGAAATAGAGATTGTTTCCCTTTCGCTTACTCTCTGGATATTGGAAAAAACGGGCGGCGAAAATGGAGAAAATTCAGTCAGTCTTAGGCGTTTGCCAATCGTCTGATGTGGAATATGGCTACGAAACAACGAGTAATTAAGCGAAGACGTCCTACTGATTGAGTGTAACAAATTTATCAAAAATTGTGCAATGTTCTACGATAATTACTCATCCTGTGGAAGTTCATAGTACTATTCGTGTTTATCTCAATCAATCCATATCGTTAGCTTCCATTAGATGGTGGCTTTGAAACTGTTCAACCAAACGAGACACACACACAGTGAATGTGAAGTGCTTGACCGAGAATAATTGAGCAATGCTTACATGAGTGTCCAATACGATCGAGAACAGCAACCAGCATTCCAACAAGCGAAACAATGACGGATGCAACGACGCCTAGCGACGGGCAAGGTGAGTGATTTTTACTGTAAAAATGTTCAGAGAAGTAGTCTTCATGAGGTGTAGGGTCACCGAGTGTCCCCATAATGGAAGCGCACGGTATACTGTGTAAATTATTGAGCTGAACTACACACCGGTAATTCTACTGATGTTTTGTGCTTCGTAGTAAAGGTTGTATTTTCGCCTTCAAATAATGTCCTCAATATAGAAAACAAAGACGTAGCCCTATGTTGGAATGGAACAATAAATTAAAAGCAAGTAGCTTACTTTCAAAGCTACATACTTTTCCAACATGCAATATGTTTTGTTCCTTCCTCAACACTGTTCCTTCCTGCACACTGTTTCCAAAGCTGCAAAAGTGTGATCGGAATTATTTTGACAAGAAGAAAATGATTTCAGAGCCGAAGTGTCTTCAGTAAAGTTATCCGAGGCCGACAAAAGAAGAAAAAAATGCGGTTCTAAAGCACAAACTGGAAAAAAAATATTATAGCTATTGAACCATTCCTGTAAATTCCTCCTAGTCATTTCAAAAATGCTTCAAAAGCTCCCACCCACTTCAACATGAACGTTTACTGTGCCACGCCGTGTCAGAATCGGTATATTATGCAACTTCAAAGCATCTCGGAATTTTTTTCACCAAAAGTTAGTTAAGGGTCTTAGTTTCAAATGAAAGTGGTTTTAAATATTCTATCGGGGAAAACTTGAATAAAATGAGTTTGATTTTTTTTCAATTTTTCCATCATTTTTGCCCGTGTATGGAGACACTAGATACATTGTAACATATGGTATGGTAACGATATAAACAATGTTTGTTTGAGTTTTTGTGTGTGACAGAGAGAAAGAGAGAGAGAGAGAGAGCGAGAGAGAGAGAGAGAGAGAGGGAGGGAGGGAGGTAAGGGGAGGGGGAAGTACCTTGTAGGCCTTATTACCCTAAGCAACTGTGAATTTTTCTAGAGATAGAGAAAAATGACTGAGATAGAGAAAACAACACTTTCAGAAAGTGTCTGAGCTTTTATAGAAAAATATCGACGAAATTGAATTTGAGATCTTACACTGAAAAAAAAATCATTCTAAAATCAAAAAGTAATTTCGAAAAAAAACCTAGATGACCGATGTTTTCAGAATAGGGTTTTAGATATACAATTTAGTTGCCCAAAACTTTCGTAACAAACCAAAGTGGTCACTCTTAAGGAAAAAAAGTTTTTCTTACGAAAACAATAATTGATTATATCTTAAACTTTTCCGTGTACGGATAAGTTTTCCTCTCAAATTAGTAAAGCTTATCATCGATTGATCATATATCGATTTGTTTCGAATGGCCTTAGAAACCTGATAATGTTGAGAACTCTCAACCAGCATCAAAAGGTCTTGTTACTATGTACTCTCGTTACATTTATGCACTTTTCCACGTCCTGCTTGGAGTCAAACAATCTTTGCAAGTTTTGGCAAACGAGTGTTTTCTCTCTCTCTCACACACACACACATACAAACATGCACACACATACACACACGCACACATACACACTCACACATTGTTTATATCGTAAAATGGTCAAAACATTGAAAAAAAAATAAATCTTATTTTATTCGAGTTTTCCCTGACAGAATTTTTAAATCGGTGGAGACGCTACGTTAACCATAACCAACAGCGTTCTAGGAAACAAGTTTATGGGGATATTTGGATCTTGGGCTCAATAGTATTTTATTTTACTCTAATAACATTTATTAGACACAATACATTTTCATGTTTTACGAAGCCAATTATTTCTAGTGTCTTACTTTATAAAATATCTTATAAACTAAGAGTGAATTTTTCATTCTCGTTGTCGACTTCGAGCTAAAATTGAGTCTAATTTTAAATTAACATGGTTGTCCAGTGATTTGTAGTTGGAAATTTGTTGTGATTTAGTAAAATAGCTCTAAATCAATTACTTTGACGTTATTTGCACAAAATAAAATCCGTACCAAAAATAGCAAATATTTGCTTCGTCTAATACCTGCTTAACGTTCGCGTTGGAGAGGGTAAGAGCTTTCGACGCGCTTTTGAAATGTTCAGAAGCATTAAAACTCACAGGAATGAATGAATACCTAGGTATAATATTTCAATTCTTTCCATTTTAAGCTTTAGGACCGCACCTGTGTTGGCCAGTGTTATTCTCCACGTTATAGATGACCAGTGAGAAACGAAATTGACTTTTTTTATTTTGAAATATGAAAGTCTAATTTGTTGGACAATGTTGTAGCAAATTTTGCAAGAAACAACTTTGTAGAAGACATCATACTTTTATCTACCTGTTTGAATGGACCTTTATGATGTTTCTTACAAGTCTGTTCAAAGCATAATTTTACCAGCGTGCCTAAGGTTTCTGTAGAACATGAGACAACTATGGTTGGAACGGCAGTGTAGATCACCCTATTTTTCCCCATGAAATAAATTGTTTGCAATTTAACTTTTCATAGTGGTTTGCCACAATTTTCAGCGTTCTCAAGTATTGTTTTCTATAACCTTTTTCTTTGAAGAAAGTTGATTTTGAATTCACATAGTTTTTGGTTATTGATAAGTTGACGCGTTTTAGTAACGGCTAGGGGCACCAAAATAAATGGGAATGGTTGAATAGCTATAATCCCTTATTTTTTCCGGTTTGAGCTTTTGGAATGCACATTTTTTTCTTTTTGTCGACCAGTGTAATGCATTGATTAAAACTAGTTACATTTAACTAAAAAAAAAAATCCGGGTCCGTAGAGTCTTCAGCAAAGTATTCATTCTCAATTTTATATAAGTTGGAATTTTTTAATCATCTATCAAAAAGCGAGAAACAAATATAATTTTTCTCATTTTTGCATATAAAAATCCATTTTGGGTGAAGTTGTAGTATATTTTATAAGAAACAACTTTGTCGAAGACAGAATACTTCTATCTGCCACTTTAAATTGACTTTTGCAGAGCTTTCTTCAATGCCTGCTAAAATGCTTTTTTTTCAAAAATACTTTGAATTGTAATTTTCTTAAAGTTTTCAGCGTTCTACATTGTTGATTACTATAATAGAATACACAAGTTCACTGAAGAAAGTTTATTGCTATCTCTTAAATTTCTTTAATAATTGAAGATTTTTATTGAAATAATGTACTAATTTACTAACCTTAGTGGCAGTTGTATATTTACCTTCATAGTATGTTCTCCAGCAAAGGCGTTAGAATGAAATTGAAAATTAGATTAATTTCCAGGTTACATGCTTTTGACGTAGAATTACGTCTTTCATCAACATATTTAGGGGTACAAATTAAAAAACCGAAAACATAGAGAGCGTCACGAAAATTGACCACTTGCAAATGTCCAAAACTCAGTCAGTTTCCAACCGATTTTCTCCATTCTTACAGCAATCGATTGGAAAATCCTCTATACACCCGCCCAAATGTAGAAAAGTGTAATTCGACAATAGTATAGCCTTGTTGAAACGCCGGTTTCGACCTCTGATTGGCCGCCTAATGCCTGTTTTCCCTTACACGGTCGACAGAACATTATACCTAGTTAGCCTACATATACAAGTTTAATCGTTCCACACTTTTTCCAAAACTGCAAAAACGTGATAGAAATTATTTTGACTCAAAATATTGATCTTCATTAACCCTCTAGTGCCCAGTGCCGCCTTTAGACGGGGTTCAGTAAAACCTCCAAAAAGCTTCAATAAGAACTTAAAAATGCTTATAAAGCTTCATAGTGATTTTTTGCAAGTCCGCCTAAAAAATAATTTGCGCGCTAGAGGTTTAAAATTGTTTCATTAATTATTCTCTATGTTACAAAAGTTACAATCTTGTGATTAATCCACTTAACAGTGAGAAACGAATTCTACTTTTCTCATTTTTGATAATAAAAATCCACTATATTCGATAAAGTTGCAGCACATTTTTTAAAGAAACTAGGAAATTTTGCACTTTTATCTATCTATTTGAATGGACTTTTGTAGAGTTTTCCATAGATTATCCCAAAAAATCAATTGTTTTCAATGCATCTTTTTATAGTGATTTTTTAAAATTCTTTATTGTTCCACAATATTGTTTGCTTTAACGAAACAAACATGTTCTTCTAACAAAGTTCGTTATAATCTCACATATTTATTTGTGTTATTAATTATTTTCCATTTTATATAAGTTGGAATTTTGTGATTATTCGACCTAAAAATGAGAAACTAATTTCATTTTCCTCATTTTTGCATATAAATATCCACTTTGCTGTGTTAAAATGTAGTATATAATATAAGAAACAACTTTGTCGAAGACAATATACTTCTATCCGCCACTTTAATTGAACTTTTGCAGAGTTTTCCTTAGTATGCCTCCTAAAATACTTTTTAATATAACTTTTTATTGTGATTTTCTAAAATTTTTTAATGTTCTACATAGTTGTTTACTATAATAAAATACACAAGCTCACTGAAGAAAGTTAATTTTTATCTTTATATTTGTTTAGTTATTGAAGATTTTTATTGAAATTATGTACTAATTTACTTACCCTCGTGGCAGTTGTATATTTGCCTTCGCAGAATGTTCTCTAGTATAGGAAGCAAAGGCGTAGTTCGACGTTAAAATTAAATTCAAATTAAATTAATTTCGAAGTTACATACTTTTGACGTAGAATTATGTCTTATGTCAACATATATAGGGGCACAAATCCAAAAACCGAAAACATCGAGAGCGTCACGAAAATTATCCACTTCTAAATGTTTAAAACTCGGTCAGTTTTCAACTGTTTTTTTTTATTCTTACAGCAATCGATTGGAAACTCATCTATGCACCCGCCCAAATGCAGAAAAGTGTAATTCGAAAAAGTCTAGTTTTGTTGAAACGTCAGTTTCGACCTCTGACTTGTCGCCTTATGCTTGTTTTCCCTAACACGGTCGACAGAATATTATACCTAGTTAACCAAGAAGCCACTATTTTTACTATAAAAAAGTCTGCTTCTGCTTAAACCAATTTGTTTACTAGTGGATGGCCACCAGCACGGTCCTAACTAAGTAGTAGCGGGTAACGGCAGCGGCAGAGGATACCAGCAGAGGGGACTGCAGCTAGGGTTCCAGCAGTGGCAACAACGGCAGCATCAGCCGTAGCTACATTGGCCGGTACTTTCTTCAGAGAAAATTGCCGTATTTTACTAACAAATGGGAGTGCTGGCAATTACAATCTGTCGGTCGTCAAATTTTCAGTGTGAAAGCAGTTTTCGACTGTGTGTCAGACAAATGCTTTATTCCTACTGTCAGAGATAGCACAGAGATGCTATTTTAGCATTATATCCGATATTAAATTCAACAACAATTTGTCTTTTTGAGGACGAGTTAAATACCTAATTGAAGAGTCAATATTTTCTCGTTCATTTATTACAAACAACAACAATATCGCACGCTAGTCTGGAGGGCTAATAGCGGTCTCGATCAACTAGATTAGTTGAGAGAATTCGATTGATATTGTTATTGACATATTTTGCATGTTGTAGGATAAGTACAACGATACACCGCACCCCAGTGCTGAGTCGAGAAAATTTCCAGCTCGAAAAGATCCTCGACCTGATCGGGAATTGAACCCAACATCACAACCGTGTGTGGCAGAGCTTGCCGAAAGACATCGCTAACCACAGAACCACGGGGACCACTCATACATTACACTTCATTCAAATTGATAGGACGCCCTGACAAATTCGGTTGTAAACTCGACTTCATCTCCATGTCTCAGCACGAACTGATCATTCTTTTCCTTCAGCAATCGCTCGCAAATTTCGATTGATCTGATTGGTTACCTGAGGCGACATTCATAAATTACGTAACTCAAAAAACCCAACTTTTTGGACCCCAACCTCCATATGAAACGTGACGTAACGCCAACACATACCCCCCATAATAATTACGTAACGCAATTAAAGGATTTGCTAGATGAAAATGCTCGTTATTGGAGACCTGAACTCATCTCCCCCCTCCCCTGTGTAACAGATCTTAACGCTCAAGGATACCCTCCTTCTACCTATGAATGTTACGTAATTTATGGAGGCCACCTAATGCTAGCTTTTTCCAACACGGTCGACAATATTATATTTAGTTAACCGGTAAAGCACTCTTGGGTTATATAAAAGCCTGTTTCTGCTCAAACCAAACATTTTACTAATGGAGGACGGAAAAAACGGTCCAAACTAAGTAGCAGCTGGCTATTGCAAGAGGAGACTGAGAACTGGATCGACTAGCAGCAAACAGAGCTGCAGCAGGTGGCGATTTCGAACATCTCGCTGCAATTTATAGCTGATGGACCAACAAACTAAACATCACCTTTCACAGCGCTAGATGTTGGATCTGCCTTCTGTGTGGGAAGCACCGTCGACATTTAGACATGTTCCCAGTATTGTGGAAACTAAACCCAACCGTCCTTTAAAAGACGACCACGTGTTTTTCAATTGAAGTACTAAAAGGAGTTTTCCACATCTGAGTACTACAGTAATAGTGAGTTTTCTATTAAGAAACGGAGTGCTATTTACTTCTAGAAACTGTAAGCTTCTTAGTAGAAAAATATTGCACCGTGATAGGCTCGCAGTGACTTTACAAAAAAAAAAAAAAAAAAATAACGAACCAACTATTGCAAAATTGGCATATCGTCGATTTTGTTCAAAAAGTTCACGGCTCATAATTCATCGTTTACGAGAAAAACGGGTTTGAAGATTTAAAACTTCCTATTCTCTTTAGACCTGCTATAATATGAAATCTTTTAAAAACACGTAAAAGATGGATCAAGTGTCATTCAATAAGTAGATTATCACTAACCGCAATATTTTGGCGCGCGGCGGAAAAATTTCACTTATTGCACGTACAATCAAAAGATTTTGGGACGCTAGAAAATTAATTTCTCTACGTTGCAGATTGTCATTTGCATGACGTGTGGCACGATTCTCGTTCGGTTGTTATCTCGGTAGCATTTTTTATAATTTTCAAAACTTTATCAGCTACTAAATTGTCCTTAATAGCTAGCAAATAGACAAGAGAATATAACAACTGTTTATTTGTTTGTTTATTTCTAAGTGCATCATCTGACATAAAGTCTTAATAAAAAAAGGATAATCATTAAAAGTAACTAGAGTTAGTAAATCTACGTTTAAAAATATGACGAGGCACACCAAATTCAAACAGATGCTCGACACTCGTGAATGTTCTCACACAAAAAGAAACAGGTTCATAATAACCATAGTTCGTGCGATGGAATTTGTTCAAAAGCATCGAAGAGGGCCTCAGCATACGTTGAGATGCACGGAAATTCATCAATGACAGCAACTTCGGGGAATCCAGTTCAGCGTTCAGTATCTTGGCAATGCATACAGCCTGTTGTACTTTGCGGCGGCGCTCTAGAGTGTCAAGTCCAAGCAGGCCGCAACGATCCGGGTAGAATGGCAGATTCGTAGGATCACGCCAAGGTAGTTCTTTCAGGGCCAATCGGATGAAACATCGCTCGAGGCGCAGGTTCCATGAAAGCTGGTGTGGACTCCAAACCACACTTACGTTTTCTAGTAGGGGTCGTACAAGTGAGAAGTATAAAGCTTTCAGACAATGGGGATCCTTGCCAATTGCCGAATTGCTTTCGAAACAATTGCAGCACGGTGTCTATCGAAAGTCAGTTTTCTGTCAAGAATAACTCCAAGGTCGTTGACGTAATCTACTCTGCGCAGCACTTCTCCGTCGACAGCATAATCAAAAAGTATTGGCCGTTCAATGCGGTGAAAGGTTATCACTTCACATTTTGCAGTACTTAGAATTAGAGAGTTTAGTTTACACCACGTCACAAAGGTATTTAAAAGTGATTGTAGACGATAACAATCCTCGATGGTGCGAATTGTCAAGTAAATTTTTAAATCATCGACGTAGACTAATCTGCAACCAATCCCAAGTGCATCAGCAACGAACGAACGAAAATAATGAAAAGAAGCGGTCCTAGGTTACTACCCTGTGGTACCCCTGATTCAAGCTTACCTTGCAAAATTCTATTGCACAGGAATGATTCAAGCCATTTAACGAACCGTGATGAAGCACTAAGACGGGAAATTTTGTTCAGCAGTATTCGATGATCAATTCGGTCGAAGGCAGCTTTGAGGTTCGTGTAAATAACGTCAACCTGTACGTTTCGTTCGAGTTCAGAAATGCAATTCAACGTGAAATCCATCAGATTTCCATCAGATTTGTTGTTACAGATCGTCCAGGAACAAAACCATGATGGTTCGAAGAAATGTAGTTGCGTGTGCAATTCAATACAATAGAGCTTACAATGATCTCGAACAATTTAGACGCAGCTGACAGATTAGTTATTCCACGATAGTTTTTGACATTTCGTCGATCACTACTTTTACAATACGCACGAGTGGCAGAAAATTTTATTAAACACTTCACAATCAAATGAGTTCACGATGTACTTACCACGATTTCTTTTCACTTTTCTTTCAACAGAGTCGACATAAGAACATATCGATCGTATTCCCAAATCTTCTGCAAGAAATACATTGACATAAGACAGGCTGTCGTAATTCTACGTTAACCTTACGGTCGTGTCTTATAAAAAAACCTCTTCAACTATTTTTTCAACACATAATATATTTTGTTCCTTTCCCTACATTGGAAAGTGTCTGTTGAAATTAAAGCCACCATCGAAATGAATTTAGTTTTAAATTCAACCAGGTTCACATTCGAATATCCAACCTATTTGTTCGACTTCAGCAACAAGATCCAACTTCAAAATCGGTTGTAACCGTGGTGTCCATTTTGGTTTTGTGGTTTCATTTGTTCACTTCACTTGTTGTCGCTTTCGAGATGGGTCTTACGCAAGAGGGAATGATTAAAATAATAGTGTTGATGGCCTTAATGCTTGAGTTTCGTGGGGCCCTTTCTTTTTACATCCTGCTTCCAGCAATTAGTGGCAAAGTTAACCTTTTGTTTTCGGTTGTGATTTTATCAGTGACGGAAAAGAATACTTTTAAATTCATATTTATTACTAAGCACGACCATTATTTAGAGTACCCTTTTTTGGATTTTTATTCTATAGAGAGAATTCACGAAAATTAGAATTGTATGGAAAAAGAAAAAAAATCCAAAAAGTTTTACTAGCAGTCGATATTTTCCAAAGCAGACATCAGCTGGGATACAAACAAAAATGTAGAATAGTGCTAACCACAAATTGCTCTGCAGCCGATGTTTTTTTTAGAATGGCGTTTTTGATGTTTCTCGTTCGTGCTAGAAATGGATAAAAAAGTCTATTTCCATTAACCACAAACTTACTTAACTGTATTTTAGTACCGATTCTAAACAAAATTGTAATCCACAAGCTTCTCCACCAAGTGAGTGTAACATTGTGAGTTCGTAATAACATTCGGAATGTAGTTGCTCCGCAATACGGTCAGTGCTGCCATAAAAAGTCGGGAACATAATTTTACGGTATAGCACCCATATGGTCACCGGTCCCATAAGCGCCCGTTAAGGGCGACAAATGAAATCGATTCAGCGAATGTATGGCGAATTGTACGGCCATATTGCGCTAACCGTTGGCAGGCTGGTTGCTTGGCCAATGCTCCCCGGGTCTGACGATGACCTTTCGGATCACATAGCTGTCGTGTTTGAGCCGAAATGAAAATAAATTGTTCGAACGAAAGGAAATCTTGATACCCCGTGAGCGAGGGCACGCAATCGGGCCGTTTGTATATGGCGCTGGCCAGTTCTGTTTCAGTTTTTTTTTTCAGCAGCCCGCTGATGGGAAATGGTACTCACCTGCTATATGGTGCTTATGTTGTCGTGTCGCCTCGAAGCTTTTTCAGGAGGTGCGACGAAAAACATCGTTGCGACACGCTAGCTGGAAAACCAGAGTGTTGGTGGGTCTGGGTGGAAAAGCTGAACATGTAAATCAAAAGTTTATACACTTCGGTTAGGGCAATTGAAGAACTGAAAACAATTCCAGCGAACTCGAACGATAACATAATAAAAAATTTTTTAGTGCCGAAATAAGTTTTAGGTTCGCTGCTGTTAGCACTTTGCACAAAGCCAGACAAATTTAGATAGAACGGTTTTCTCTCTGCCGTCGTTATTCGCGATGTTGGGCTTTCCACATATCAACGTGACAAACGATGGAAATTTTCCGCTAATGACCCTGTAATTTACCGAAATGAAAAATTCGAATTGTTCATGGTACGGCTGAGTAACGACTTTTTTTTCAATTGAGTTCAATAACTGATGTGTTGTGATAGCACCGAAATCTGGCCAGCTGCCCAAGCTAGTGGAAATTCCATTTGCTCTGAATGTCGTCAACGTAGTTTGCCGGAAATTTATGGCTATCCGGGCAAGTTATGTGGAGTAATGTTCACGCTTTGTATGCAGTCACTTTATCTCACCACGCAGGTTATGCGCTTTATCACAACTTCGGGTTCGGCACTAACTGCCATAGCTCGAGTGTACCAGAGAATTTTTTTTCCATCCAAGCTGGAGTGTCAGAGCGGATTGAATGGTGGGTGAAGTGAAATAAACGACCGGGGCGAGAGCGAGAAAAAAGCTTAACGGGAATATTCATCTACCTACCGCTATAGTGGTGTTTTCCACATATATGATGTTGTTGAAAGTAACGATAGCGTAGCAGTACAGCATATTCGACCACCCGTGTGTTGCTCACATTTAATCAGCCTATGATAAAATTGTACAAAGAACCGTTTAGATAAAGTCTGGGTGTAGCAAATCATTCTTAGTGTACAGTTCACCTTTTTGGTGAACAATAACGCAGTGGTGGAATGGGCTCTAGTTTAATAGGAAAAAAGTAAACGTTACTGCGACGGTCGTTGATCTAGATTAGCCGAGATTGGTGGAGCGATCTTTGTTATATAAAATCATTTACCTACGATGTGAGTCTTCTGCAGTGTCTGGGCATTCGGTTACGAGAAGACAACGTATATGAAACAGTATCAAATATCCAATTTGCAGTAAATTTGAGAAAAACTTGTTCAAATTTTCATAGGCCTGCTTTTCTACTAATCTTGCCATCGTGTAACTCGCACGAGCTTAAGTGGAGTCTATGAGTTTCTTTCACAAACTATTCCCGAGAGTTTGAGAAGAATGTGGTGTAGTGTTTTCTAATCACCACTTTTTTAGTTTATGGGATATTATAATTCTATTATATTTGAAGAATTTTCAACTGATTTAAACTTTCAATCGGATGGCTTAAGTCCAACCAAAGTCAAAACAAAACCAGATTTCACTCTAGAGTAAGGATGGTCGAAATCCTACCAGAGAATTCTCGTGAGAAAATGCTATTGGTTTTAGATCGCGCATACAATGTACATATTGTCTTTTGAAAAGAGTACTGATGTGACAAATGGAATCATTGAAAAAATACACCGAGAACTGTATGCAAGTTTGTGGCTGCTTGTATATACACAAAGTGGGGAACTGCTTCATTATTCATCTCAGCCCATATATTCATCTCATACAATATGAAAACACAATTGAAAATAGGAAAAAACGCATATTTTCTAACTAAACCAATCTGCTAATCCATGAAATGGATTCTTCTTAGTTTACTTTAGCTTTCCCATAAAGAAGAATCCTCAAAAAATAACTTAAAAGCTCAGAATTTGATATTATAGTCGAGCATCTGCACTCGAAAACTCATTTAATTCAATCACCCACTTCAGAAAACAAAATCCGCGCATTGTTCTATACGGCTACAACGGGACTCGTTCAGCAGCCAACCAAAGTTTTTTCATCACTAGCGGACCACTTTTTTATTTTAATCACTAAACAAAATCACTCACTACACTAAGAATACTTTATTCTTTAAAATTTTCACCTCAAATTTCCAAAAACAAGCCTTAATAAGCAGAAATATATGAGATGAATTTCTACAACTCCTAAATTTCAACTGTATGTATTTTCATCTGTTTTCACTGCGTTGAAGAAAATCAAATCAAATTTCTGTTAATGCGAAAAATCATATTGAAAATGTTACATTATTCCGACATAATTGACATAAATCGACAGCACTGCAGTGGATACCTAGGTTATCAGTTTTGCATGTAAACAACTACGGCGGATATCTAGGTAGCCTACTACGACGGGCTGCGGCTATGTTCATTCATGATAACAAGACTCATTCATGATTAACAGTGTGATGAATATGGGGGGCGTAGTGAGATGAATAATTGAGCAGTGATTCAAGTTTTGAGATGGAAATGGAAGCGTTGTGAAAATTGGTTTGATTTACAAAATTCAGAAGAAATCTAGCTAAGTTTACTAAATATACAATGCTGAACGATACCAGAAGAGCACTTAAGCGTATTTTGTTTATTTGTTCAATGATTTCATGACAATTTGTTGTTTAATCCGTGCATTTTTCGTGAATATCGGCTTAATGAGATGAATAATGGAGCAGTTCCCCTATATTTAAAGTACAAGGTATTATATTCGCTACAAGGTTTTTGTAATGGTAAAAACAAGACAAAAGCAAAAAAATAGTTATGCAGTTAAGAATGATATATATGGATTTTAAGCAAGTCTGATTGAAAAGTCATCCAAATGCAGTTTTTTTGCTCAAGTTGTCCCATGTAGGTTATAAACAACTCTTGTACGTTGATTCACTATACAAGTTCGTAGGAGAAATCAATTATTATTGGAAGATTTTTAAACAACTTGGTGCTGGTATGATTATTCTTCACATTTGAAACTAAATTTCCACATTTTAAACATACAATTCAAAAAAATAATTAAGAGGACATCCACATTCCACGTGGACAGCTTTTGGCATCTTTTGCCTATAGAAACGTCTATAAAAAGTTTCAGTCAAATCAGAAATGGTCGATTAAATTGGTTGCCCGTTTTTTTGTGGAATTGCTCACGGGTGATAAATTGTTCAAGTGCAATCAATCGCAATCTTCTATCGCTTTAATTATCGATTCATGATTTTTCTATCTTGTATACAGAGTTCTCTTCTTTAAGCGAATAGTGAGTCACTGGTTTATAGAGGTTGTTAGTTCAATTTCTGAGAGGGGAAAACATAAAAAATAGCTGTGATGACGAACCTCGCTGTGGATGGTTACATCAGAAGATAGTTCCATTAACTGGCAAAGTTAAACCACCGGTTTTCTGGAATTCGCGTGATATAATTACTTTCTGTTCTTGAATTATAGCACGATTTTAGTTGACAAGCAAAGATATTTCTATAGAATTAAGCTGCAGACTACGAGGATTAGCTTTCAACATCATCTTTTGGGGATACAATACTCAAATTGCTGAGTACTTTCAAACCCACAAAGTATGAAAGAAATAAGTACAGTTTGGCGGATTGGTTTGAAAATTTATATTGTGTACCTACTACTGAACGGATTTTAATCGAAAGCTGAAGGTTGCCTAAAACTTTTGGTATAATTGGTGAATAGGGAGTTGAAAATCTATCATTTTCGTTTTAGTTTCGCAGCTTTGAACCAATCACTAGGATCCTTCAATAGCTGATAACAGGATGTACGTGCCATATAGCATTTTGATCTCATGCAATGTTACTTTCACTTCACTAAATATCTTTACGATTTCAAACCAGTTGAAAAAGCGGCGAATCAATCACAAATTCGCTTCTGTTCGTATATTTATTTTACATTGATGTTGCAAGTAACTCCGTCTTTTTCTTTCAAATTATGCCATTTTCTCCGTTTTGCAAGACGCTAAGAGATTATATTTCAAATGAAATACTAATATATGACACATGAATCTCATTTCGTGTTGATGACTGATGGTGCGTTGTATCGTGCTGCGGCTTGGAAGGAATAGGAGACAATAAAATTCTCCTAGTGTCGAATAGAAGAAGATACGAAGAGTGCAGCAACCTTAGTTTTAGTTTGCATTTTAATTTTTTATTTTTGAGAATAACTTTTTTTCCTTAAATATGCTCAAGTTGCGATGCATGAACGAAATGTAGCCAACAATGTTGTCTTTCACCAAAAAAATTTTTTAAAAAAAATTTTACTCCCAAAAAGTTTCAACCAATTCGGAGAGGGTGCTGCCAATCTTTGAGACGATTTGGGATGAAATCCGTCAAATGCAAAAATGAAGGTTTTTACATACAAATCTCCATACAAAATTGAAATGCAATGCGCCAAGCGGAAACAAATCAATCGACTTCCGGTAAGTTTAGGATTGTTTGCGGCCCCAAATGGAACCGAAAAAACTTGGTTCTGGAAAATCGATAACTTTGCCCCAGCCCATAGTAACCTTAGAAAAGACCGATTAATGAAATTCAAACGATATCTGCTCTGAAATAATATCATCCTTGATCTTGTATGATTGTTATTTGCAGAGGGATTTTAACTATAATATCATCTAGATGTTTATTTTAGACCTAGTTAGACCTAGTGGCTTTGATTTTTTTGGAACTGAACCGATGAAGCTCTTAACCACGCAACAAAATTACACCTTGTAGCACCTTGGGGTTCGGAAAGAAGACAATCAAATTCTTCTCCTGTCAGATGGAGACAAATGGCAAGTGCGCAGCACTCTCAACCGCGAAACAGCTTTTTACGCTGTTGCGTGTTGCATATTGCACGTGTCCGGCAGGGCGACAAAACTTTGTTCATGTCTGATGGAAGCAGTAAGCGGGCAGATGCACTACTCTAAGTTACGCAGGTGCGTTTAGTTTTCGAGATGTGCATACATTTGTTTTTCATTTGTATAAAACCCCTCTATTTCAGCAGGGGGAGGGGGATCGAACCATTAAGGATATATTTGTTACCCCTAAAAACATTCACATGCCTATTTTGGTTCCTTTTACTTGGTTAGTTCTCGAGACGTGCGAAATTTGTGTTTCATTTGTATGTGACCCCTCCCTTCCAGATGAAGGGGGGATGTCGAACCATTATGTACATATTTGTTACCCCTAATAACATTCACCTGCCAAATTTGGTTTAATTTGCTTGGTTAGTCCTCGAATTGTGCAAAAATTTGCTTTTCATTTGTATGGGACCCTTCCTTCCAGAAGAAGGAGAGGTACCAAACCACCATTGAAGTATTTATTGCCTTGAAAAACTTCTACATGCCAAATTTGGTTCCATTTACTTGATTAGTTCTCGAGATGTGCAGAAATTCGTGTTTCGTTTGTATGGGACCCCTCTCTAACAGAATAGAGAGGGGTCTCGAACTATCTTAGTAACCTTTCCCGGCCCCTTAAGCCCCTATATACAAAATTTCACGCCGATCGGTGCTGTAGTTTCCGAGCCTATATGGATCAGACAGACAGACAGATAGACAGAACTGCATTTTTATATATTCAGATTTTACACCTGTACAGACCAGCTGCACATTACTGTATAATTCAAGGCACCATTGTCGAAGTAAACACAGTTACTGACGAGAATTTGCGAGGCGCCTATTATCATACATATACTCTGCTAGATCATAACTTAACGAGTGCCAAAGTTGAATAAGTTCCATGAGTGCTCGGAACCAACAAAAGCACGTTACTGATAATTAGACGTTACAGATACAACTGTTTGCTGTAAAATGAAAAAGACTAGAAATATTCGTTATCATTCACTATTTTACTGAAAAAAAAAGTTCCAAAGCAAAATTTATATTAAAAATTATTCTGCGAAAGAAGGTTAATGAGTTATGATTTCAAACTATTACTTAGAAAAACATCACAAAATTTTCAAACGCACAATTTCACGGAGCGGTAATCAAATCAGGAACCATACTTAAATGACGTAGCATTTATGGGGGGAGGGGGGATATCATCATTTTGTGACAAGCTGTGACATCGGGGGAGGGGGGGGGGTTGTAGTAAAATCGACGTAGCATTTTTTTTTAAAGACTGATTTTTTTGCAGGAAAAATGTAATCTAAAAATACACTAAAACATTGTACAAAGTATTGCAGCGAGATCTGTCGAAATGTTTTTATCTGTGGCATTCTGAAATTTCCTAAAAGCTCTACTACATAAACAATCACTTGGATTTCCAAACACACAATCTGTTTTGAATACCAAAAGGCGTTGCTTTTTTGGGCTTTTAATAGTGAAAATAACAAGATACTCGTTTCATTTCTGGAATAGTTTATGTGTTTTCTACAGACATGGATCATTTGACTGGGACACGGTTATATGGAAATAAAGCGATGGTGTTATTTTTTCGCTCCCATGCACTTTTCGTTCTCCTTATGGGTCCTATAACAACTGTGTAACTTTTCAGATCGATCGGTGAAACTCCCGATTTGCGCCCGATTTTTAAAGCTTCCATACGATTTTATACGGGAAAAACCACTTTTTCAAAACTTTTTATATAGAGATGTCCAGTTGGCTCCTAAAAATATACCAATACATGAAATTTATAGGAAATTTTCCTGGGAAAACCTCTTCTGGAGACCGCAAGGCGCTACCTTGCTTGTATAAAAAAGATATTCACCCCAGACTGATTGAATATCTGGCGAACGGCTCACCATTGAATTTTACTAACAATACTGCTGCAGCATGCTGCTGTTGCAAATTCAACCATGTGATGAGAAATGATATCGCTTCAATTTATCTAGGAGGCTTCCCCGAAGATACTACTTAAACAAGTTTGCAATAGCAGCATGCTGTAGCAGTGTTGCTGGAACATTTTAATGGTGAGCCGTCCGTCAGACATTCAACCAGTTTGGAGTGAATAACTGTTTCTGCAAGCATCGTAGCGCCTTACGGTCTTCAGAAGAGTTTTCCCCAGGAAAATTTCCTACGGATATCATGTATTGATATTTTTTCGAAAGCGTACTTGACATCTCTAGAAAATAAGTATTGAAAAAGTGGATTTTCCCATATAAAATCGTATGGAAACCTTTTGAAATCGGGCGCAAATCGGGCGTTTCTCCGATCGAGCTGAAAAGTTACACAGTTGTTGTGGGACCCATAAGAAATACGAAAAGTGCATAGGAGCTAACATTTATTTTTTGTCCCACCCTAATGGATCATACTAAGTTGTTTAAACAACTTTAGTCCTTGTACCAAAACACAAGCCCTTCGAAGCATAAGATGCTGTCACGAGTCTATAAGTTGTGTATAAATTGAATTAGACACGGTTTTTTTTCAAGTATTTTTTGTATGTATGTTACTACAGTCAGGTTTTTATTACGTACCTCGTAAAAAAACCGTGTGATTCGAAAATCCACGTGAAAAAAAACGCGCTAATTTACAAATCTGCGTAAAAACCGCGTTATTCAAAAATCCGCGTAAAGTGAACGAGCAAGAAGGGCTTTGAAAAAACCCGATACGCTCTAGAACCAGTATTTAAAATTGTCCTCTTTGACGGTCATTCCGGATCTTCCGGAGGGCGGTGGGTATTTTTTGGATTAAATCTTCTACTAGATAAACACTTAAACGTTTCTGGTTCCAAACCCACGTTAATTCGAAAATTCGCGAAAAAGTTTTTAAATTAGCGCGGTATCGCGTAAAAAAAACCGCGTTAATTCAAAAATACGCGTAAAAATCCGCGTTAATAAAAAACGGCGCCTTCAATTGTGGCAGTTTGCCAAGACGCTCGTGTTATTTGAGCACATGAGAATGGTGTTTATTTTATTCTGCCAATCCTGAATTTCAGCGAAGAGCAAACGATCAAATCGGTAACCTTGAACACACCAATATATTCTTTGCTTTTGTTTTTTTTTGGTTTCATTTTATCATCTTGTTAGCTAATCTAAATTTATATTTGATTCACACAACTAGGTTTTCAAGTAAGTACTATAAGGGTCCAGAAAGAACAAGATATCGATATATAACACTGAAAGTCGCCCATCGATTCTCATAACTCGAAATTGGGACTACGAAGTCATAGAACGTTGGGGGAAGGGGACCAATTTCCACAGTCATTCCGACATATGTTTGTAATAAACTCATGGGAGAGAAAGTAAATTTACGACCAATCTTTTGTAGGCTTACTTGCACTGCACTTCTACACGCTACAATAATGGTAGAAAGCCGCCTAAGGTGGTTTGTATAGAATGGTAATGATTAATTATTTAAAACGCAGAACGCCATTTGCTGGAGTGAACTGTAAAAATTAAGTTGTTAACGGGTGGCGATGACCTACTGAAAATTACCGGTCATATTGTAAATATTTACAATGATTGACTAGTGAAGAGGCGTCTATGGACAAGTCGTTTGTAACATTTTTTTTAAATAAAATAAAAAAAGAATGTAATGAAATTTGAATACACGATAGTAACTGGATTTTTTTTACGGTTTAATTTTTTTCTATAAATAATTAAGTTTTACTCCAGTTTATTGTGACATGTAGGAGTAGTTTAGTCAACATTTCCCAAATCCGGCCACTTCCATTTTAGCAGTCAAACTTCGAGTCAATTATGCGGCATGCGAGAAGCAAACTGGCGCGAGAAAGGCGCTCGCACGATTTTTATTCTGATTGACTTTTCGTCATCGCCGAGGAGGTGTTCGCTGTTCGTTTGTTTCTAGCTCGACCCGACCGGGTAATTTGCTCTGAGCTTGCGGTTGTGAAAGACGGGGGCACCGTAAATGCCAGAAGGAGGGTTTATCAGATGGTAGCGGCAACATAATAACGCAAACTAGCGAAGTAGCGAAGGCTTAGTACACTCGGATGGCGTGTTACTCGCTTTTTGGGTGGTTCGATGCCCTTCCCCCCACTCTTTCGGTAAATCGTAAATATTTTATTCTGTGGTTTCATATCGTAGGCTTCGTATTCTGAAGCTTTGAAAACAAGCAGCCGGCAGCAGTTCTCTATGAATGCTGGCATGTTTCACAGTAATTATGACCAATGTTTGTCAGCGGCATATGGCACAGGTTTTACCAGAGCTTCACCTTAACGTTTTGGTGGGCTTTTGTTTGCAGAGTAAAATTTCCGCAGGCTCTGAAATGAAATCGGTATAGATTTAAAGGTGACGCGTAATCCTTTTCGGATACTTAAATCTCTGTCGATATGAACCGGTAATGGTATTGTATCGTTTTTGCTAAACCGCATCGGAAGCTTTTGCACGATACCACTTTTAACGGCGTCGATTAATGTTTAATCCCGGTTTTGTCGAACATGAGAATTTAAATTCATTTTATAATTAATTCATTGAACAAATTTCTAACCGTACATCCGCTTAGCGCTCATCATTTATGCATGGTGGAAAAGAGGACCCTTCCGGGATCTTCCTTAAGCTCTATTCTATTAACGATATTGTTTGCTTGAGGTTTCTCGGTTTTGTTGAAATGAAGTGGAGCACATGGAACAGCGACAGCAAGCGTAAAAGTTTTAAATTGAAATGTCGGAAATGTTTACATATTAGTTTGTCTTCGTCTTGGCGGTTCAGGGTGTGATGTAGACCTAGAGCGTTTCGGTTGTTCAAGCTCTCGTGAAGAAAAAAAAAAGTTGCTAGTATGCTAGTGGCAAGGAGTGGGAAATGTTGCTTGTATATGTTTTTTTACAAGAGAACCTTCGTATAGTTGTTCTTGTTAAAACGGTCCATTTAATTATCTGTGATTAAGTTAAATAATGGCAATTTTTTTTCGAAAAATAAAGATTTGTCCTGATACACTTGTGAAAATCCGTGGAAAAGGTTATCAGCAATTAGCAGCATTTTTTTCTATTTTCTGAATAGCCACCAGCCCTGGTTCGATGGGATAAAAAGTATAGTGAGAAATGTATGCGTATAGCAAACCTAAAATGTTTTTTAAATTACGTAACTAAACAGTACAAATATGACCACTTTTAGAAGAGGAAGCAAGAATCTCGAATGAACCCTAATTTTCAACTGCTCGCAGAACATCACTGGTTGCTGCCGTGTCTGTAAAGACGATAACGTTAATTGGTATCAAACAAACACTAAGCCTGTCAAAACATCCCTCTAACGGTGCAAAGCATTATTCAAACGTTAAGTAATCGTTTTGTATTTATGCATTATACACCCATAACGGTAAGTGCCAATACAATATTGGCAGCGGTTGTGCTAATCAAAAGCCATATTTTACCGAGTCCAATCAAGTCGAATCCCAAGCTACAAACCGGACGAGATGGAAGCATCTATACACACACAGGTGGCAACCTGATGTCGATAGAGCGGTAATTTGCGATTGGTTGAAAGATGCTCCATAAATAGCAAACACGGCACCGCAATATGTATGCTTAAAGGCCCAGATGAATTGGATGTGCCATTCATTTCGCTACAGCAGCATCATCGACAGTCATCGGCGATGATGGCAGGCAATTTTGCGATCGTTCAACACAATTCTCGTCGAAATATTATTGGCTGTCGTGTGTGTGTCAATAGGATAAACGCTGATGAAGTGGCTTTCGTGGTTATTAGCTTGATGTGATTTTTTTATTTGATTTTATTGACTTTTGGATAGCTCTTCTCGTGACAGCAACCCTCGAAAGCAAACCTCATGCTTTAGATGATTTTACAGTGTAGAAGCTGGCGAATTGTTAAATTTAAGCTTGAAACTAAAAATTTGACCGAGATTGGAGAAAGGCAGAAAATATCTCGTGATAACCAATCTTCCATTCAGTACGTGCCAGCTCGGTATATGTCCTAAGGATAAGTCCCTCAGTCTCATCCATAATACATAAAGGTGTACCGAACAGTCCGTATTTTCTAGAACTGAAAAGCATTAAAAAATCTTACAAAGCACGTAGTTAGTTTCTCAGGGAATTATTCATTGTTGTGGGCTGTGAAACAAATGAAAAGCTTAAAATTCTAAATGCGTGTGTTTTGCCAGGTCGTTAAAAATTCATTTAATTGCGAGCGAATGGCGATGGCGAATCGAAAAGTCGAACAGTACATACGGAGTTTCACCAGAAATATGCTGCGGGAGAAATCGACCCAGAAGGACATTAAATTTGGTGACCTCTTAGGAATGGCTGAGAGTCGTTAGTAAGTTGTGTTCTTTTTGTTTTTTTTTTATTTATTTTTTTTGGAAAAAGGTAATATTGGCGGATATCTAATTATTTTTTTATATACAGGTCGGACTCGAGTAACGGAAAATATTTCACTCCGGATAATCGAATCATAAAAAATATTTAAATTTGTATTTGTATTTGTATTTGCATATAATTCATCTAACCTAGGTTTACATGAATGATGGTCACAATAGTTTAAAATAATCTACACCTAACAAGTTGTTGCCAAAACTTATATGACGGCACACCAAACTCGTGAAGGTCTTCGACCTTAAGGAATGTACGAATGCAGGAGGCTAGAGGCTCGTTGTATCCAAACGTAGTGCGATGAAAGCGAGGTTGTAGCAAACCAGTGGATCGTAGGCTGCGTTGCGAAGCACGAAGGTTTAACAGTGACAAAAGTTTCGGGGAGTCAATTTCACCATTAATAATTTTAGCAACGAAAAGCGCTTGCTCAATTTTCCTCCGTCGATCAAGAGTGTCGAGTCCAAGCAGACGACAGCGATCAGGATAAGGAGGCAGGTTAATCGGGTCCCGCCAAGGCAAGTTTCTCAATGCAAAACGGATGAACCTCTTCTGCACACGTCCAATACGAATAGTCCATACCAGTTGATTAGGGCACCAAACCATGCTCGCGTATTCGAGTATGGGCCGTACCAATGAGCAATACAATGCTTTTAAGCAGTAAGGGTCGTTTAAATCACGAGCTATTTTGGAGATGAAGCCAAGCTGCCGTGTGGCTTTAGCAATGATGTTCGAGCGATGCAAATAAAAGAGAGTTTCGAGTCCAATAAAACTCCAAGGTCGTTAATGTGATCCACTCTATCAAGTTTCTGGTCGTTGATATGATAGTCGAAAACTATTGGATTCAGCTTGCGATGAAAAGTAATAACGCGGCATTTGGAGACACTGAGAAATAACCAATTTTTACGGCACCAGCCTACAAATAAGTCCAAGAGCTTTTGCAAACGGCAACAATCATCAACGGTACGTACTTCGAGGTATGATTTCAGGTCGTCAGCACATATCAGTTTTACACCAGCACCTAACAGCAAGGTCACATCATTAAAAAAAACCTAAATTAATCCACCTAGCGGTCAGACCCAGCCTTTCTCATTCAAACTTATTATTTATGAAAATAGATTTACAAGAACGCTTCAATCCAATAAATGTATATTCACTCTTAAGGTTCTAAAAAATTGATATTGTAATCTATACATATAAAAATGCAGTCCGGTCTGTCTGTCTGTCTGATCCATATAGGCTCGAAAACTACCGAACCGATCGGCGTGAAAATTTGTATGTATGGGTTTTTGGTGCCGATAAAGGTTCCTATGATAGTTTGAGACCCCTCCTTCTTCTGGAAGGGAGGGGTCCCATACAAATGAAACACAAATTTCTGCACATCTCGAAAACTTATCAACTAAATTGAACCAAATTTTGTAGGTAAATGTTTTTAGTGGTAAAAAATATGTTCATAATGTTTTGACACCCCTCCTTCTTTTGGAAGGGAGGACTTCCAAACAAATGAAACACAGAATTCTGCACATCCTGAGAACTAACCAACATAATGGTTTGACACCCCTCCCTTTTCTATGAGGGAGAGGTCCCATACAAATGAAACACAATTTTCGCACAGCTCTAGAACCAATCAAGAAAATACAACCAAATTTGGTATGAGAATGTTTTGAGAGGTGTTCGACGCCCCTCCCTCTTCTGGAAGCACATGTTTCTGCACAAATTTCTGCACATCTCGCGAACTAATCAACTAAATGGAACCATATTTGGTGATTGAAAGATTTCAGTGGTAACCAATATGTTCCATAATTGACCTCAGGCAACATTTTGGATTGTAAGATGGCAACATACGGTTTCTGGAAAACAGCCAAAAATGGCCGATTTCCACCCAATGTAATAATATCCGGATCTAGAATGATACACAGGAGCTCAAATCGACCACAGATACCATTTTGAATTCTAAGATGGCGACTTCCGGTTTCTGAAAAACAGCTGAAAATGACCAAATACCACCCAATATGAGTATCTCCGGAGCCAGAATGTTGCAAGAAGCTAAAAATTGACTTCAGACACCACTATGAATTGTAGGATGGCAACTTCTGGTTTCTGGAAAACAGCCAAAAATGGCCGATTTCCGCCTAACATGAGTATCTCCGGAACTAGAATGATACACAGCAGCTGAAATCGACCACAGAACCCATTTTGGATTCTAGGTTGGCGACTTCCGGTTCCTGGGAAACAGCCGAAAATGATCGAATAACACCCAATATGGGTGTTTCTTCAATCAGAATGACGCTCAGAGGCCAGAAATTATCTTAAATACCATTTTGAAATCCAAGGCGGGACTTCCGGTTTGTGAAAAACAGCCTAAAATAACCAATCAAGCACCATTTTGAATTGTTTAATGGCAACTTCTAGGGAACAGTCGAAAATAACCGAATAATACTCAATAAGGATATCGAGATGATGCATAAAAACCAAACATTGACCCTGGACACTATTTTGAATTTAAAGACGACCACTTCTAGTTTCTGGGAAACAACCGAAATAACTAAATACCTGTGTCAGATTGATGCCAGAAAATCTGCTGAAAATGACCGAATACCACCCAATATGAATATATTCAGAATTAAGGCGATGTACAGAAGCCAAAAGTCGAGGATGTTGTCATTTCGATAAAACCAGTCATTTCAAACGATTTGTTATTTGACTTTGATCATATCCTATGGCCGATTCGTCGTGCATTTGCAGACTTTAAACACATCGCAAGGAATCAACGAATTTGGAACGTTCAAATAGTACGATACCGCATTTAAATTATATTGAGGTCACAAATATCGATCAAAGCAGGTATCGTTTGAAATAGTCTTTGAATTTCTTTTCTTTCCATAACTTTTGAGCCCCATATCAAATTGTTATGAAATTTGTTATTTGTAAGTTTGAGAGATGACTCGTTCGTATGACACTAGTTATGTTCAAATAAGTCATGTAATTTTTGTGATAGTAGACTTTCGTTGTTTTATTAACAATTTAATAACGATTACTTAAGTTCGATTATAATCAAATGAAATGGGAACGTATAGAGCAGCCAAACTTTGAAACCACGTGGTCAATCATAATTCATCAGTTAATGCTTAACTAGTCCGCTCGTCTGATAATAATGTTGATTGTGTAGTTTCTGAGATAATGAAGTTTCGTGATTTTCACATTTCGGTACATTACAGACGAAGTTACAGTTCGATTACAGTAAAATTCAATAGGGTGTTATGAGGCAGCTAGACTTATCAATTGACATTAATTTTGTGGAAATCGGTTCAGCCATCTCTGAGCAAAGTGAGTGAGTCCAAGAAGTCTTCGGAACATGTTCCTTTTTAAAGCTGGATTTCACATTTTTAAACATAACAGTCAAAGTAATAGTCCGATTGCAAAACAAACCAATAGGGTCTTATAAGGCAACGAGACCTTCCATTTGACACTGATTTTATGAAAATCGGTCCAGCCATCTCTGAGAAACATGAGTGAGATTAAACTGTCTTTAGAACACGTTTTTTTTTCGTAACTTTTGAACCACAAGTACAATCTTTTTAAAATTCAAAAGTTAAGGGTTTTCAAGGTAGCCCGTTCATTTGAAACCAATTTTGTTCAAATCGGTTGTGTGGTTTTAGAGATAATGATGTTTCATGATTTTTACATTTTGATACATAACCTCTAAACTAAAGATTCGATTACAATAAAATTTAATAAGGTCTTATGGGACAACAAGACCTTTCATTTGCAATTAATTTCATGAAAATCGGTCCAGCCATCTCTGAGAAAAGTGAGTGAGAATAAAAATCTGCACATACACACATACACACACACACATACAGAAAATGCTCAGCTCGTCGAGCTGAGTCGAGTGATATATGCCATTCGGCCCTTTGGAGCACTTTTATATCTTCGGTTTTGCAAGTGATTGCTATACCATTCTAGGAGAAAGGCAACAATGTAAATAGTGGGGGGCCCATATTGCTTCCCTGTGGGACACCTGAGTTATTCGTAAATGAAGATGAATAGCAAGTTTCTAATTTTACGCGCAGTACTCTACCGCGTAGATAGGAGCTCAATCATGCAATAAATTTCTGAGAAGCACCGAGTCGCGAAATTTTCTCAAGTAATATACCATGATCAATTTTGTCAAACGCAGCTTTCAGGTCCGTGTAAATTGCATCAACTTGAGCTTTTCGTTCTATGTTGGAGATGTATGTCGATGTGAATTCAAAAATATTGGTGTTAACGGACCGGCCGGGCATATATCCATGCTGGTTAGTAGAAATGTAGTTTTTAACACGAGATATTACAAACGTACTCACGATTATTTCAAACAGTTTTGAAGCGGCCGAAAGGCTAGTTATTCCTCGATAGTTCCTCACGTTCCGACGATCTCCACTTTTAAATACCGGAAACATGAAGGATTGTTTCCAAACTTCGGGATATTGACCTTGTTCGAAAGATTTGTTGAAAATAATAGACAAAGGTTCAGCCAAAACAGGTGCGCAACGACCAAATATTACCGCCGGGATACCATCAGGTCCAGCAGAGAATGAACGTTTCAGTTTCTTTGCAGCAGCCAAAACCATATCGGCAGTGATGTCAAACGTACTCAAATCCACTAAGTTGGCCGGAACAGGTACTGCAGCTTCAACAGCCTCAAGTGCAGATGCAGTATCACCAGCAAAAACAGAAGCAAAATAATTCGCAAACAAATCACAAGAGTCAGAGTTTGATTTTGACTCAGTTCCGTCGTAGTAAACATCTATGGGGATTGAGGAACGTTTTCTCTTCGAGTTGATGAAATTCCAAAAGTTTTTTGGTTTCCGGCGAAGATCAATTTGCACTCGCATAATGTAGCGTTTGTACAAAGCGGCATTCATTCGGCGATATTCATCACTCGATAACTTAAACTTTCGTTTTGTTTCACAGGTTTTCCAACGACGATATTTACGCTGCCAACAATCACGTTCTCGTAATTGTTGGCGTAATTTGCAATACACGAACTTGAACTAATTGCTTTTTGGTCAATTTACTTGTGTGATGCAGCGACGTACTCAGAAATAATTTCCATGGGAAAAAGAGGTAAAGTATTGAGAAGCGAAAAAAAACATAGATCGGTTTTATTTTCCTAGGACATGTTCCAACCATGCCGGAAGGGACAGAAATAATAACAGAGAAATGTTAATGTCACATTCACCATAAGTGTAATTCTCGACAGTCATGTATAGAACCTAGCATGCCGAAATTGAGTCTTAATTGTCTATCTGATCACTGTTGCAAAAGAATGATTTACTGATGGACCAGCAGCAAGCAGTGCTGTGGCAAGTCGCAGCGCAGTAGGCGGCGTTTTCAAATATAATATGTTTGTATGGTTTTTACTACCATATCTGCTCATTTTTTGCAGCCTTCCAGGTTTGCCAAATCTATGCATTACTCCGTAGATCAACGAATTTGTTTCATTCCTATGCATGTGCAGTAAATGGATAAATCCGTAGAGATACGCAGGAGTCTGTAGAAATATGTGAAATCTCCGGATTTTCACGAAATAATTCTGGCACCTCTGGCCTTCCATAGCAGACGGACCAGCAGAGGAAACCGGTGAACCACACTGGTGTTTGGAGATCACCTTTCACAATGGTAAATTTTGGATCTCCCGTCTGTGTGCGAAGCACCATCTTCCAGGCATGTCTATAGCACTGCTGAACATGTCTGGACATGTAAGTGATTCTGTTTGGATCTGGCGTGGTGGTTGGTTGTCGTCTTGTTGCTCGGTTTGGGCTGTGTTTCACCATTTTCCCATGTGCCTCATCACCCGCAAGTCTCCTTAGATCTGGTCGAGCCATCGTGCACGTTGCACCCCTCTATTTCTAGTGCCGGCAGGGTTGCTGAGCAGAAGTGATTTCACAAAGTTGTCGTCCGGCATCCTTACAACGTAACCGGCCCACCGCAACCTATTGAAGAGTGCACTCCATCGTAGATAGTCCGCAGCACCTTCCGTTCGAAAACTCCAAGAGCGTTAAGGTCCTCCGCGAGAAGCGTTGTTATCTCGTTTCCGTAGATTACCACCCGTCTTATCAGGGTTTTGTGCAGCGTCAACTTCGTGCGTCGTCACACTCGACTCGATCGAAGTGTTTACCAAAGTGAAAAGTAGGCACGATTTCTAACCTGGATGCGTCTCTGGATCTCTTTGCTGATGTTATTGTCGGCGGTCACCAGTGACCCCAAATACACGAACTCATCGATCATTTGAGCTCACTTAAGCTCATCGCCGTCTACAGAGACTTGAGTAGGGAAGTTTATGTTGTTCTCTTTAGAGCGTCTCGCTCGCATGAATTTCGTTTTCGACGCATTTATTCACAATCAGGCGTAAGTTTCCTCTGCCGTCGCAAAGTTACATGTTATGATGTCAAAGTAATCCGCAAAGCCCAGAAGCTGAACAGACCTTGTGAAAATCGTGCCCCTCGTGTCGATGCTTGCCCTCCAGATCACACCCTCAAGGGCGATGTTAAACAGCAAACAGGAAAGTCCATCATTTTGTCTTAACCCTCTTCGCGATTCAAAGGGGCTCGAGAGTATCCCCGAAACACGTATGTAGTCCATCATTTATCCGGAATCCCTTGTCGTGCATGATCTGCCATAGCTGTTCTTGATCAACTGTATCATAGGCCGCCGTGAAGTCGATGAAGATGTGATGTGTGGGCACGTTGCATTCGCGACATTTCTGTAAGATGTGTCGGGTTGAGAAAGTGTGACCCATAGTGGCACGGGCTCCCATGAAGCTCACTTGGTACTGGCCCACGATAGACGACGAAACAGGATCTGTGAGAATATATTGTAGGCGGCATTGATAAGCGAGATACTGCCGTAGTTGGGGTACTCCAGCTTATCGCCCTTCTTGTAGATGGGGCAGACGACTTTCTCCATCCACTCGTCTGGCAGTTTTTCCTCCTCCCAAATCCTGGAAATAACCAATTGCAGCGCTCTAGCCAGTGCCTCTCTCCCATGTCCCAAGAGCTCGTTCGGCAGTCCGTCATTGCCTGTGGCTTTGTTGTTCTTCAGTTTCCCGATTTCACTAAGAACTTCATGAACATAAAAGGGGCTAGTACTCTGTCATCTGCTGCTGGTGCTCCTAGGTCAGTTCCTGCTCCGCTTCTGTTTACTGGTGTTCATCGAAGTACTGTCGATCACCTCGCTGGCATCCGTGAGAAGGTTCCCATCCTCGTCGTTGCACATGTCGGCTTGCGGCTCATAGCCTCTGCGAGACTGGTTTACCTTTTCATAGAACTTCCGCATATCGCTGGCACGATACAGCTGCTCCAGCTCTTCATGTTCACGATCCTCTTGTTGGTGCTTGTTTTATCTGAGAACCGTGGTTATGTCCTTCCATGCCCGTTTGTAATTGGCCTTGTTCACTCTCGTCTACCAGCCCAGGTATATCGCCCAGATCCGGTTCTTCTCCCCTTCATACCAGTTGTTTCTGCCATTCAGTGCTTCCATTTCTAGTGTCGCCGTTGTGGTCTACCCGATAGCTATGCAAATGCTGCACCACCCGTCCTCGAGAGGCGATGCGCCAAGGTCCTCCGCCGTGGATAGTACGGCTTCGAGCTGTTGCGCGTAGTCTGGGGATGCCGGAGCTACTTGATGTTGAGTCCTCGAGAAGCTGCAAAGTTGACGCACCGCTGGCCGTTGTCGTTCTTCACGGTGTGCAGGCTGTGCGTTAATGACTTCGCTTCTTTCTATACATCGGGTTTTCTTCCGTGAGTCGCTGATCGCTTGTCACTTGATCACATGACTCTGCATCCTGCCCAGCACTTTAAAGCTAGTACCCAGCTTATTGGTTGTGTCACCTCTCTGGTAGTACTGTGCCCTGCGGCCACACACATTTGTACCTTCTCTCCTTTCCGGCGAAGCTCCTGGAGTACAACGATGTCGAAATGGCGAGGCTCTAGCTGATCCAGCAGTATCCGGTTGCCACCCGGGACGTTCAGCATTCTACAGTTCCATGTACCGAGCTTCCAATTGTCGTCCTTATTTCGTCACCTAGGTCGTTGCCGATTGTTCCAGTTCGTATTCAATTCTTGATTGTTCGTAGTATTTCAATATTTCGGCATGCTGCCTTACTAAGGCTGCGGAAGCCTAGTCTTGCGACGGGGCTGCCGACTTGGGTGTAGTTGGCAAGACACCGCATTTCATAATTCAGCCGTCCGCTCCGGATCAGTCGCTGTTTGAGCCACCCCTAACATGGAAAACAGACGCTCAGGCAAGCTGCTCTCCTAGGAGCCACGTGGAGGTAGGGATAGGTGTTGCTGGGCATTCTGCTTTGGACCACACTGGGGTTTATTTTATGCCAACTAGTACAGCTGTACTGCTGTTCAATATTGTGAATCAGGTTCGAAACATTGTTTAAAGTCATTTTTCTAACTTATTTGCATTGAAAAACATGACTGGGTATAACGATATATCCTGCACACCAATGGCACTTTTAAGTGCCTCAAAACTATTCAATTGAAGTAGTTATTATTTAGTTGCCACTCACCAAATAATTGCTAATGGTGACAAATTTTCTTTTTTACAACTTCAAATAAATGATTTCGGGGTGCTTAGAAGTGCCATTGATGTTGATGTTGTATATGACGCGGGAAGTTTTCTTGTTTCTTCTGCCAGAATTTCTGTTAACTGAGTTTACTTTGATTCGAAATGAAAACAGGGTTGCCCTGAAGCTTAAAAAAATTGCTCTTAAAAGATTTTAACTTTTTAACCATTCCAGTAAATTCTGGCGCCTCTAGTAAATGCAGAAGTACGCCTGAAAACGGCAGAGTAATTGCTTGCCGGGTCGTCGCAACCTGTTTCCAAAGCTGCTTTTTTCACCCAAAAACATTGATTTTAGAGCCGTAACGTCTTCAGCAAAGTTGTTCCATTATTTATTCTCCATGTTATAGAGGTTGCAATTCCACGATGAATCCACTCAACAGTGAGAAACGAATTTTACTTTTCTCATTCTGGAATATAAAAACCCACTTTGTTCAGCAAAGTTGTAGCAAATTTTGAAAGAAACAACTTTGTTGAAGACATCATACTTCTATCTATCTATTTGAATGGACTTTTGTGGAGTTTTCCATAGATTACTACAAAAAATCTTTGTTTTTTCTATTTAACTTTTTATAGTGATTTTCTAAAATTTTTGAATGTTCTACAAAATTGTTTGCTACAACGAAACAAACAATATCTTCGAAAAAAGGTCATTATTATCTCACATATATTTTTGCTTGTTGTCGAGTTTTGCTAGAATAATGCGCTAATTTACAATAATTACTCTTAACTAAAAAACACTGATTTTGGAGTCGTAGTGTCTTCAGTAAAGTTAATCTATTAATTATTCTCCATTTTGTAGAAGCTAGAATTTTGTGAATAATCTACCTTAAAGTGAGAAATGAGTTTTATTTTTCTCATTTTTGCACATAAAATCTACTTTGCCAAGTGAAGTTTTAGCACATTTTACAAGAAACAACTATGCCGAAGACACTATACTTGTATCTGCTAATTTAAATGCATTATTGTGAAGTTTTCTCTAGAATGTTCCTTAAAATAATTTTTTAACATAACTTTTAATAGTGATTTTCTAAAAAATTCCAATGTTCTACAATGTTGGTAAGTATAATAAAACATACAAGCTCATAGAAGAAAGTTTATTTTTATCTCTTAAGTTTATTCAGTTATTGAAGATTTTTATTAAAATAATGCACCTATTTATTTACAAAAATCTACACAGGAGACAGCGAGAGACAAATGCTTATATCTGGATTAAATGATGTTTTACTTATTTTTAAATATAGTAATGGTTTAGTCTGTAATGGTTTGAATATTTGCAGATTTTAAAGATATCTGTTAGTAAATTAGTGCATTTCAATAAAAATCATCAATAACCAAAGAAATATGAGATATGAAATTGTTTGTTCAACAACAATGTAGAATATTGAAAAATTGTAGCAAATCACTACTAAATGTTATATTGAAAAAAATGATTTTTTGGTGGTAATCTGTAGACAACTTCAAAAAGGGCCATTTAAAATGGCAGGTAGAAGCATGATGACTTCGACAAAGTTGTTTCTTATGAAATGTGCAACAACTTTGCTGAACAAATCTATTTTTTTGGGTGAAAATAATTTCGATCACGTTGTTGCAACTTTGCAGCGTCGCTTCTATATTTGCTCCCGGGAAAACTTATTCAGGTCTCTAAAAAAGTTATCTTTGCTAGGGGCACCAAAATGCACAGGAATGGTTAAAAAAGCTACAATCTTTCATTTTCCCTAGTTTAAGCTATAGGGCAAAACCTGTTTTCATCAGTGCTATTAAACGATTTTTCCAAGTTTTGTCGTGTATTCAACTGGTGGTTTAATCTGTGTTACATTTTACTAAATCGCCCAATCACAGATTTCTAATTTACGTAGTTCAAACCAGTTCGATAATTAAAATATGATCGCATTTAGTGAGAAACAATTTTATTTTAAGGAACTCCGCCTGTCCTTGTTGCCACCTTAATGTTATGCTTGTTTACGATTAGTTGACGAAAAACTAATGTACTTCGCGCACAACGTTCCTCTGTATACCTTCAAATAGCGTGCAGCGTAGTACGTCCCCTTTTTGGATTCCCTCATACAATCACCTACGCTGCGCCGCCTGCTTGTTGCGTTAGTTCGTAGGTATTGTTTTTGCACTTTAGCACCACCTTAGACGGTAGATAATCAAACAAACCGGTCCGGCTTAATTTTTCTTTTGGAAATTAGATTTTTTTCTAATCACATTTTTAGAACATTAGACAACCATCAACGCTCAATTAACCTTTTGTTTTTTTTTTTATTCTCACTTATTTTCCGTCGGTCTAGTTCCGCCACTGTTGTGGCCAATCACCGACGCCCAGGGAGGCGACTCCACACCCAGGACCCTAACTCACGACCCGTTTATTAACGGACCGGCGCCAACGGCTTTACTTCCTCATGCGATGGAAGGCGTGATCCCAGAGATTTTTCGCCTCAGAAAATCTCCCGGTGTCGGCTAGGATTGAATCTAGACCAGTTGGGTTGGTTGTGAGTGGATCACTCCACCTCACAACCATCGACACCTATGTCGGCGGTGGGATTCGAACCCAGGCGTCGAGCGTGGTTGGCGGAGACGTTACCAACCACACTAGGCCCCCGCTCTAACCTTTTGTAGTTAAATGTAAAAAATAATGATTTATTTATTGTTACTTTTTGTTGTTGAAAAAAATGCTTTATTAATTGCCCCACCCGTGAAAGCAATTGTTTTCTTAAGTAGTGAATCTATATCATGAAATAACATTTCTAATAAACCAAAACACATAAATTCATGAAAATCAAAAGCGACCAACTCTAAAAATAAATAAAATTTGTCGTCATAGCACATGGACTCAGTAGGTCACATTATGTCAAGTAACATCAGCATGGTTTCCTGCTGAATTCTGCGATGACCGGACGACAAAGCAACTGACTCTTCTGATTAACTTTTCTTGATGATTAATTTTTGGTCGATGCATTTGAGTGATGGATAAATAAACGTTTGCTTTGCATCTACATATTATGAAACAATATTTTCTTTTCAATTTACGTTACAGCGACACCGCTTTAATGAGAGAAAAATTCTCTCAATGGAGTTAAATTTCTAAACACGAGACAGGTTTCTTACTTGTTTTAAATATTATATCCACCAGAGTCTGCCTATTCCGAAAGCGTGGGAGGGTAAAAGGGATCGGAAATTTTCTCCTAGGCTGGGTTAACACTGTTTATATTGCAATTATACTTGATACTTGATTGTTTGTCTTTTCCATATTGGTACCTCGTTACACTCGCCACAGAAATGTGACATAACATATTTGTTAACAAAACAGTGCAACGATATACACTCGAAAACATTGAGAGTGTTGTTACGTTAGCAAATTTTAAACTCCAAGATCAGAAAGGGTAAACGAACACATGAATCTTACGGTTTTCGATTTTCTTTCTGCAGAATGTTGTTGGTGTGATGTGTTTAACAACGTTACTGACCCTGGGTATGAATTTTTATACACAATACTAAATGCACAATCGCTTTAATCGCTAAAATATTCGAGCTTACTACTTGTAGTAGCAAGTAGCTTGCTTTTGTGATGATTTATTTTGTGCAAAAAGCCAATTTCACCGTTTTAGTAAACATTCCGGAGCCTTGCCTGCGAAACTCGGAACGTATTTTACACGGAGATTAAGAAGTTTCGTTTACGTGGTCTGCAGTAGAGGATTACACTTAATATGTGCGATATGCAACATGTGCTCAAACTAGGACTAGCGGAGACCATAATACCTGCTGCTTGAATGCTAGGCGAATCGTGTCCATGTACTGCAACAATCGACGGAGGCACTCGTCGTATACTAAAACATTTGGATCTATGAAAAAGTTTTTCTTTTCCTTCAATGTTCAGAAGCTTCAAAAGCAGTGTAGTGAGTTGGTAGTCTACTGTTGCCTCTATGGCATCATGGCATGAGTTTAACAAAAAACCTTTACAATATGATTTCCCACGCTGTATAGAATTCGTTCTGGTATGATTTCTGATTTCATGCAACCACACAAAAAAGCTATCGCTTGAACTATTGAATTTATAAAATCGTTCAACTTGTCCTAGACCAAATCGGATAAAACTAAATTTGATGAGCTTCATTGCACTGGTTGTTTGAGCATAAAACGGTAAAACCAGCAAATCAACTCTGCTGTTCATGTTAAACCATCTAAAAAAAGTAAATCCTCCCCGCTCCAGCGGGGATAAAGTGAAATGCAAACTATCGGACGGAGTAACTTGGCATCAGAAAAGGGTACTAAACCCCGTTCCACCACTCTACTGGTACAGAGCTGTATATGTATCTCAATACACCTTGTTTGCCATTGTCGCCACTGCTGGGAACCGAGGACAAAAGGATTACCAGCAAGCTGGTGGAATCGAGGGGACCGTTAGGGCATTAAAAAGAACCATCAACCGGTTGGTGAGGTGATAACGTGATTGTATCGGAACAAAGGTATTGCCTGGCAATGGGTAAACACAATGGGAGGAACAGAGGATTGTCCTTTTCATCGAATACTTTTGATATAAAATTCTTTGGTTGGATCTTTTAATTGTTTCATGTTTACGGGGCGTTTCGGACCGTACAGCGCGCGGTTTGCTTCTAAAGGTGCACAGCTGCTGGCAAGCTCGAGCAGTGAAAATCGATTTCTTGTTTGTGGCATTATTCACGCGGTGACGTGCTCGGAGCGGCAGTCACGAATGGCAGCGTGATACGCTCTTTGTTTTGAATTTTATTTCAAAAAAACTTTTCCAAAGATGTCCGCATAGACAGAAAGCACTGGAACCTAAGTTGCAAATGGCAAGGTAATGTGTATAGTTAGTTTATAGTAATTGGATGATTTCCCTGGAATGTAAGTAGTGTACCTCCTTCTGATAGCGTTAAATTTTATTACAAAGCATTTAATTCTGGAATTTCGATAATTGAATTGCTATCGTTGATTGGAGTATTATCGGCGATAAATGCTTCCGAATCCAGGAGAGACGAAATAAGGTTCAAGCGAAGCAAGATTCGTTTTGACAGGTGGAAAGCCAAAAGGATGATTGGTATTAGTTTTTGGCCATTTTACATTTTTGACGCCTCTGTCATTTTTTACCTTTGTGGCATTTTTAGAATTTTAGACATTTTAGACATTTTCGAGTTTTGACATACACTTATGGTATTTTGAGAGAGAGTTCAAAATATGGTATTTTTGACATTTCGTTTACTTCAATCATTTTTCACATTCTTGTCACGTTGGTTATTTTGATATGTTTGTCATTTCTGCTATATTTATTATTTTTAACACTAATGACATTTTCAACATATGTCTTATATGTCTTATATGACATTTTTGATTTTTTCGCATATGACATTTTCGATGTTTTTGACATTTTTAAAATTTTTGACATGTATGACGTATACAGGTCAGACTCGATTATCCGGAGCAGTGCTGCAAATTTTCGACACTGCAAACGAAAATGACAAAAACCGCTTTTTCACTGTCTCACGTTGAAACGACCTTCAGCGTCAGCGGTGTCAATTTTCAATGAAAGTCCGGTCATTGAAGGAAATGAGATGTTTGATTCACTATCGAAATTATTTTATTTGAGCCAATTCATTGCATGAAGTCGATGAACTATATACTCATCTACATTCTCAACCGCATTAACATCGCTAAAGTAACACAGCGTGTGCGAAATCACAGAAATGCTGCTATCACTGACATGACAGTGAACGTTTGCAGCGCTAATCCGGAGACTCGACTATCCGGAATTTTTTTTGCTGTTTGTTTTTGAGCACATTTGTTACCATTTATGTCCTTTCTGGCATGTTTGGGACATGTCCGATTTAAAGAAAATCAATTAGTGACGAATTATTTTTCTTTTTTGTTTGTCGACAATTTACTTTTTTTTTCTCCAGAAATGATTAACCGTAACCAGCCACTGCATTATTTAAGTAACATAACAAAAAAAAATATTTTACGTTCGTTAAAGGCCAATTTATAAAAAAGGTTGGTGATTCGATTATCCGGAGTAAAAAAAGTTTCGACACTCCGGATACCTGGTCCGACCTGTATTAGACATTGTATAAGACATATTTGAAAACTTGCCATCTTTGCCATCTTTGCCATTGTTTACCTTTCGGTGTTCAAGAAGTTTCCAGCCAGAATATATGCAAAAAATCTATCGAACGCTGATTGCGAGATTTAGATAAACTGTCTCAAAACGAGTTTTAGTAAAAGTATCTTCTTCAAAAGATATCATATTTATATTATTATATTAACTGCATGAGGCTGTTTATTGCATTCCAGAGTGATCTCAAATCGTTAGTTCGAATCAAACTTCTAAAAATAATATGGAGGCCTTGTAAAAAATTTAAAATGTCAATTTTTGGCGCCCGCGCATCTCCTCAAATACGGAAATACTCATAATGGGTGGTATTTGGCAGTTTTTGGCTGTTTTCCAGAGAGCAGAAATCGCCATCTTGGATTTCAAAATGGCATTATGAGCTTATTTCTGACCTCCGGGTATCATCTCGATCATTTTAGGCTGTTTTAAAAAAAAAAGTTGAAACATGTGTTTCATTTGGGTTGAAACCCTTCCCCACCCCCCTTAAAGAGTAATGCCAGGTGCCATGGTCTTGTTGTACTCTGAAATTCTCGCATTCCAAACTTGATTCCATTTTTTTGACTAGTTTTAGAGTTATGTGAAAACTGGTGTGTCATTCGTATGTGAGACTGTCCTTCCAGAGGAGGGAGGGGTATGAAACTACTATGAAGATATGTCTTGCCTACAGAAATGATCCTAAAACCGCATCATTTAAAATTTGGTTCTATTTGCTTGATTGAATCGTGAGTTATGCAGAAATTTTTGTTTCATTTGTACGGGAGCCCTCTCTTCCAGAGAGAGGAGGGGTTTCAAACCAGCATAATAACATTTTCCAGCTCTAGAAACTCCTAAATACAAATCATCACATCGATCCGCTGCTCCGTTCTTGAATTTACTCCTGACAACTGAACAGCACGTTGCATTTTTATTACGAAAGAAAGAGAAAGATTGTATTCTAATGATATTGAATAATTATCGTTGTAATTTCATAATGAAAAGCTGATAGTGATTAAATCTCTAAATACTTTCATGTTTGTTATAATAAATATTGCAGTTCACAAGATTTGAGTTATTTATAAAAAATTAATTCTCTGTTAATAATTCTCAAAGTTATTCGTGATTTTCTAGCAACTAAAAACATAGCAAAATGTGAAAATTTGAATTAAAATCAGACACACTTTTAAATCGCTTATGAGAGTTTGCTACTCATGCTGAGTCCGAAGGTTTGATTATAAAACTCACCTCTCAACGTGAATAAGTTCTAGCATATGCAAACCTCTGCCTTGATAAGATAGTCTTCTTTGTGGCGTGGTAGTACTCGGTAATACACAAGGAAAGATTTCTGCTTTAAAAAAATATATCAAAACTAATTCTTGAATTTTCGAATAATTTGTTCATTAAAGGCAGACAGTGTGTGCAGCTGGGGAAGCAAAACAGTAGGAGGGTGGTATCCAAGGCACGACGGTATGACGTAGGACTACGGTATTTTTCCACATTTCGATGCTTTGGAGAAATCGTCTTCTGCTGATCCATCGCACGCTCCTGGAAATTGCGCTTATCCACCATATACAAACGATGAGACATTGCGAGTATTGAGATGTTCGTAACAATTCTCAATACATTCGTTTATTCACCAAACGAAATTACTTTGCAAACTGTGATCGTTGTAAAACTGTAAAACAAAAATCTGGCGTCCATATGTCCGACCGGTACGGTCTTGGAATGAAAATGATGGTAACATGTTTGAATGGTACCTTCTATATCAAGGTTTCGTCAGTTACTTGGAAAGAGGGCGGAGCGCAGCAGAATAGGAAATGACAAGAAAAGTAAAACATTTTCGAAAACTGCATCGGCCGCCATTGAGAAAATAACACTAAGGAAAAAAAGCGAGAATTCGACTAAAGCCTTATTTGCATGGATTTTACCGCTATCAGCAACGTTTTGTAAAAGGAAAAATTCCAAAAGGTGCCAGTTGCCGATAATTCTAGTTCTCTGGTTATTCCGGGCCAAATTTCCAGCCATTTTTGCAGCTACCATGTTTTCCTTAACAGCTGCCAAATAACAAAATGACCGGTACTATTTTGCCTTTCCTTTTTTTTTCTTCATATATTCTTTTGTCTTTTATTCTTTTTCACGATCAGCACCTAGCATCGGTATGATATCGGTACAGGTTTAGGATGAAAATGATTGTGAAATGTTTAAATGGTACCTTTCATAAATTTCCGTGTGTACTAGAGCGAGTAAAACAATAGCAACAACAATTTGTTTTTTGGATCAATTGGTAAAACATTGATAATCTGAGAAAAATGACTGAAATAAAAGCGCTCAAGCCCTGACTACGTTTTCATTCGTTAAATTTCTTTGTTTGTTTGTTGTTAGGCGGGGGCCTAGTGTGGTTGGTAACGTCTCCGCCAACCACGCTCGACGCCTGGGTTCGAATCCCACCGCCGACATAGGTGTCGATGGTTGTGAGGTGGCGTGATCCACTCACAACCAACCCAACTGGTCTAGATTCAATCCTAGCCGACACCGGGAGATTTTCTGAGGCGAAAAATCTTTGGGATCACGCCTTCCATCGCATGAGGAAGTAAAGCCGTTGGCGCCGGTCCGTTAATAAACGGGTCGTGAGTTAGGGTCCTGGGTGTGAAGTCGCCTCCCTGGGCGTCGGTGATTGGCCACAACAGTGGCGGAACTAGACCGACGGAAAATAAGCGAGAATAAAAAAAAAAATTCTTTGTTTTCGAATTCAGGCACCTAACATCCAGATAAACGTAATTCTACGTCGAAACAAGCGAACTGAAAATATGATTCATGAAGTCGAATTATCACCTCAAATACTCATAATTATACTTTTATTATTTTGTTCAAAAACCGAAACCTGGGAAAAAATCGAACCTTCAATTTTACAGCACTTGTTTCTAAATATCTATTTATTCCAATGATTTTAAAATGTTTCAATGTGTATTCCAATGATATTAAATGATTTTAATTGTTATTTAATATCAAAATGATGAATTTTCGCGATGTTTCAAATTATAACTTAGGAAATTTGCAATATTTATAAAAACCGCCTTTTCATTAATTTATTCATGATTTTCAAGCAACACGAAGGTAGAGAAAAATGTTAAAATTGGAAAAATACTCTAAACATGTTATTCAGAGAAAAAATGACTTACATTGCTCCATCCCGAACTTTTTACTAAAAATTTAGTTGTTTTTCAAGTTTTTAGAAAATTATTTAAAAAATATAATACTCTTCATTTTTAAATTCACAAATAAATGTTAATTTTGATTTTTCTTGAAAAAAAATTTTTTTTAATGTATGACGAGTTTAATGCAGGTGAAAAACACAGTGACAAAAATATTGACAACATACCTGTCCCAATCACATAAAAACAATCCCTCTTTTTCCAGATCTACTCAAAAATCGCTCGTGAGAGTTTGCTACACATGCTGAGTCCAAAGGTTTGGAAATAGAATTTACCTCTTGTGAAGCTTGTGAAGAAGTTTTGGCTCATAAAAACCTCTGTCACAGTAAGGTAGTCCTCGATGGGGTTTGGTGGTACTTCCAATGAGAGCTGCAGAGAGCGTTGCACAGTGGTCCAATATGATAAAAAGTGGCACCTAATTCCATAGCGCCTTTCAACTTCATCCTAGCTTAATAGTGTCTTCGGAGCAATTGTTTGTATGAATGACCCGTATAAGTGCAAATTGTCAAAAAATATGAAAAGTTTACTATACTAAAAATAAAAAAAATAGCTTTTTTGTGTTAAGAGATAGAAAAATAGTTTATTTAGTAAAGTTATAGGAGATTCAAAAATGACTAATGTCCACGGTCCATACAATTTTTTTATAATTTATATTGGCAGTTGTCCACGGAGGGGGAGGGTGGGGGGTCACAATCGTTAAAAATCTGTCCACGTGGTATGTGGATGGCCCTTTGAGTGCTCGAAACTGTAATAAGTTCCATCCGTTCCAATCCACTTAATCTTTATTCTATATGTTGTTGAAGTTATCGAGAAAATTTGCTAAAATGTGCTATTACTTTGTAAGGAAAAGTCCTGGAGATGTGTTGTCTTCAACAAAAACGTGTGTTTGTTATGCCCAAATGCTTCTTTAGAACAATGTTTTCTTGTAAAATGTAACTAACAAAAGTTAAGTACAAAAGCTAACTTTTAAGTAACTTTTAAATGAAATACTATGTAACTCTGTTCCCAATGGAAATAGAAATTTTGTTTGTTCAGCAAAGTTTCATAGTTTTGCACGTTCTAAAACTTTGCCGAATAAACCATTCCTCTATCTCTCAACACAAAAAAGTTAATATCTTTGATATATAAAGACCTACTGTAATATATGCCCGCCGTACTCTAAAATGGGTGGATTGGGACAAATGGAACCTAAAGAAGTTTATAGTACTTCAGCTTAACTTCAAGGAAAAGTATTGAAATCATGATTCCACTTGCCCCTTTTTAACCTATACGTTCTTGAAGTTATCGAAAAAATAAGGTAAAATATGATATAACTTTGTAAGGAAAAGTCCTGGAGATATATGGTCTTTGGCAAAAATGTGTGTTTTGTGGGCCCTAACAATTCGTCCGAACTACACTTTCGTGTAAAATGCAACTAACAAAAGTTAAGTACAAAAAACTAACTTTTAAATAAGTTCCATGTAATAAACTTTATAACTTTGTACCGAAAAAAGATAGGATTTTCATTTGTTCAAAAAAGTTTCATATTTTTGAATCTTCTACAACTTTGCTAAATAAACTATTCTTCTATCTCTTAACACAAAAAAGTTATTTTTATTTATTTTTAGTAAAGTAAACTTTTCATATTTTTTGACAATTTGCGATTATGCGGGTCTTTCATACAAACAATTGCTCCGAAGACACTATTAAACTAGGATGAAGGTGAAAGGCGCTATGGAATTAAGTTTCAATTTTTGTCATATTGGACCACTGTGCGTTGGTAACAGGATCGTTTGAGAAAAGTGATGTTGCGACACTAATGTTTTGCTTCGCCGTATCTCAAAGTCCTTAAAATTTTTTATAAAATCAACGAAATTCTCAAGCTTTTCCCATGAATCGCCGGGTAGCTTTTCATTTCATTTACTAATCATACTGCCAATTTCTCCGTCGGTGTATAAATGTGAGATGAGCCGCATTGTCATTCATTTTTTGCGGAGCTTGCGGTGAGCAATACAGTAAAGTCACTTTCGAGTTCGAAACATGTAATTTCTTCTCAGCTGTTAGCCTTTTCGAGTAACGTGTTGACAGGACCTATTGGCATACCATTTTTGAATATTCGCTACTCTTATAGCTGAGGCTGAGTGGTCCCCGTGGTTCTGTGGTTAGCGATGTCGGTCGGCTAGCTCTCCCACACGGTTGTGATATCGGGTTCGATTTCCAATCAGGTCGAGAAACTTTTCGAGCTGGAAATTTTCTCGACTCAGCACTGGGGCACGGTGTATCGTTGTACTTATCCTACAACATGCAAAATGTGCCGAAAACAATATCGAATTCTCTCAACTAATCTAGTTGATCGAGACCGCATTAGTCCCCAGGCTAGCGTGCGATATTGTAATGGACCAGGCTTGATCATTATCAAAACTCTGGTTTCTTAAACCTGTTTGTCCACGCTCTCAGTTTTAGAAACTGATTCATTAAAATATTTTCTAGATATTTTGGACAATTGGTCTTTCACCTAATGTGTTGGTGTTGTGTATTATACATTTTCGAACGGACAACAAGGATTGTGTGTTGTTATATTACTTGTATTGAATGTGTTTAAAATGTGGTAAGATGTTTGTGGAGAACTGTTTCCAGCTTTGGTGCCAGAACAAATTAGTGCTTCACCTGAGGAAGGCCGAAACACTCAACCGACAAAGATGCGTCGACAGTAGTAATTATGGTAAACTTGCGTATAACGAGGCATCTACTACAGCAGGTACCACTGTTACGCTGCCACTGCTGCTACTGCTAAGTAAGAAAGGTCCAAGTCGTTGCCCAAAACTAAAATGGCTAGCTTAGGCAGAAGGCGACTCTTATGTAGGCCAAACAGTATATTCCCGGTTTACTAGGTATATAACTCTATCGACCGTGCTTGACAGCTTTTAAAAGTACAATGGTTCGAAGAATCAAGTAACATTTTTCTGCATTCGAGCGGAACTCCTGAGATACGTAGTTCTACGTCAGAAAAGTTTGAGGAAATGCTGCTCTAAGTGAAACAATTTCGATATTGACGACTGTCCGTGTGAAGGAAGGCCTAAAACCATCGAAGCCGCTAAATTGGAGGAATTGCTTGATGAGGATTGCACAATGAGGCCATTTCTAAACACTACCACATAAACCTAGTCTTAAAGTAGAGGTAGATAGTAGAAATAAAGTAAAAGCGAAATGTCGTACGCTGTTTCAGCTTTAATAAGAAATTAAACCCTAACTTGAGTTACGTCCTTCCAGACGAAGCCGCAAATCACAATCTCAACTAGTGCCAGAATGAATGGAACGTTCCACAACATTCCATAACGAAATGAAAAGGCAAAAAAATCCAGCTTTCCCGAGCCGGCTACAGATAGTGGGATGCAATGTCACACTGGTCAACTAACAGAAAGAAATGCTTTCAATGTAATTGCTGTGACCGGCTTACACATTTCAAATATTCTTAGTTCAACATTCTCGTTTGTGTAATCAAAGATGGAGATTACTTTCTTCGCACATTCGCACTACTAGTGAACATTAGACTAGGTTTTTTAAGTTTTTTTTTGCAAGTAAAAGTTGTAATCAATCTTTTTATTGGAGGTTCACTTAATTTTGGAGGTTGAAAATACACCTTACCGTACATTTTTCCCCATTAACAAAAGAGCCATAATTGTCATCACCGCAGCAATTGCCATAGTTGTAGCACAAACAATTAAGCCGTGATACGATAATAAGGAAATTTTTGAGTGACGTGCCGCAAAGAAAATTTTGGTTTTCGTGCAGTACGCGAACATTCGCACGAAGAGAAGGAATGCGCCTTTCTTCCGTGTTTTCCTCAGTCTGTTCCGGAAGGTATAAGTTTACATGCGCAAATGTCAAGGCCCCAGCTATACAAAAGCACACAAAGGCGAAAACAAACCCATTCCCCATAGATGACACAGTGGGCATCGTGCCAGGTGAAGGGCTTATAATTTGTTAGCTTTTGAATGTGCAGGATCGTTAACTATTTGCTCTACCGTCAGGAGAGCTTAGGTTTTTTTGCCGGCTTTCAAATGCTTGCAAAGCGCTAATTTGACAGGTGATAGGATAATTTTCTCAGGATACGGAGCTGCAATTATAACGAATAACGGTGGTTGGGTTGATTATATGAAACCTTGAAAGGGATTCTGTTCATAGGAAGATCACATTATATAATTCTTTTCCACGTCAGATTCCAGCTATGGCAATTGTTATAGTTCATGGCAGTAAATTTAACTCATATGTTTGAGTGACACTAGCAGGTATGCATCGTTTCACTGTTTTTGATTTTTTATATTCAAAATCTTTAGAGCTCCATTTCTGCATATGACAGACGTAAATATGATGGAAAATCAACAGAGTTTAGCACTAAGAGTACATTCAAACAGTGAAAGCTCTTCGAATAAATCACAACCACATTAACCAAAAAATAGCCGTAATTTTAAACCAAAACCACACTGACAGACCGATTCGAACGAAGGCGTGTTCGCATGACATGTTTATTCCTGCTGTCACCGAAAGCAATCGCAGCATCAAGTGATTGCCATCAAAAACCATTTTAAAATTTCCAAAATTTGTTGCCATCCATGAATAAGTTCATCCCGCAATGGTAAGCAAAAATCGTTCGCTGATTTTCCGGTCGGTGCGCTCAATTTGGTCGTACCTAGGTATATAGCTGTGTCTAACTTTTGCTGAACATTTCAACCGCTTGCCCTAGAAGGGTAGCATCAACGGAAGGCAATGAGAAATGTTCAGCGTTAGCAATATGAACTGAACGTAGATACATAATCGGAAGACCGGGAAATCATATGGAGTGAACCTCTGGATGCACAAATGTATTAATCGCAAAAGTTTGCGGAGTGTTTTCCCATAACAGTTGAGCGTTTCGTTTCATGCAACCTTCTTTTTATGTCAGTCAATTACAGTTTTTGACAATTTTTTTTTATCATTTTTACCATTTTTATCAATTTTATTACTTTCCAAAACTCACGATCCTTTATTTCAGAGCAAAATTAGCTATAAAACACTGTGTATTTTGATCTTAATTTTAAAAGTTTATCCTTCAACAGGATATCAAGTTGACCTAAAAAAATTGATACAAAAACACAACACACTCAACATTCTAACTACAACTGTAACTAAAAAGTTAATTTAAAGCTCGCATATCTCGGAACATTACTGTAACACTGAAGCGAATGATAAAACGCTTCCAGTTCTGTCGGGACGCAAAATAAAATATCTGCTGCGGATGAAAGCACCCCCGAATTATGGTTATTTCAATTTACAGTCGACAATCCGCCCCGGCTTCATCGTGCATATGCAGGAAAGGAAGCCACAGAGGAAGGTTGTTAAAGGTGACATCTCGGGAGACATCCCCATGGGATGGCACTTTTTGGCCCCAACTTGGGAGAAGTGACATCTACCTATTAGCATAATTTATTCCACTGAAGACCGATGTCGAACTCGATGATTTGACGAAGAAGTGAGTAGGATAAGCCCACCAACAGCAAACTAGCAGTAGTGTTTCCTGTGGGAGACATTCTCTAGGGGTTTTGATGTATGCCGTAAAGGATGACTTTTATTGATATAGAATGAATGATTTCAGAAAAAAAAAACATCAAAATATTTTATTGAAACGATATTTGTTCCATTATGCACAATCAAAAAATTTAATTTGTTGGAATTTTTCATACTGTGTAAATTAATCATTCAGCTACTTCTTAGATTTAGATCAACTTGTCTGAGCTGCGTCCGAATTTGGGGTAAATACTAAATGAAGGTTTAAAACCCGATTATATATTATATTCAACCGAATTATATTATATATTACATCAATTTAATTCCCTTTTTACGTACTTGCAAAACTAGCCAGTGGCCGAACTGTGGGAATATTTTCTTTTGTACCTTTTTGACTTGAGAGACAAGTTGAGAGGGGCACATTTCAAATGCTATCATGCAACTGTACAGAATATAATAAGTGGTGTCCCTTTGGAAAGCTAAAATTTATAATATTTCAATAATATGATAGGGTAAGTGACCCCCTGTGCATTGAGACGAAATATTCGAAATGTGTAATAATAGGTATATTAATTCGTTTACTATCTTTTTCTCTGTCATCACCTAGTTTCGTATAATAAAACTGATTGAGTAAATTAAAACAATAATCAATTGAAATTCACAATCGAGGGATACCATTTCAATCCCCCGACCGTATTTTAAGCAGTTTGCATCTGTTTTGCAGAGGGTTTCTTTTGATACCTGAAATGGTGCCCAAATGGTTGCAATCTTGGTTGTTTTTTTCGACTGATTATTTTTTTGTTGAACAGAATTTTATATAGCGGAAACTCTCCTATATACATTTCATCGCTCTTGTTTGTCCAATTTACGGTCATTTTTTTTTCCAAAGTAAAACTTTCGACCACTCTCTACCCTACATATCACTAGATTTTTTTGAAATGTGGTAAAAATGAGGAATAATTTCAAGGTCAAATCTACTGTGCATACCCAGACCAATTCAGCACACAAATTTGCTCAGGTCATTCACCTGACCTCGTGTACCAGGTGGTTTACATTGCAGGAATGACTTTTCACATTATTGTCCAGTCATTCGCTTCCACCCGTTATCGACCACCATTTTTATTTCACCGTAAGTGTGCAATTCCGTAAAAACGAGCTACCATTTCAATGGACTATTTTTGATCTGGTTACAACTTTGTAGGTATAGATGTTTCTATGGGTTAGAGATATCATTTTGTGCTGTAAGGCTTTTATTCTAATCACGACTTATTTTTTAAGGAGTGCTTATGTAAATATGTGTTGAAGATAACAAATATTATTAGGGCCAGAACATGTAGCATGATCACTATTTTACGAATTAAAATCATTCAATTTCACTTAGTTTCACTGTTCAATATTTCATGATAGAATTGAACATCAGACGCTTGTACACAAATACCCCACTACATTGAATTCAGCAGTTTCAAATTCCCTTTTCTTAGTATTTTCCGTCTCACTAAATACCGAAGCGTATGGGGAAGCAAATCTGCGATTGGAAGAACGGAAGAAAGAAGGAGATGAAATCATTCACGCTTAAGCCATAAATGATCGTGTTGAAGTGGTTCATTACTTCCGATCGCGGAAACCGAATACCGCGCAACTTATCTGAGGGTTTTCGGAACTACTACTCGTCCATTTCAATTCTGATCGTGAACGAGGCAGTAGTGTGATTAGTTTAGTTCGCGTGCGTTTAATTGTAAGTCTTTTGTTAAATGTGAGTGTTCTTTTTAGTTAAGTTTTTCCTTTACGTTAGGGTTTAGCTAGTGCGGTTAATATAGGAGTGCGGTCTACGGACGCTTTTTCGTGCGTTATTGTAGAAAAAAGAAGGTAAGAGAAGTTTAAATGTGTGTACGACAAAAAAGTTAAGTTTACTGCTTTGGGTAAACGTCGGCCCTTGCGATCAGCCGGCAAACGACGCCGTCGATACCGTCCGACCGACGCCATCGCGTCCCATTGATCGACGCCATCGCTTATCATCGAGTGACGCCATCGCAGATTCGCAGCTCATCGATCGACGCAAACGACGCCAAGCAGAACAGCAGTGGACGCAACAAGTGATCGACGGTAGGGCTATGATTAGCACCGACGGGACTGCTTTATCCACTGTGAGTTAAAATAGCTCTATGAGCCGGGCCCGATAAGACACACAACAAACCTTCTTAATAGAAAGTTTTCGCCGTCCAGCCGTCTGTTGGACGAGTTTTTCGACCGCACGGTAGGAGTAGATTAGGGAAGCACACAGCAGCGAGGAGCAGTAAAAAATGTGAACACTGACTGTACACGCTTACTAACCGCTAGACTTAAGTAAATCCCGCTTAAACACAATAAATGTAAATTGTTGTAAATACCTAGTTTATATACTATATGCATCCCAAACAAGTAAACCTTTTCTAGAAGAATTCTCACATTCGCGTACGTGTAATATTTTTCGTTGTTCGTTCGTATTTTACTCCCGGTGGCTCTCGGGAAACAGCCCCACTATTGCCGCTGAATCGAACAGAAAGATTTGGCGTTGGTGTTCCACCTTATTTTTCGGACACTCGTGTTTTTCGTGTTTCGATAAGGCGGTTGTTTTTTGGCTAAGCGGAGTAGTGGTTTTATCGTACGCGCGGCGGGGTAATTCTTCCATTCAACAACTGCTACCGTTTCTTTATGTCGTTTCAGGACAATTCTTCCACAGCCTGCCCTGAGGTTTAGGTTTCGTGCTGGGCAAAATTCAACACGACGAGTAGCCCTCTCTGGAGGTGGCGCTTAAGCTACTCGTTTATACGTCCTGTAAAGTATTTAGTAGACGGAAACACATCGCGGCCGTGGGCCAGCTACAAACAGTTTGTTTGATCACTTTGACGTCTTCGGCAAAGTCGTGGATAATAATTTTGCCTTTCCGAAAAAAATCACCAAAGAAAAGTTAAAAAAATATAAAATAGTCATCTCAGAAAGGGATCAGAATTCGGGAAACGGATCACTGAAAATCGCAAGTTCTATTTTTTTCAAATTAATATCAAAAACTTCAAGAGTTTCACTCGGTAAGTTGACTTCCTATTTTTATTGAATTCGAGTAAGTTTTCAAGTTGTTATGTCATTTGAAATTAAGGTATTTTTTTTGACGTAGAACTACGTTTTTCTTTAGCCTACCACATAGGGATGTAAATAGGAAAACTATTAACGAAAAGGGGACGAAATATGTCCCTTTTTAAATGCTTATAAATCGGTTTGTTTTTAACCGATTTTCTTCATTTTTGCAGCAATTGTTTGGAAAATTATACACGCATCCACCCAAATGTAGAAAATTGTTGATTGATTATGCAAACTTTTGTACTATTGATAATTGTCGAGCCTTGTTTAAACGAAAATTACGTCCTCTGATTGGTCACCCGCTGCCTTTCCCTAAACAGGTCGACAGAATAGTATAACTAGTTAGCTGCAGTAGCGGGTTGCGCCAGTACACAAATCACAGTACACAGCAGCAGCGAGGTAGCACCAAACGTCTCGATTTGCCAGTTAAGGGCTTGGGCCTTCTGCCCGCAATAAAGTTTTGCTTTATCTTGGCAACAGCACATTCTGTGCTGAATCTAAGAAAACACAATCTGTCGCGGCCGTCTCATTTACTGAATGCGGAAACAGCATTTACAGAGTTTGAACAGCGAAATGCCTTTCTCAAGCGAATAATCAAGTAATTGAAGGTTAATAGCACCATCGGTGTTTATTCGCTGTGTACAAAAATCAATAAAACTGAACAAATCACTTGCCCGGTGGTTGGTTACCATATCTCAGGAGCAGTGCGGTTCTTCTCGCTTTTCAGCGTGTGTCGTCAGTCTGCCGTTATTGTCCCACTACTGAGGCAGCATAAAGGTTGCCATCAGCAAATCCAATGTTGAGCAGCAAAATGCTTTTCTCAAGGCAAATGAACAAATATTTGAAGGTTAATAATTTTTTGACAACTCAAACGAGCAATCTGTGCTGGATAGTAGCAATTTAAATCTGTAGCAGCCGTCTAATTTACAGAATGTGAAACAGCTTTTGTAGCTCGTGTTTTCAGTGTCTTTATCACCCCACTGTTGAGGCAGCACAAAGCAAGTATTAGTAGACTTTATGACTCATTAATGAAACACCTACAACAATGCATTTGTTAATAGTGTGCGTAGTTCTCCGTCAGTTATGCGGTCGTGTCTTGGATACAACCTCCTACTTTTTTTTAAAAATAGACGTATCTTTAAATATATTGCATCGAATTTGATAAAATTTTAACAGCAGATTTATCTTAAGCTGCAGTTCATAAAAAATATTTTTTTGAAGAATTTTTTTAATAGTAACTATTTAAAAAAAGATTCCGAGTTAGTGCTATTTTTGTTCAAAAGATATGGGGTTGCAAAGTTTTAAATGTTTATTAAAAGAAAAAAAGACATCGCGATTTTCAGTGATCCGTTTCTCGAATTCTGACCCAAAGTAAAAATTGAAAATGAAAAATTTTAATGAATACTACAAAAAGATAGCATAGTACATTGACGGTTTTCTGTCCATGGAGAAATGAAAAAAAAAAGTTAAAATTTTCTGAAAAGAAAAGTTGCAGTGATTTGTTCTTCCAGAAAAAAAATACATCCTGAAACAGAAAAATAAGAAAAAAAATCTAAACATATAAAAATGCAGTCCTGTCTATCTGTTTGATCCATAGAAACATGGAAACTACTGAACCGATTGACGTGAAAATTTGAATGCAGAGGTTTTCGGGGCCGAGAAAGCTTTCTATGATGGTTTGAGGCCTTTCTCTCCTGAGGAATGAAAGGGCCCTGTAGAAATGAAACACAAATTCAAACCAAATTAGGCGTGTGCATGTTTTTAGGAGCAAAAGTTGTGTCTGTTGTAGTTTGACACCCTTTCCTTCTCTAGAAGGGAGGCATAATTCAAGAACTAATCAAGCAAACAAAACCAAATTTGGCATTCGGATGTTTTTAAGGGTAATAAACTTTTGAATGGTAATTCGACACCTCTCCCTACTCTGGTAGGCAGGGGCCCATGCAAATGAAACACAAATTTCTGCGTAACTCGAGAACTAACCAAACAAATGAACCAAATTTGGCATGTGATAAATTACGATAAATTCTTGGTGCTTCTTAAACAAGCACGATAAGCTTGTGCCTTGTCAAATACATGTTGTTTGCACAAAAAAATTCTACAGGCATAATGCTGCCAAATATAAACGATATTCTTTCGAGTGTTGTTGAATATATTTCCAAAATTGATTTTCAGGGGAGGCTGAAAATAAAAATACGTACAGTCGCTGAGCAATCACATTGATTCTGTCTGCAGACTCTGTATATTTTGTCACAAAAAATCCCCTAATTACAGTGTTTAGTCCTACCCAATACCCAATATGGGTATTTTTGTAATCGGGATGACGCATAGAAGCCAAGAATCGTTTCTGGATATTATTTTAAATTCTAAAATCACGACTTCCGGTTTCTGGAAAACAACCCAAAATATCTGAATACCGAGGGGGACGAAGTTTGCCGAGTCAGCTAGTATTCTATATTAACCCTCTAGTGCCCATGTCCGTCTTTAAACGGTCTTCAGTGAAATCACTTTAAATCTTCAATAAATACTATTTAAAAATATTCAATAAATACTTGATTTTACCGAAGCCCGTCTAAAGGCTGGCTTGGGCACTAGAGTCCAATACCTTACAAATTACTTTTTAAATTTATTCTACAGTGTGTATTTTCATGACCAGATATATTATTTAAAACTTCACCGAAGACCCTGTTCCGATCAAACAAACGGTTTTGGCTCTTAAAATATACTTACACTCAGGTTTTTTACACCAATTTTTAAAATGGATTTTTTAATGAACGCAGTATTTTTTTGCCAACATTTTAATTGGTATTTTCTACGTTGATTTTTGAATCAACGCAGTTTGGGAAGCAAAAACGTTGAAAGGGCAACCTTACTCTGGACGAAGAAAAATAATGACTCTTCGAGTTTTTTTTTCGGATGTTTAGGGGGAAGTGAAGTATTCGGGTATTTTAGCTATTGATGAAGGTATATTCAAAGAGCAGCTGGCAACGTTATTGCTTTTTTTAAGTCAGTACCTAACTGGTGGTACATTTTTCTCAGCTTCTAGTGAACCGATCTGGTTGGATTTTTTTAGTATATAAAAATATATTATCAAAATAGTTCCAAATTATTTCACAAATCGATGCTGACCAATTTTTTTTCCTACTTCGTTTAAACTTTGCACAGTTGTTTCTTTTTGATAGAGAGGTTATTTTATGATATCAGCTCTTCATGTTGACTCACGACTAGGGTTTGCAATATTCCCCGGAATTGATTTCCCGGGAAACGGGAACAAAAAATCTCATTTCCCGGGAATTTCCGAGAACCGGGAATAGAAAAAAATCTTAGTAAAAAAGGATTTAAAATAACGTTTATTCATAAAAGATAAGAAATAAATAATCGTTTACAATTTCATTACCAATTCGCCTGAAAAACGAATTAAAAAAATTAAAAAAAAATACAATCGATCGACTTTTGTTGCAAATATTAGCAGAAGAAGAGGTTAGATGATTTTCATGTCGTCAAACAATCGCTTTAGATCCACTGACAATTTTATGTTAATCCAAAACAATGTAATTTATTCTGTAAAATTTTGCTAAAGTCCGTTGAATCACCACTGGTGTTTGAATTCTGGAATACTTTTAAATCACTGATTTCAGCTCTTGCTACATTTTATTAAAAATTGAAGTGTCCAATTCTTTCACTTTGTTGAAGAGAAAACTTAGCGTTAGGCAGGCAAGCAGCTGAGGCAAATATTCGCTATATTTGGTACGGCATTTTTTGGGCAAAATATTTCTTCGGGATGATATTTGCTATACTATTACACTGTTTGCTTGAACGGTAGCAAAGCCTCTTAGCACATTCAAACTTATTTGAAGTTGCTCTCACCATTGATAAGAAAGAAGGATTCCGTGTAAGAATTTATATTGATGAACTGGAACGTTATTTCACCATTTTCTAGTTTTCTATGGGTTTTAAAATTGTTTGTCAATTTACAGGTATATTTTTTTTATCAATTTAAAAATTCGCTCATTCACTAGCAAAGAACGACATTAGACGAAGCAAATAAACACCTGATTTTTCGGTTTCTAAATAAAACAGCAAATATTAATGACAAAAAATTCGAGCAATTAACTCAATATTGCAAGGCGAAGATTATTGATTGTCATTTCAAGCAAACATTTGCTTCGTGTAATGCCCACTTTAGTGTTGCTATACAGTTTGGCGACGTCAGTTTCGTGTTTCGAGAAAGTATTTAGTTTTATTACACTTTTGCATAGGAAAATATAATAAACTATGCGAAATTTTTTCAAGGGACTCGGGAATCTCGGGATCCCGGAAATCAATATTTCTGTTCCCGGGATCAGGGAATCCCGGGAAGAGGTATTTCCCGGGATTGCAAACCCTACTCACGACTGCTGTTTCAAAAGGATCTATCCAAAAATAAGATAAATAAATAAAACATTTTGGGGTAATTTAACCTAAACTGCCCATAAATGCATAACAATCCCATGTGAATTTTCATCACTTTTGAGATAAACCACATGAGCTTTAAATTACGTGTGCTCTCGAAAAATCACAAGAAAAAGCTATGTTTATCGGTAAAATGATGAAAAACATATAAATTTAGCTCAGTCCCATGTTACAAATAAACGCAAAACAGGCTCAGAACTGTAAAAATTAGTAGAAAATTATAGTAACTTCCATTAAAAGACCAACTGAAGTGTACTAACCGGAACAACAATAACTTTTTTGCATATAAAGGTATTCTACCTAATATATTTACCTCGGATGAATGTATGTTTTAAATTTTTGTTTTTTATTTTATTGAATCAATTGGATGGAAAAAATGCAGTGGTCTACCTGCGTCTACTGCATTTTACTCAATTGTACGTTTTTGGCAGTGTGACTCTTATACGTTTATAGGCAGTATAGTGGACCCCTTTTTCATAGTTTGTATAATATTTTCTGCGAAAACTCGAGGGATTTTTAGGGAAGTTCTATAGGGAAACATCTTCTCCAGCCAATCTGCATCAGAATCGCGAGAAACATTCATAAATTCCGATTTATTGTTAAGAGAAGTTGAGTTAATTTGACGTGTTCTCAGACATTTCAAAAGTACAGCTTTTTTACTGTCGCCTCAGAATACTTTTCCTGCTGCTGTGTGTTTGCGATAGCTACCCGCGCTAGCAGTCGAGTAATCACATTGTGAACGTATTGGCAACAGAGTATCTTGAAAGAGAACGCAGCATGTAGGGTAAATTACCCTATAGTGGACCCGTTCCCAGTAGACCACTCGTCAGATTAACTCAGTTACTTTAGCATGAATCAAAATTTTTAAATAGGGTAAATAAATCTATAGCTAACCTCTTTACTTTATTAACCTTTAGTGGATCACTCGTCAGATTAATCTAATTCTCTCAACATAATTGGGTATTCGTAAATGTTTGTGATGCAAACTGGTTGGGCAAGATATTTCCCGATGGAAGTTTTCTGAAAATCGCTCGAATTTTCGCATAAATTGAGTTTATCCGGTGGGTGGTTCACTATAGGAAAGGGGTTCACTATAGGGTAATTCACTCGATTTCTAGTGATTCTGTTGCAGATTGAATGAAAAAGCTGTTTCCCGATGGAAGTATCCTTGAAATCCCTCGAGATTTTGCATAAATTGAGTTAAACTGGCGATTGGTGCTCCATAGGAGAGACGTTCACTATAGGTTAATTTTACCTACTTGGTTTGTCGATTCGGAATTATTTGAAGGATTTTTTCGGAATAGCGAATATAGAAGAAAGAAGAAGCTGTTTTTCATATAGACGTTCGTTTTAGCACTACACAAACCGCGCGTTTCGTTAACAGCCCAAATCCACCGGAGGCATTTTCCCCCCTTTTTTTATTTGCCGAATGTCGAATGTCGCGTGACAGCAGTTTCAAAGGCTGTAGAAAGAATAAGCGTAAGGAGTAAGATACAGCCTACTCGGCATCTTACCGACAGCCTTCGTGTCAACAAAGCAAACTCGGCAATAGAGCAGCTGTGTAGGGTAAGTTAACCTATAGTGGAGCCCTTTTCGATTAAGATTATGATTGATTAAGATTATGATTAAGATTATTATGACTAGGATATGAATTAGGTTTTGAATAGGAGTACGGATTTGGATAACTATTAGGCATCCTTTTAAAACACATCAGAACGAGTTAATGCACAATACGGCTCAAGTCAGGGAAGTGATGGAAGCGATTACCAAACTAAATATCAATTTTCATTTTAAATATCTTCATTCGGAATAAACCTTGCATTTGCGAATTATATAATCATCATAAGAGTACCGTTGCGGGACTTCTTTTGACACTTTTTCCAAGTTTTTCAACTTTATGTAATTGTAACTTCTATTATAATAAACAGAGTTCAATGATTTTTACTAATATTTAACGTAGTTATGTTTGCAACAGTCAAGAATTATTTCAGTTGAATTCGTTGATAAATAAAAAACAGTTCATATTGCTATTAAAAAGTTGTTTGTTGAATTCGGTTGGGGATTACTTAGGATAATTCAAGAAATCGATAGGATTTTATACAAAAATACATTTGTTTTTAACTAAATTATATCTCTTTCCAAAAGTTTTAATTTAAGGACTTATTTTAGGCTGATTCTTTTGGTTTCTTTGGTGTGAATCGGAGAGCTTGTTGTAGTTAGTTTGCCGACTGCCTTGCAGCGTCCGTGACGGATATGTCTCTGGTTTTAACTTGGTTGAGACTTTCCCGTGAAAGTTCTTTTTAAAAGATAGCAATTGAATGTATGCCCTAAACTCATGTAGTGTGTTATCGGAAAATTATTGGTTTTTCGGTAGGTTTGTACCATACAAACACAAACATAACCTTGCAATATTGCTGATAAAAAATCCACCGCATCCAATATTTTTGCAAAAACAACCAAGTTTAACTGAAATCTAATAAAACTCATGGTTAAATATAAAAAAAGAAATAGTTTTTTGATAAAGTTCTTGGCTTACCAATATTAATGGTCGCCGCAAAGCAAACATCGATTTTGGAATAAAAATTTTAACAACTATAATTTTTAAGAGATAGTCGTGTTCAAACAAGCCCGAACGATTGATTTTCCAGAACAGTTCATGCAATATGTAGCAAAATACATTGTTTTTTTCAACATGTAGAAGATACTGTATAAGTTCAAAATGTATTTTTGCTCGAAAACATGATAAAACTGAAGTGTCCAAAGTAGCCCCGCTGTCCGTTCCTGGTTCAGAATTCGATCGTTAGGAAAATACTCGTGTTCTCAAGCAAAAGCGATTGGTTTTGGGTAACCTCAATGAAATTTTTGTTTATATTTTTCGAAGAAATGTGTTCTGAAATGAAATGATTTTTTAAGTTTGCGAATCTGAGCTGTTTTTTTTTGTTCCTAAAATGCATTTTTGCAATGCGAAACCTGTGTTGTACAGTTAGGCACAGATCTTCCAATTTTTTTGTTCCCGTACAAAACCAGGTTAGAGGATTTGAATATTTATTATTTTTTAGCAAGAAAAGTTTTTGATGCTGTGATGAAAAATAAGCATACCAGCTTGTCTTTCTTCGTCTGTGATGTATTGGTGATGAAAACTTCAATAGAACAATGGTTTTTTTTCGCTATTGGCGTACAACTTATATTATGAACAAATAATCGAGTTTTCCCCTCAGATGATATCATATGATTGATGGACTTTACTGGAAAGAATAAATTACAAAGATGAACATTTAAAAGCCACTATGCTAATTTATTTGGTGTTGTGGAAGAAATGGCATAGGTTTGGTCCAAGATTTAGGGGTAGTTCTATGTTGAAAACTCTCAGCTGCCACAAATCAATACTCGAGACACAATGTTTCAGATTCCGACATGCATTGCGTGTTCTTTCGTATCCACTTTTTAGCTATTTTGGTCACAACAAGTGCACGTTATGCAAACGTTGCACAGCTGAATTTGATTGATTGATTGATAAATTATACCAAACATGGATAGAAGCAGTGATTATTCTGTGGAACATCGTAAAGCGCCAGCAAGATGTAAATAATAACATGTGATCACGCGTTAATATTTGTTGAATATTTCATGAGAAATTTCATTAGAGCAAATCGAATTGATGAATGTAGCTCAAGCAAACGTCCTTATCTGTGCACATCCCTCCATATAGAAAAAAACTTTAACATCGATGTTACCTTTTTCTACCCAATGCATGATTTCCGTTAACTGACACGGTCTATTCTGCGGTAAGGCTCGTGGTTTCCCGAGAATATGAATCAAACCGGTGTTAGACTCTATCATCGAGAAGAAAGCACAGATAAGACCGTACGTACTTTGGATGGCGAAAATGTCCCTCTCCCTTGGCTACCGGATGGTAAGTAAACAATCTATCCAGCTAATGCTGCTTCGAGTGTGCACACAGCACTGGTATTTCCGTTTCCCGAAGCACTGGTGTCAGGCAGACGTGACGGAGGTTATCCGGTTTATGATGGATTTTCACCATTTTGTGATAATTTTTTTTGTGCAAATGTAGCACGATACTTCGAGAGACGGGAAACAACATGCACACATGCGGGTATTATCAAATTGTGATTAACTTCCGCTACGAACGGTAGATATTTAAACTTGGAGAGGAGGAGCTGCAGTAGGGAGATGCAGCTGTTCACAGGCAAAAGTAGAACTCTTGTCGTTTTCATGTGCGGAAAAGTTCGGTCTTTGGCAGACTCGGACGGATATCGATAATTTATATGAATATTGAAACAAATATGCGGACAGAACCCGTAAAATCGATACTCAATTTAACTCGGAACCGTGTCATATTATGCCGGTGCAATTTCGTTAGATTGTTAATGATCACCAACAACGCCATAAACAGGTTTATCATGATTTGCCATGTAAATTTTGCTATCCTACCCGACAGAGTGAGGCGGGAACTGTGCGTTAGGTTTTGTCGCATATTCTTCGTGGCTTGTTGTCTTTGGATCGTAGTCTGCCGTCCGTACGTGTTCTTTTGTAATAAGGTCACAATGCCGAAATTTAGGTGGGTCAACTCACCAAAAGTGCACATATTCCTTTCATGTTCTCGGTGTAATTTTGTCAAATATCCGAAATTATTTTGCCGTTCTACTAAGAAACAATTTTCAACTTCAAAAATAAATAGAAAATTTCAAATGTCCCGATTATTCAGGCAATAAAACAGTGAATATTACCATAACTGGTACTGATTTGCGCTGAAAATAAATAACGCCACTCGCTAGCGACAGCCTGGGAGCAATAAATAAACGATGTAAGAGCCTCGTGTTATCCTGCAGTCGAACTTTTGGCGATGCTCGAACTCGAAAGTGCTTGATGCGCGTCAGTCAACCAAACTATCCTAATACCCACTCCCGGGTTGCGCACTAAATGTGCTGAATTGTTTTGAGTGATGTAACAGTGGATGCTTAGAATTCATATCACATGACGCTTTAGTTTCCGCTATGTACTTTGTAGTAGACAAACTTGTTCAGTCATATTATTTATACCGGTGGCCATCAAGCTTTTTCTGTTAAAATAGAATAGAAAAAAAATCGTTTTTCCTTATCACGCGCGCAGCCGAATGATATCGAATGGTTGCTATTTGTATCACGTTCCATTATGACATTCATAGTTGTGTAATTTGATTGGATTTCACCTAATTTGCTGACGGTGCAGAGCAAACACAATTGGTTGCCCGCTCGTAGGGTGTAATTGGGTAGGATTATTCATTCAAAATGCAGGAAAGCGAACGGGTGCTTGCCCTAAATTTCTAATGTAATTTAATGTAACGTAAGTGAAGCGAATCGGGTACATGTTTGCAGAAATGCGAAAACGATTATATTGCTGAATCAACAGTATTTTGGGACTGAAACAACAATTATTTAAGGACTGAAATAAAAAATGAAAGAGTATTTCGGTGCGTTTCCTTTTTCCACGATTTAACTCTAAAGTATGTTTTTCAGAGAAAATGATGAAATTAGTTGGAAAAAATATGAAATAAAAATGCATAGCTATTGTAGGTTCCTTTCGCATGTTCTCTACCAGAATGTACATGTCGGAAATAAAAGAATCTGTATCTTGCCCGTATAGGTGACTTAATGCTACCAGCAATAACTTTTTATAAGCGATTGATTTTATTAGTCGAAATAACTTCAAAACTAGCCTACTGGAAAATTGGAAACGAACAGTTCTCCTTTTTCGGTTTGGTCTATCTTCACCTATGAGTAGGTACTAAAATTGAGTTATTCTGGCGAGTGGTCCACTATATGAAAGCGGTTCACTAGAGGTAAATTTTCCCTTTCCAGCCAGACTGCATCAGTATCACGAAAAACATTTAGGATAAATCAACTTATAGTGGATCCCATTTCTATTGTGGACCACACGGAAAAAATGTACCCAAGCGATGACAGTTTTTTATGACATTCGGAAGCGTTCCTCTGTAACAGTAGTGGTATTGGCAAAAGTAAGACAGCCGACAAAAGAAAATGTTTTGCGATTATAATGTTGTCGTCTTAGGTAAATTAATTAAAGTAGACTCCTTAGCTTAGTTAATCTATAGTGGACCACCAGTCAGATTAACTCTATTTCTCTTAACATAAATCGGAACTTATAAATATTTAGTCGGCGTGCGACCTGACCGAACCAAGCGCCAAAAACATTATTTCGAGTAATCGGCGATCAAAGTTTACTCAACCCGTATGCTTCCTGCAAGCTGCTGCAGAGAAATTTTGTTATAATACCATTATAAACTGTTCAAATGATTTCGATTTTTCATGAAAGAGAGATTATCAATTTTAACATCCACTAGTGTTGAGAACTTATTTTCAAAAAATGGCGCTTGGTTCGGTCTGGTCGCACGCCGACCATTTGTGATGTAGATTTGCCGGATAAGATGTTTTCCTACGAAAGTTTTCTGAAAATCCCTCGTTTTTACATACATTAAGTGATTGGCGAGTTGCCCATTATTTACAAATTACTATTTTATCAATGACAAATGGAATGTTTAAGGTATAACACATTTAAATGAATCAAATTTATCGAAAACGCGTAGATTCAGCCTAATAACTAAAGCACAATTCTCACGTTTTGACCGGTCCTGACAACGAATGCGAACCCCTTCCCGTAAAAAGGGGAGGATCAGGTGAAGACGAATTGTTATATAAGATATCTGTAGCTCTCCCTAGAGTCGATCACACCATTACTTATTATTTTGCTTCTCAAAATTGTACAGTTGGCGATAGAGGACTGGGATTTTCTAAACAATTATAGTTTTTTTTTCATCGACTACACCGAAATACTTGTGGATCTACTTCGCCTCTCTATCTCTTCTTTGAAGCAGTAGTACAGAAGTTCAATTCATCCGTTCGAAGGTTCAATGCTGAATTGTATTAGCAAGTATTGAATAAAATAAAAACAAGCAGGGCTACAACTATCCCCACATGTTTTTTTTACCCAAGAGAAATACAAAAAGTAAAATAAAACTTGCTATATCGTCCTTGTTCGGGTTCAAACAACACTGTCAATATGCCTCAATCGTAAGTTTGATGTAGGACAACGAATGTTATGTTATCTAAAAGATCAAAGCCATGGTGCTATAATCCGATTCGGAACTTGACCTTCTGTTTATTATACACAGACTTCGCAGCCAACTATTAAATGTACAGGACAATTGCGGGACTAGCGCTACGACGCTACTGATACTAACAGTCTCTCCCGAGCCGAGACTCAAACCTACGACAAAGGCTTGTTAGGCCAGCATCGTACCTCGGGACCATCTGGGAGGAATTTATGTTATCTATATACAAAAAAAAATGGAGTTCTGTCTGTCTGTGGAAATGACTGATCCGATCGACATGAAAGTTTATTTTTGAAGGTTTTTTGGGTCGTGAAAGGTTCTTATGATTATTTGAAATGTCCCCCCTTCTCTGGAAAGGAGGGCTTTCATACAAAAAAAAACCCAAATCTCCGTATAACTTGAGAACTAATCAAGAAAATGGAACCAGATTTGACATGCGGATATTTTATGAAAATCCTAGAGCTGCTATTCAAATGAAACACAAGTTTTTACATAACTCGGGAACTGATCAAGCAAATGTAACCAAATTTAGCAAGTTGAGGTTTTTGGGGGCAAGAAACATTTCTATAGTTATATAACACCCCTCTCTACTCTGCAAGGGGGGAGGTGTCCATACAAATTTCTGCATAAATCGACGACTAATCAAGCGAATGGAATCTAATCTAATTTGGCGTGTGGAGGTTTTTGGGAGCAAGCAATATTTCTTTGGTGGTTCGATACCCCTCTCCCCTCTGGAAAAGAGGATTTCTTAAAAATAAAAAACAAGCTTTTGCATAACTCAAGGACTTATCAAGTAAACTGAACCGAATTTGGCATGTAAAGTTATTGAGAGCAAGAAATATTTTTATGGTGGTTCGACATCCTTGGAAATCAGACACAAATTTCTACATAACTCGTAAACTAATTCAGCAAATGAACCCAAATTTGGTATTTGGAGGTTTTTAGGAGCGAGAAATGTTTCTATGATTGTTTTGAGACTATTCCATACCTTGGAAGGAGGGGAAGACTCTCAGGCAAATGAAACAGATGTTTTATCCATTTTTTTCGGAAAACAGCCTAAATCGATCGGATAGATGCGTAGCAACCACAAATCTACTCCAGACGCCATTTTGAAATCCAAGATGAAGCTAAAAGTCGACCTGAGACGCCATTTTGAAATATAAGATGGCGACTTCTGGTGAATGCAAAATAGCCTTCAATGACCAAATATCACCCAATATGAGTATTTTCTAAATCGTAATGATTCACAGAAGCCAAAAATTGACCTAAAGCGCCATTTTAAACTGTAAGATGGTGACTGCAGCACGGTGCTCCCACAGGACTTTATTATAAAAAAAAATGCACCAACGAATCTGAGTACACCACTCGTTTCGTTACGACGTCCTGGAGCTCTGGTCTAAATTTCAAAATCGTTGTAAGGTACATTTTTGAATAATGCCCTTCTAAAGGTTGTTAAGCACAAAAAAGTGATATAAAAACAACGAAATACTTATTGCAAAGCACGTTTTGCAACCACAATTTCATGAAATAACTTCCAAAATATTTTCTACACAGCCCCAGTACTATATTTCATGACATTTACCATTAGTGGAAAGAATTATCTGAAAATCTCACAGGCGCAGTGGTGGTATAAATCCGAAGCATCGTGATCGTTTTAGATTTGACTGTGAAAAAATGAATATATGTACTAAATGTCTTCAGCAAAATTGTTCCATATAATCAGGCCTTATTTTTGGCGTTTTTGGTTTTTCGATTAATCCACCTAAAAGTTAGATTAAAGAAATATTTTTTTTCTAATTTTCAATAAACCAGATTGCTTTCTTCAGCAAAGCTGTGGAAAAAATTTAAAGAAAGAAAGTTGCTGAATATTATGGTGTCCTATCTGTACTTTGGACACGACAAAATATAGTTTTTTGTGGAACAGTAAATCAGTTTTTTGTCTAATGTAATGGTTAAAATAATCCAAAATGTTCAAAGATTTTGTTCATTTAGCTAAGCTTTCCTCACGATTTTGTAAAATTTATTGTTTTGGCAATCACAGAAAAAGTTATAGTTTCAGATAAATCTTTTCACTAATGATAAATGTCGTGAAATATAATACAGGGGATGTGTAGAAAATATTTTGGAAGTTATTTCAGAAAATGGTGGTAGAAAAATGTGCTTTACAATAAGCATTACGTCGTTTTTATATCACTTTTTTGTACTGTACGACCTTCAAAAGGGCGTTACTTGAAAAAGTAGCTTGCGAGGATTTTGAAATTTTGACCAGAGATTCAGGACGTAATAATGAATCGAATGGTGTATCCGTTGGTGCATTTTATATTATAACAACGGTCTGTGGGAGCACCGTGGCAGTTGTTTGGAAAACAGCCTAAAATGATCAAATACCATCCAAAATATAGATATTCGGAACCTGAATGACACCCAGAGGTCAGAAATTGACTTCACATGCCATTTTGAAATCTAATATGACGACTTCCGGTTTCTGGAAAACATCCGAAAATGACCAAATAACACCCAATATGGGTATTTCCGAAATCGCAATGATTCGCAGAAGCCAAAAGTCAACTTGAGATGCCGTTTTGAATTCTAAGATGGTAACTTCCGGTTTCTGGAAAGCAGCCAGATATTGAAATCGCAACCTGCTGTTTCTGGGAAACAGCTGAAAATGACTGGATTCCACTCAATACCTATGAGTATCATCAGAATCGAAGTGATATACTACAGGAGCCAAAAGGCGAGGATTCCGGTAAAACCAATCACATCAAACGATCTGTCGTTTGAGTTTGAACGTATCCAATATCCGATTCGTCATGCATTTGCAGACTATAACTCACTCACTTGTAACCTGATTTATACGATTAAAATGATCTTAAGTTGAAAATATCACTAAAAACTATAATTCTGCTCGGTGCAATAGGTGAAGTGACCCATAATTGTGGTAATGTTACATTTTGTGGTGCACAATTGGGAGTCAGTCCATATTTTGGCAATTTTTATTACTTTTACATGATAATGCATCAAGACTGAATAAAATAACTTGTTATCAAGCTTTTACAACAATAAAATAACTGCGTTATGAATTTTGACGATTTTATAGATTTTGATAGCCAAAAGTGACCCATAATTGTGTCTTTGGCTATGTAAGTGATATTTTTCTTCTCAACCGATTTACACGCATCAACTGCAGTGAAACTAATTGTTGATCGAAAGTACACATCAGAACACAGAGATAAATAGTAGAACATTCGTAGTTGATCATTTTTCCGATTTAATATTCATTTTTGAACATTCAGACAACACGTTAACTGACTCACAATTGTAGAGGGACTGTATGTGGAATCATTTAAGAATGTTTAAAACTATTTAGATAGAAAATAGGACGGGATGGATAAAAAGCTATAATCTTTTCAGGGCAATTATTCTGAGATTTAGGGCAATTTTTTTTGCTTCTACCGACTTGTGTTATCTATAAACTAGTTCTCAGAAAAAAAAGAAACGGGCAACCATTTGGGTTAAATATGTCAATTTGAGCTGTTGGTATTTATTTTCTTCTTTAAAAATTACGAAAGGTTAGCTTAACTCTGGTGGTTGTCCAATCATGGAGGAATGAGAAAACAAAATGTAATATTTTCTTCTTGAAAGAAAAAGGTTAAAAAATTATTATTAATTAAATGTCTCAAAGAAGCCAATGTTCAAAGATCGGATTTTTTCTACAGAAACTACACAATGTTAGCTAATGTTGTTCGAACTTGGAAAATAGAACTAAAAAAGAAATTCTCTGAAGAAAACAAAACTTTCTTTTTCAAATATTTTTTTGTTATAATTACCGGAAAAGTTATGTGAATATTTTCCACTGTCATTTTCATGTAGATTTTACGTGATTGTCATTTGGGTTCATCATGATCTGGTGAGATGATTTATCCTGTGAATCTTATTCAGTAGACATATGCATTTCATGTCAGTTTCACTTAGAATTTAACTACCGGTAAAGTGAAAAGTATTTGGTTGTCTGATAGGTTCTACGTTTTATACAACGTATAATTTTCAATTGTGGTTTCCCAAAGTTTTGAGAGACTAGGGATAGTTTTTAGAACTTATCCAAATATGTTGCTTGATAAGTCGCACGGGCATGCAAAATCGTCAATTCGTAAATGAATTAAACGACATACAAAATGGCAAAATGATATTGCGACATTCGCTGGCTAGCATCACTGTTAGCTGCAACTGTTTATGTTCAGAAAATTCCTCGCAATTTGAACTGAATCTGTGTGAAATCTCGATGCCGGATTCTCGTGGTTTTTCTAAAGCTCACTTATTGGTAAGTCATCGAGGAATTCCTTTCATTTTTAAAGACAACATCAGACAACAGCTTCACCATTTTGATTTCTTTTTATTTTTGCACGGAGAGTTCACGCGATACTTCATTCTGTTTGACGTTGCCAACTTGACGTAGATGCTACGTGATAAAACATAGTATGCATGTGATTTTGACGTAGATGTTATGTTTGTCACATAAATCATGCAAAATGACAGAAAATAAATAAGTACAGGAAATTTCACGTATTAATAACGTGAAAAATATTTTGAGTGTACAATTCTGCCGAAGACAATATATGTACTGCATTCCGCGTCGAACACTCGACAGAAACGGACGTGCAAAGTGGTCGTTCTATTACAATCCGGTCCGTGTGTACGAATAGCCAAACAAAAGAGTGTATTATTCGCGCTAAAGGCCAACTAGATTGTGAGTTGTGTCGATACGTTCTGTACCCGGCTCACAACTTTGGCTGTATTGGTGCAAAATACCAGCTGCAGTTTTGATCTGTGCACCGTGAATAGATCTTTTTAATCCAAGCCCATCAGTTGACAGTCGAGTCCGTGTCGCTGTGCTGAGTGATCTCACACCCGGCTCACTGCTGGTGGCTGTATTGGTGCTGCTGTACTGGTGCTGCTGGCTGCTTTGGGTGCAGCTTCGAACGATCGGACAACCACTGCTGGAAGGAAGAAGTAAAGAGGTACGTGTTCTTGTCGGCGCTAGTGCGCTAGTGCGCTACATTAAGCGCAATGGATATAGATCCCTCGCCTCCCGTGCCACCATCCCCGAACCCCCCTGACCCTGACCCTTCTGTTACCCCCTCCCCTGTTCATTCTCCAGTCCCCCCTCGCCCCAGGCTTTACCCGGACGGATCTCAACAGGGCAGCTATACTGTTTATTTTCGTCCAAAGGCAGGAGTGAATTCAAAGCGTTTAAACATACTGCAAATTGCTAAAGACCTGACGAAGGGGTACAAGGCCGTGACCGAAAATTCCAAGGTTCGACCTAACAAGCTCCGTGTCGTGGTCAGTGATCTGGCACAGGCCAATGCTATCGCTTGCTCTGAGCTCTTCACACGCGAGTATCGCGTCTACATACCCGCACGAGACGTGGAGATCGACGGTGTCATAACCGATTCGAGTCTGTCTGTCGAGTGTATCCTAAAAAGCGCAACCGGTTGCTTCAAAAATACCGAAACACAGACGAAGATTTTGGATTGTAAGCAATTGCGGTCCATGTCTCTCGTCGGCGGTAAAAAAGTTTACACTCCGTCAGACTCGTTTCGCGTTACGTTTGCCGGATCTGCACTCCCTAGCCACGTCTCGATCGACCGGGTTCATCTGCCTGTGCGATTGTATGTACCCCGTGTTATGAATTGCACCAATTGCAAGCAGTTAGGCCACACAGCCGCCTACTGCTGCAATAAGGCACGATGTAGCAAGTGTGGGGAGACTCATGCGGAAGATTCTTGCAGTGTTAATGCTGAAAAATGTATTCACTGTGGGGAAAACCAGCATGAGCTCTCCACATGCCCGGTGTACATGCAGCGCAGAGATAAAATCAAGCGGTCACTTAAGGAGCGTTCAAAGCGTTCTTACGCTGAGATGCTGAAGAAGACCGTGACCACTTCTACCATAACATCGAACCCCTTTGATCTGTTGCCCTCTGATGAAACCGATTCTGACGATTCATCAGCGGGAACATCTTATGCCAATCCTGGAGAGTCTAGGAAGAGGAAAAATGTTTCTTCTCCTAAACTTCCCCGTAAAGGTCCTAAGATTTCCCAAAGTGTAATGAAAAGTACGAACAAACCAAACAGTGCTGCGGAAAAACCGAAGCAAACTCCTCCTGGGCTTGCAAATTTAAAGTCCCAGAAGGAGTTCCCAGCACTGCCAGGAACATCTAAAACCCCAGTTGTTCCTTTTGCACATCCAGTTGAGGAAACAAACTCTGGATTAGTGAAATTTTCTGACATTGTGGACTGGATTTTTGAAACTTTCAATGTACCCGATCCAATTAAAATTTTTCTTACAGCATTCCTCCCAACAGTTAGATCATTTTTGAAGCAGTTGACTGCCCAATGGCCCCTCCTTGCAGCGATTGTATCCTTCGATGCCTAATTCAACTGCGTATATGAAGGATTCTATCTCTGTCTTACAGTGGAATTGTAGAAGTATTTTACCAAAAATTGATTCGTTTAAAGTTTTGATAAATAAAAACAAATGCGATGCATTTTCCCTTTGTAAAACTTGGCTTACTTCAAATATTGATCTCAACTTCCATGATTTTAATATTATTCGCCTTGATCGAGACACCCCATATGGAGGAGTACTTTTAGGGATTAAAAAGTGCTATTCTTTCTATCGTATTAACCTCCCCTCGATTCCAGGCATCGAAGTTGTCGCATGTCAAATGACAATACAAGGTAAAGAGCTTTGTATTGCCTCAATATATATTCCTCCCAGAGCACAGGTTGGGCAACGGCTGCTCTTTGATTTAATAGAACTTCTTCCCTCGCCACGTTTGATTTTGGGAGACTTCAACTCTCATGGCGTGGCTTGGGGTTCCCCATACAATGATAACCGCTCCTCTTTAATCTATAACCTTTGCGATGACTTCGACATGACTATTTTAAACAACGGTGAAATGACACGTATCCCGAAACCTCCAGCGCGCCCAAGCGCTTTGGATCTATCCTTATGTTCGACGTCGCTACGGTTGGATTGCACATGGCAGGTAATCCTTGATCCTCACGGTAGCGACCATTTGTCATTCTTATTTCAATTACTACAGGGTCAACTCGCATGCGACCAATTGACATTCCGTATGACCTCACACGGAATGTCGATTGGAAGTTATACGAGGAAATGATTTCAAAAGCGGTCGAGTCGATTCAACATCATCCACCACTTGAAGAATACAACCTCCTCGCGGGCTTGATTCTCGACGCCGCGTTGCAAGCCCAAACGAAGAAATATCCCGGCGTAACGATCAAAGAACGGCCTCCCACTCCGTGGTGGGACCAAGAGTGCTCCGATGTCTACACGCAAAGATCCTACGCATATCTGACCTTCCGGGATACAGACGATGCCGACGACTTTAAACGTTATTCGGAGCTTGATACCAAGTTTAAAAGCTTGACTAAGGCAAAGAAACGCGGATATTGGCGTCGGTTCGTAAACGAGACGTCGAGGGAGACATCAATGAGCACTCTTTGGAACACAGCCCGAAGAATGCGGAATCGCGTAACGGTCAACGAAAGCGAGGAGTCTTCAAGTCGGTGGATATTTGATTTTGCCAGGAAAGTATGTCCGGACTCTGTTCCTGAGCAAAACATTGTTCGCGATGCGTCTCCGGGCCACGACGCGATTGAATCACCTTTTACGATGGCAGAATTTTCAGTTGCCCTTCTGTCCTGTAACAATAACGCGCCTGGGTTAGATAGAATCAAATTCAACTTGTTGAAGAATCTACCCGGCAATGCCAAGAGGCGCTTGTTGAACTTGTTCAATAAGTTCCTGGAGCAAAATATTGTACCGCAGGATTGGAGGCAAGTGAAGGTGATCGCCATCCAAAAACCAGGGAAACCAGCTTCTGATCACAACTCTTATAGGCCGATTGCAATGCTATCCTGTATCCGGAAATTGATGGAAAAAATGATACTCCGTCGTTTAGACCATTGGGTCGAATCAAATGGTCTACTATCAGATACTCAATTTGGCTTCCGCCGTGCCAAAGGGACGAATGATTGTCTTGCGTTGCTTTCAACAGATATTCAGCTGGCGTATGCTCGCAAAGAACAAATGGCGTCTGCGTTCTTGGACATTAAGGGGGCTTTTGATTCCGTTTCTATTGACATTCTTTCGGGTAAACTTCACCGACAAGGATTTTCTCCAATTTTGAACAATTTTTTGCACAATTTGTTGTCCGAAAAGCACATGCATTTTACGCATGGCGATTTGGCAACTTTTCGCATTAGCTACATGGGTCTTCCCCAGGGCTCATGTTTAAGCCCCCTTCTTTACAACTTTTATGTAAATGACATCGACGAATGTCTGGCAAACTCATGCACGATAAGACAACTTGCAGACGACAGTGTAATCTCTGTTACAGGAGCCAAAGCTGCCGATTTGCAAGGACCATTGCAAGATACCTTGGACAATTTGTCTGCTTGGGCTTTACAGCTAGGTATCGAATTCTCTCCGGAGAAGACTGAGATAGTAGTTTTTTCTAGGAAGCATGAACCTGCTCAGCTTCAAACACAATTAATGGGTAAAACGATTTCTCAGGTTTTGGTACACAAATATCTTGGTGTCTGGTTCGACTCTAAAGGCACCTGGGGTTGTCACGTGAGGTATCTGATGAAAAAATGTCAACAAAGAGTGAATTTTCTTCGTACAATAACCGGACAATGGTGGGGAGCCCATCCAGGAGACCTTATAAGGCTTTACCAAACAACGATATTGTCTGTTATTGAATACGGGTGTTTCTGCTTCCGCTCCGCAGCAAACACACATTTGATCAAACTGGAGCGAATACAATATCGTTGTTTGCGTATCGCCTTAGGTTGCATGCAGTCGACCCATACGATGAGTTTAGAGGTCTTAGCTGGAGTACTACCATTGAAAAACCGCTTCTGGAGCCTGTCTTCTCGTATTCTTATCAAATGTGAGGTCTTGAACCGTCCCGTGATTGAAAATTTTGAAAGGTTAGTCGAACTTAATTCTCAAACCCGTTTTATGACATTGTATTTCAATCACATGTCCCAAAATATTAACCCTTCTTCGAATATTCCAAATCGTGTCGACTTATCAAATACTTCTGATTCTACTGTGTTTTTCGATACATCCATGATAGAAGAAACTCGTGGAATCCCGGATCATTTACGCGTGCAGCAGATCCCCAAAATTTTTTCCAATAAATATCGAAACATCAACTGCGACAATATGTACTACACTGACGGATCACTTCTTGATGGGTCCACTGGCTTCGGTATCTTCAATAACAATTTAACCGTCTCCCATAAGCTCGATAATCCTGCTTCTGTTTACGTCGCAGAATTAGCTGCAATTCAGTACACCCTAGGGATTATCGAAAAAATGCCCACGGACCATTATTTCATCTTTACGGACAGTCTCAGTTCCATTGAGGCTCTCCGATCGATGAAAGATGTTAAGCACTCTCCGTATTTCCTGGGGAAAATACGGGAACATCTGAGTGCTTTATCCGAAAAATCTACTCAGATTACCTTAGCGTGGGTCCCTTCTCACTGCTCGATACCGGGTAATGAGAAAGCGGACTTTTTGGCTAAGGTGGGCGCAACAAACGGTGATATTTATGAAAGACCAATTGCCTTTAATGAATTTTTCGCATTTGTACGTCAGAATACGATCATCAGTTGGCAAAATTCTTGGACCAAGGGGGAACTGGGAAGGTGGTTACATTCCATAATCCCCAAGGTATCGACGAACCCGTGGTTCAAGGGGTTGGATGTAGGTCGGGATTTCATTTGCGTGATGTCCCGGCTTATGTCCAATCACTATAGATTTGACGCGCATCTCCGTCGTGTTGGGCTCGGGGAGAGTGGTATCTGTGCCTGTGGTGAAGGTTATCACGACATAGAGCACGTTGTTTGGTCATGCCCTGTACACCGTGACGCCAGGTCTAGATTAGTAGCTTCCCTGCAGGCCGAAGGTAGGCAGCCGGCTGTTCCTGTTCGTGATGTCTTGGCGAGCCGTGACCTATCCTACATGTCCCTTATATACGTTTTCCTGAAATCCATCCACGCCCCAGTTTAGTCCTATCCCCTTCCGCCTACATCCAACCAAACGACAAGAACACGTTAAGACCCCGGATCCGGAAACAGCAACTAGACCCGCACGATACTCTCAGGCCCCGAGGGAGACAACCCAATATGCCAGTCCGTAATATCTTGGCCCAGCAGCGGAACATATTCAATATGCTGCTTACCTATGGCGATGGAAAACCATCAAACAACAAATCAGTGCTTTTCATGCAAAACATTCTAGCTTAAGTTAGATTTAGTTTCAGCTCGTAGTCGGCAGCGAGGATAAAAAATTTGCTTTTAGTTATTAAGATACTTTAGAAAGTAAGCCACCAGATATAATTGGCGCCGTTAAACATTGAATTGTATTTGTGCCGTGTCAAATAAACTATAGATGAGGAAAAAAAAATATATGTACTAATCAAATTAACCGTTTGGACGCTAGAAATATTTGTATAATAGACACTCGACGCAGGAGATAATCCCCAAAATTAATTTATGTCAGTGCAAAATGCGAGACATCGAGGACAATAAAACAAAAATTAATTAGGACTTCTTTTCCAGAATTGCTCTGTACTACACTGTTAGTGTCGCGTAAAATAGGGCGTCAAACATTTTTATAGAGTATGCGCTCGAAGGACGCGTACCTACCATAAATTTGAAACAGTATCTTGTGATTATCTTACTGAATCCATTGAATTCGTTGCATATTCGAGCGCCTCCACAGCCTGTAGCACCTACTCCCACGAAACACACTAGTTTTTGAAAAAAACACTTAAAATGTAAATTTTTACTAAGGGAACATTCATAAATGACGTAGCATTCGAGGGGGGAGGAGGGGGTTTGCAGTTTTGTGGCGAAAGATGACGAGGGGGAGGGTGGAGGGTCAAGCCAAGCTACGTAGCAAATATTATTCTAAGAAAAAAAAAATGGATTTTTTTATTTGTTCTTTTTTATTACTGTTTTGTATGTTTTGGGTTATTTTTATTACTTCCTTGTCTTTTGTTGTTCATTTATGACACAAGGTATGTTTTTGATAATAAAATTTGCAAAAAAAATTATCATGTGGAGGGGGGGGGGGGGGGGGGGTGTTGCTATAAAGCTACGTAATTATCTAGAGGGGGGTTCTGATTTTGTGACGAAATGCTACGGGGTGTCAAAAAAACCCTTCAAAAAGCTACGTCATTTATGGATGTTCCCTAAGCAGATTCACACGCGCATAACGTTAGCCGTGTTGCCAGAGCCTCTCGAACATAACACGTGCTGGTGTCTAAAAACAGTTTCAAGACAATATTTTTTTCAAATTGATTGAAGCTAGTTTTTTTTCACCAAAATAGTTATTATCAGGTCATCTGTCGTCAATTTTCTCCACTTTGCTGTACCCAGTATGCAAATGCCCAATCGTATCTATCAACGGATTCATTACTATAAAAGAGTAGAGATCAGCTAGGTAGCATCTGTTGACACCGATTTTGGTACGTAGTCAGCTCAGCTTGCATCTCCTTTGGCTCCCATTATTCAACTCGAAACCCAGCACTAAACGACTAAACTACTAACAAAAGCAAAAACTCATTCGCATGCAGAGCTCGAAAGATTTCCCTTTGTGATCTCAGCTTGGCATCCTCATTTCATCTCCTAGCACAGCACCAAGTTACACACCCAAAGTGCAATGAATCGTTGCCTCTTGAAACCTATTATCAACTGTCGGGAATCTGCGCTATCAAATAGTGAAGTGATAAATTACTACAGACTGAATCTGCGGCACAATTTGTGCGCCAACAACCAACCTGAAACTTTATTCGCCCTAGATGGGGCGCTTGAGGAAGAGAGAGAAAAAAAAACAGTGAACTTTTTGTCCCGAACGGAAGACAAAGTGCTGATGGAAGAAGATGCACGTGCATCCGCTTAATACAATAGTTTGGTTATGTAAGAAATTTCGTCTTTGCTATTCTACCATGAAACTGCGGTATTCGTCTTGGCTAGAACCGTTGCGTGGGTTGGTCGGACGGACTTGGCATCAGCGGACAGCATCAAGACGCTAGGATGTTACTTCAGTACGGGCAGCACGGAGCTGGAGCGAATCTGAACTGTTGGCGCTGAACATGCTACACATGCTATACTGCTAACTAGCTGCAGCAGGGATTGCAGTTTGCGAACGAAAAACGAATTGATTGTAACCATCCCACCACGTAGAGATTTTATGTGACGGTACTTTGTCAATAGTTTGCAAAAAAAGGGCGGTTGGGTATTTGTATGTAATTTGTTGGAATTTGATTAGATTCCCGAGTAACTATTTAAGTATTATTGCATTGAAACTGCTTACCTTATCATGATCAGAGACCTGCTATATAAAAAGCTCTGGTGAGTGGAGCTTTGAAATTCTTAATGTGTTCTCCAGTTATAATAAAAATAGCTACAGAACTAACATTTCAATCAAATTAATTGTTACGTACAAAAGCTGTTATAAGTTTCGCAATGCTGTGTCAGCATTTCCGCATATCATAACTTTGTCTTATACACATAATTTAATTAACCCTCTCAGCAAAAGTATTTTTCTCAGCCCCAGCAGGCAGGTTTGAACACCGAAGTTTTCTCCTCGATTATGATCTGTTGACAAAAGGCAATTATTTGTGTAACTTCTCCGCTAAGAATGGGCATAAAAAAGAGTTCGCTTAAGCCGACAAATTCACTTGAATACAGATCATGCGAAAGGAAACTCGCAGCTGCGAACAAGACGAAAAGTGCAAAGCAGTATAACCAACGAACGTGACTTGTTTTGAATAATTTAACAAAAATTTAACTGAGCTAAGATATTTACTTTGCTCCTGGGGGATGTCTTCTTTTCGCAGGCACCCAGTCGAACTTTTCGATAGTGGAGGGATTTTCTGCCTATTCACCCTACCGTTGACACGGCAGTACCGTTTCAGATTTTAGTAAGCTTTTGTGAGTTTTTTTTAAATCAATAATTGGGAAAGCTTTGCGATACTTTGAAATACAAGAAATCTGAACGTCTTTTAAAAAGGGTTAACAAAAATTTATACTTCTGTTTTTGAGTAAAACATGAAAAAAGTCTAACCCTTTTATGATATTCAAATATGCAAATTGGCCTAGAATACCGAAGCTCAAAAAGTTTCATTAAAATTTGAGGCGGTGTTGTCAATTTTGCGTGGAATCTTTGCAAGTAGATTTCTTTAGTAAATAGTGATAATATGCTAAACTTTCGACTAATCAACAGGGAAAAAAATTGACGCCTATTGACGTTCGAAAAAAAGAGACGGTTTTTGCATTATCCACAACAAGCGGATCGTTCGCCCTGAACAAATGCTTCTCTAGTGGAACCAATTTGTGGTGTGTATGCAGCATACAACATACAGCATTTGGGCTATAATAACGATCCTACCACTCGAGTGAATTGTAAAAGTATATTTCTGCCTCTTTATCTGATGCGTGATTCCAACGAAAGCAAAATCCTCTTGACCTGGTTTGCATTCTGTCGTTGAACCTGTCACCGGAAATGTGTAGCAGATACACGAAATTTGAAACATGGATACAGCGAGTTTTACATAGACGTTGTGAAGGGGGATTAAATGTGCTGCTAAAGTGGGGGCACCGTTTCATAATAGCACATAAATGTGTATATACATCCAACGATTGTTATATCTGCAAGGTTTGTACTGGCCGTCCACTGCAGCACTTGGAACCGAAGAGCATGTCTATCCCAAGGAAAAGACTGTATAATCTTCCGGCGGAAAAACTTCCTCGGATGCCGAAATACAATCCGATGTATTACAATGTATCAGCAGCTCTTTGTTCCATTTAGGATTCATTTGGGAAGCCGATGGGAAGAATGGGGCAGATACGGAACGAAAGTTTTCGATTGTTCGGTTTTGGTCATTGTGCAACCAGAATCGTTTGTCGACTTTGAGACAATATGGTGACGATTCCCTATTCTACTAGTTCTAAGCGCTTCGTCGCTGGTTGATGATGTGAAAGTGCCGAGCTAAAGTTTTCCTAACTTCTCATTGAATTTGCAATTGCACTGACAGCTCTGAGCTGGCAAAATTAAATTAAATGGTGCTGAGCGTTTTGCACCAACTTTATTCAAATGTCGTGACACACAGGAGATCTGAAATAATTTACTGCTCTAGGATGATAATACGTTACATTGTACAGTGTATGAAGCGTTGATTCCAAGATGATGGGTACACGGTTCGGCATTTGATAGCCAAGCACTTTAGAACTGACACAATTAAGGGTATTAATGTCATGCTCATGTGTAACTGACTTGCATAATATTAGTCGCTATCAAATGAAGTACCATTGAATGCGAAATATTCTAATTGTTTTATTTTTCTTCCAGGTAATATTTATATGCAATGTACTTCACAACAAAATCGATTGCACCTGGCAGGTAAATCTGTAAAAAATATATTAATCACACGAGCAAATTCAGCATTAAATTATTGTTTATGTAGTTATTTTATTATACTAATAAGTCATAATATGTCTAGAAATTGTCACTAAATCGATTCTTGATTATCAATTTAAAATATATACTAGGGTGGCAGCGAAAAGGGTCATGTCAAATTTCTAAAACCGACCAAGTACATTTTGTTCAGTGGCCCAAAAAAATGATCTGTGCAAAATTTCAGACCGCCGACCAGCCGACACCAGCTAAGAGATCCAGAGACGCATCCAGGATGGAAATTGTGCCTGCTTTTCACTTCAGAAGATCGGGTACAAAACCCTGATAAATCCGGTGCAGAATCGCTACGGAATCGAGACAACATCGCTTCTCAGGAAGACTTAAGCGCCTTTGAAGTTTTCGAACGGAAGAAGTTCCGAACTATCTACGGTAAAGTACAGATGGGCGACAGAGAAAGACAAAATCGCATGAACCATGAATTGGCGAAAGTTAACAGGCTGTAGTCGGCCGTACACGTCATGAGGATGCCGGACGATAACCCTGTGCAATCACTTCTCTTTAGAAACCCTACAGGCACCAGAAATAGAGCAGCGTAACGTGCACAATGGTTCGACCAGATGGAAGGAGATTTGTGGGTGATGAGATCTGAGAAACTGATAGTCCATAACCGAACAACATGGTGACAACTGTTTTGACACAGCACGAGTCAGCATGGCTCTCATCTCTGTGGCAGATAAGTATCTGCCTGAGAGGCATGTTGTCCCAGTGAATATATATGACAATTTCATTGAGACCGCGGGACATTTCAAATGAACGCGGGACATTTCGCGGGATGTATTTATAAGGGGGACATTTTTCGTCTGTTCACTTTAGTTTGAACATAGCTCTCTCTAATGAAAGTTTCGATACAGCCAATGACCAATCATTTTGAATCAATTTCAGTTAAAATAGTGACTTTAGTGAATATTTGACTAAGCCATTAAAAAGAGACTGACTACTAGCCCTTGTTGCAAGGTAGATTACGATGATACTGCATTAAATTAGTGCCCACTGTTAATAAAAAACAGCAAAAATGCTACATGAGGATGGTTTTTCAAGTCGCATGAATAAAAAAAAAACACCATAAAAATGTGAGAATAGTAAGCGTTGCATTTGTACACCCCCAATAAACTTTTATTCTATCAGGTTATGGGCACAGGATAGCTCTGAGCAAACTGTTACATAGCAACAGCAAGCTAACAAACGAAAAGTGAAAATTTTTTTCGCACGAAGACTTGAAGTAGTTCTATCAAGATGTCCGTCAGACGAACGGGGGACGGATAAATACCAGCTCAAGATGGTTTACCGGCCATCACCGATTCAGCATCAATTGTTCCTGTGCAAGTCAACGGGTTTGGTGAACCAGCGAATATTGGCTCCGGACGGAATCAGCCAGCAAGGGTGTGTGAGCAGAGGATTCCGAGTACCGTGTCCCAGCAACCGTTGGAGAAGCTTCAAGGCCGTGAGGACTACGCGGCATGGGCCTTCGGTATGCGTATGGTCAAGATAAAGGAGGAAACCTGGAAAGCTGTTAATTCCCCGAACGACGTTCAAATCAGCGATT